>NC_137426.1:39431767-39779922 GCF_964374335.1 Astatotilapia calliptera
TTAACTTATGGCTTTTAAAAAAAAAATCGAGATATATATCTTATATCGCCATCCAGCTAAAAAATATCGAGATATGAATTTTGGGTCATATCGCCCAGCTCTAATATATATATATATATATATATATATATATATATATATATATATATATATATATATATATTAGAGCTGGGCGATAGAACGATAACGATATGTATCGCGATATAACTTTTACTCGATAGAGAAATTAAGCTATCGCGATAGACTTCGCCGCTCTTGTCCTCAGAAAAAAAAAAAAAAAGGTCAGCCAATCCAAATTAAGTAGCGCAGAGCTGAACCAATCACAGCCGCAGCATCACGTCGCGTGACTTGTTACGTACAGCACAAGTGCCAAGCCGCACGTGTGTTTGTTTGGGAAGCAGCCAGCGGGTAATGGAGGAAATGAGTGTGCCGACTAGAAAAATCAACCGAGCGTGACCGAAGAGAAAACAGATGATGGTTCCAACGCCGGAGAGATTGTCGAACGGAAGAGCCAGAGAAGTTCCGTAGTGTGAAGGTATTTCGGCTATTTCAAGTCTGACAAAAAACAGAGTAGCGTGCACTGTAAATTGTGCCGAAAGCAAGTCTGGAAATACAATAAACTGGTGCATGCGTCACACTGTGCGCCACGTTATTGTTTCGGTGAAATGAATTTCTACAATACTGTTAATTCTACTCTCTGCAGTGTTTAAATGCTTACATATACACACAGTTACTGTCCCTCCACACATACGACTCGGTTCTGCTTCTATGCCCCAGCTTTGTTTACTTTTTCCCACCGAGGCTTCTAGACTTCTGATTGGCCAACATTTCTGCACGGTTAGGAATCTAGCGCCACCTGCTGCTTTGGCATGTTCATAGCAGCGTTTTCCTTCATTTCTGCCTTTATGTGTGGACGGGATTATTTTTTAAAACGAAAATGGAAAAATCTCCGTTTTCAAAAATACCCGTGTACGTGTGGACGTAGCCTCAGTCTCTGACTGGAAGCGCTAATTCATCATTCGGCTTTTGTCAGACTAAAGTAACTGTTACAACTGTTTGAAAAGCTCAGCTATACAACAAGGAGAGATTGAGAATTTCCTTTTAGTTCTCAGTTTATTTGATATTGACAAAAGTTAGTCAGTTTTGTCTGTTCTTCTGTAAAACAAACTAAGATTTATTTTTAGAATTAATATTTTGTTTCTAAGTGGAATTGACAATTTAGTCTGTTTCGTTTGTTCTATTTTGAAACTTAAACGCTTTAGCGGCTGCCTTTTGTGTAGTTTGCAATATTTGCCTTTATTTATCTGAAAAAGTCTCATGTTCCTTAAGTACATCTACCCTGTTGAACTTATTATGGGAAATAAATATTTAAATAAAAACAAGCTGCTGATTATTTCACATTTTACTTGTGAGCAACGGCACATTTAAATCTTACAAATATAGTTATTTGGCTTATATCGTGATAGATATCGTTATCGCCTGAAATGAAAAAAACATATCGTGATATGAAAAAAATCTCATATCGCCCAGCTCTAATATATATATATATATATATATACACATACATATATATATATATATATATATACATATATATATATATATATATATATATATATATACATATATATATATATATACATATATATATATATATATATACATATATATATATATATATATACATATATATATATATATACATATATATATATATATATATATATATATATATACATATATATATATATATATATACATATATATATATATATATATATATATACATATATATATATATATATATACATATATATATATACATATATATATATATATACATATATATATATATACATATATATATATATATATATATATATATATACATATATATATATATATATATACATATATATATATATATATATACATATATATATATATATACATATATATATATATATATATACATATATATATATATATACACATATATATATATATATATATATATATATATATATATATATATATATATATATATATACATATATGTTGTGACGTGTTTTCCTCTTCATGGTTGTATCTAGTACTACGCTGAATCCCATGGAGTCATCTATGTGATAGATTCAACTGATGAAGAGCGTCTGTCAGAATCAAAGGAGGCCTTTGGTGAGTAACCTTCTTGTCTCTGTGTTATTTACTGAACAAATGGAAAAATGGAAACATTGATATTTCTTCTGACATTCATAGTGCTGTGACAAAGCACTTGCCCCTTAATCCCTCCGCCAAGGAGGTTTTGTTTCTGCTAGTGTTTGTGCGCGCCTTCGACCTTCTGTCTGTCTTCATGATAGTTTGAAAATGTTTGTGTGAATTCTGATAAAAACTGTGGGGTCATGTTAACGATCCATAAAAATTTGGCTTGCTTGCACCGATATCTTTTAAGGTAAACTTCATGATTTATTGTTCAAAAAGTGACAAAAATCCTTAGAACATATAAACTGTGATTCTCACAAGTAGAAAATATAACACATAGAAAGTCCTGCATAAATATTAAAAATATTGATCTCTGACCTCGCCTTCAAGATCAGTAGATTAATCTGAAAGTCAAAATGACAAAACTATGCTGTTTGCTACAGTTGTTTGTATTGCCACATATAGGTTATTATATTTGAGGTTTTTGGATCTCAGAACTCTTCTTCAGGGCCAAATAAGGTCAAATAAACAAAGATTTTGTTTATTAAGGTTAAAAAGGTATTCAGATCGACCTGTCCCTGTGTGAAGAGATCATTTCCACCCAAACCTTATAACTAGAAATGCAGTCATAACGGTTACTATAAACATCACAGTATATATAAGCCCTATTATGGAAGTCTGTAATATATGGCCTTACACACTAGGGCTGCCACAAACGATTATTCTGATAGTCGACTAGTCACCGATTATTTTTGCGATTAGTCGACTAATCAGAGCATGCATCCATTGAACGTAAAACGTACATGTCACGGCTGGCGGAGAGCCGTGTGGAGTGGAGGAAAAGGAGGACCCAAAATGCAGCAAACTGATGATACGAGTGACGTTTATTTACAGGGTGGTAGTGGCAAAAACAGGCAATGAAGCATGAGTAATCACAAACGGAAACCTAAACTGGGAGAAACTAAGTGACAAACCTGAGACCATACAAAAGGGGTGCGGGGCAGAGAGACGCAGAGACAGGAACACCATAGAACGCAGAGATACACGGATGAACGCAGACGAGCCGACAATGAACATAGACCGACACCCACTAAATATACACACGCAAGGTAATCAGGTAATCACACACAGGAGGGAAGAACAGCTGAACCTAATACACATGAGGAGCAGAGGACAAGCTGAACACAATGACAGACACAGACTTTCAGAACAAAACAGGAAATCTAGAACCCGAACCGGACACAAGGGGGGAGGACACAGAATAACTAGAACAGAGGAAAATAATCACAAAACACAAAACGCTGGGTCAACGACCCAGGACCATGACAGTACAGCTTATTGCACCAGCAGCATCTGCTCTTATATAACTATCATTAGCTTACAGCTTTAAGTGTGTAAGGTCTGTGCTAACTAACAATAAAGACAAGATGATAGTTTATTAAATTTTAATGAAATTTGCAGATTGTTTCGGTGAAGTTTAATAAACTCCTTGCTATCTAAAATATAACAGGACACCGGAGTAAATTCTCGAGCATCTCACACTTCTGATAATCAGCTGTCTGCTTGACGTTTATTCAATGTAAAAACTTTAATCTAAGCCAAACCGATTTACTCAGGAACAAATAAAATACTGAAAAACAATAACAAACAATAACATTTTTAAGTTATCTAAGTGACTTATATATCATGTTTAACCTGAGTAGCGAAAGACGGCGGGGGGTTTGAAAACGATTTGCCGGAAGTCCGGTGTTCTCACGGCTCTAGTGACCTTGCCCCCGGCTAGCTATCGAGCTAGTGGGTAACAGACGTCTGCGAAAACGTCGGAGCGCTTTTGAAAATATGCGGTGTCTTGATAAACTGAGCAGATATTTGAGGTTTGCACAGCTACATTCTTGCCTGAAAATATGTTAAATGTTTATTTTGTGACCCAGAAAGAATAATAAGAGTAATATTAAAACTAACTAGCTGCCGCCATTGTTGGAAACTGAGCTGGGCTGCGCTATGAATTCTGGGACAGAGCTACTTCTTCTTCTTCTTCGGGGTTTAACGGCAGCTGGCATCCTTGTACATGCAGTGCTGCCATCTTCTGTTTCAGTCCGTTATTACACTCGTAAATCCTGCTACTTATTCCTGCGTCTTTTGTGATCTTTCAAAGCTTCAAACGACACGTCGACTATTAAATTAGTTGTCCACGATTTTAATAGTTGACGTAATCTGTTACACACACCCACACTCAGGTTGTCTTTGTTAGGCCTTAATTGTACTTTGCAGGGGCGTAAACAACAAAGCAGAGTGCAACAGCAGTCTGCATGTCTTTTAGCAAAGAAAAATAACAAGCATAAAATCATTTTAGGTTATTTCCCCACCATCCATCCATCCATCCATCCATTCGCTTCCGCTTATCCTTTTCAGGGTCGCGGGGGGCGCTGGAGCCTATCCCAGCTGTCATAGGGCGAGAGGCGGCGTACACCCTGGACAGGTCGCCAGTCTGTCGCAGGGCTAACACATAGGGACAGACAACCATTCACACTGACATTCACTCGCACATTCACACCTAGTGACAATTTAGATTAATCAATTAACCTATCCCCACAAGGTTATTTCCCCACCATTGTCACAAAATACCATCAGAGCATTCTGTGCAAAGGATAAACTGTTTAATTATTTGGAGACAAAACATGTTACGGAGCCTTCCATTCGTCCAGACCAGCTTGGCACAGAGAAGGGCAGTCTGAACTTCAAGCCTATCCAAGCTACTATAGGGCGAAACACTATGGACAGAGTGCCAGCAGCAGAGACAAACAACCGTTCACACTCATATTTACACCTATGGACAATTTAGACTCACCAGTTAACCTAACTCCACTAAGTGAATGTCTCTGGACTGTGGGAGGAAGCCACACAGACGCAGGGACAATCTGTCTGATATTACGATCAGTTTGAAGATCTGAAATGTGTGACGAATATGAGATGAGAAATGAAGGAATCAGAAAAGGTGCAGGTACTTTCTCAGAGTGCTGTATTATTGAATCAGTGATTGATCTCTCTTCTCTTCCAGAGAAAATGATCAGCAGTGAGGCACTGGAAGGCGTTCCGCTCCTCGTGCTGGCTAATAAGCAAGATGTACCGGTACCTGGACTTTTTATTCACACCAAGCATTCATTCATTACACATGCACTGGTATTCAATACCTACTGCACAATCCACTTCGTATTGTCTCTGTCCTATCTTTGTGTATTGGACATAGATATAGTTAGTAATAGAACCTTCTTATCTCTTAATTTTACCCAAATTTAGCGAGTTATTATTTATTTGTAATTTCTAGTTTTATATCTCTTGGAGATGTATTTTTTATATTCTCATAAATGCACCATTGAGGTGGTTGGGGTGAAACAGCATTTCGGGACGCTGTACACTGTGTGTGTGTTGACAATAATGACCTAGAATCTTGAACTTGGTCACTGCCTTCAGTCTTGTGTATGTTCTTTTTCTCAGAACTGTTTGTCGGTGCCCGACATTAAAACAACCTTCAGTGACTGTGCTCCAAAGATTGGCAAGAGAGACTGTTTAGTCCAGCCTTGCACTGCTCTCACAGGGTAAGACTACAACAGTTTTAAATGATGACTTTGTTTGCAACAGCTTGCTCTCACACATGATGCAATGTAGCATTGTGTTTTTATTTGATTCAATTACAGTGAATGCAAATTTGCATCAATTTAAGTTTATGATCACATCTGTTAATAGACAAGGACTGCCTTCAACAATTCAAATAATAACATTGCATCAAACGTTTTCTCACATTTAATTACAGTCCCTTCACTTAAAATGCAAAAACAACCACAAAGTGGTGATTTCCAAATATTAAAATCCTAAATTTAATTGGAAATAGTCAAAAGACCTTTTTGTAATGTTTTCATTTCATTTTCAAAGTGTGCCAGAGGTTTTTAATGGTTGACAGGTTTGCACTTCCAGCAGCATTAATGGGGTCAAAGTTCCTCGTGCCACGATCAATAGAAAACTGCACCATCACAGATTCTTCTGAACTGTAAGATGGATGGTCATCCTTTTTTAACAAGGGTGGATGTTTCAGAATGTGATTGCACAGCCCTCCTTTTCCTCAACCCAACTTAAATGAGCTTGAGCCTCAGAGAAGACATTAGCATTTGTTTTTGTTTGTCTAAAGTCACATTAGTGGATGCAGTGGATTTCACAAGTAATTCTCAGCAGATGCAGTGATTTCCACTCTGTCTGTTTTTAAAGTAACATCCCAGCTGTTGAGCTTTCAGCCTTGTCCTTTCTGTGAAGAAATATTTTGCACCGTTTTGAGTTCAGTCCTCGTTGTTTACTGTTGTCTGCTTGCAGACTGGTGAACTGGCCCATCTTCATTTTTCAAAGACTCACCTTTTTCTATCATTGCTAAGTAGCTGCTGTTGGTCCGGGCAGCAGCTACAGCAGTATTAAATTCAAAATGAGCGTATATTAGGAAATGCCTTAGTTTTAACGTTTCATGTGTTTTTGTATTGCTTTCAATGAAATGTTAGTCTTAAATAATTTCACACTCTGTAGATGTTAAAAGAAATATGAAACAATCTGCTTGTTCCGTACAGGGACGGCGTGAATGAAGGCATTGAGTGGATGGTGAAGTGTGTGGTCAGAAACATTCACCGGCCACCGAGACAGAAGGACATCACATAAGATGTTTGTCATCTTTCCACTGTGATTTTGGACGAGTTTCTCCTTGAGGACATTCCATATGTTAAGCCCTGGAGCTGATAACTCTCACCTTGTGTTTCCTGTGACTCTTTGGATTTCTGCTTTTTGGACTTCATCATAATGTTTTTATCAACAAACATAGATTCAGATGTACTGTGAGCAGACGTCTGCCTGTTTGTGCCTACACTTTTTGAAGGTGTGTCGTTTACTTTTGCTGGGATCAGTGCTGCAGCGTCTATATGGAGCACTTTGAGTGCACAGGAACACTGACGCATTAAATATACAAGCATTGATGGGCGCTATTTTTTCACACTATCAGATTCAATAAACAATGATCCGTGTTTTTTTGATGAACTTAACGATACTGCAGTATTCCATCATTAGAACCTTTAACATATAAACAGTTTACATTTAGCTAGGTTGGTCTCTCTTTTTTGTCATTAGGCATAAGACAGGAATTATTAGTTATTGATCCGTGCTGTCCTTACACAATTTTCAGCATTTGGAAAGAGTCACTGTAAAGTTAGCATCCACTTCTGACATTAGGAATTTAGGAATTGGCTTTTTATGAACAATTCCTAATCCTCCGCTGGTGATGTGCCTGTATCACAGTTAAAAACAGAGCTGTACTATACTAGTATTGCCTAGTTGGTTCCCACAGGTAAACTTTGAAATATCATTAGCTGTAACCTTAGTCTTTCATCCTGTGGTTCAATTCCAGCTGTTTCAATTTCAGAGTTATTTGTTGCAACTAACTTGACCAATAGAGATAATAATGAGTCAAATAAGTGCACAAACCAATCCTACACAACCACAAACATGAATCTTTTGCAAACACTATTGCTCTTCCAGTACAAATGTGTATCGATGTAGTCAGTTTGATAAAGAGAATTACATGAATGATAAACTCTTCACAGTTACCACATCACGGCCCAGTTGTCAAATGACGGAAGAGTTTGGACAGACATTTCTTTGGGAATAATGTTCCTGCTGAAGACTTTCAAAGACTTCGAGAAGCTGACCACGCACTTCTCTGTGCTGTTTGTTCTTCTGGTCCCTGCTTTATGTGTTGATTTATACCATAACTATCATTTATTTAAGTTAGACAAACATGTTCAAATTGTTCAGGTGCCACTTTAACTGTGATCATGGGATTTTTAAATCTTTGCATGCATTATTTTTTTTTATCACTATGCATTTAGATTCCCATGACTATTAAAAAGAAGAATTCTTGATGAATAAATGGGGACAAAGAACTTTTGATTTTTCCAGTCTGTAAATTTAAAATCCCAGTAATGTGAGCATAAAATTAATTTGGTCTAACTCTTGAAAGAAGAAAAAAATACTTTTCTAATAGTTTCTTATACATGGATGTGGTTTAGCTCTAGCACCAAAGGATCAAACATCAGTTTGCAGGAATACTGTAAATGATTTAATAAATCGATATGAAGTGGCTCAAGAGTTGGGAGTTCGCCTTGTAATCGGAAGGTTGCCGGTTCGAGCCCCGGCTTGGACAGTCTTGGTCGTTGTGTCCTTGGGCAAGACACTTCACCCGTTGCCTACTGGTGGTGGTCAGAGGGCCCGGTGGCGCCAGTGTCCGGCAGCCTCGCCTCTGTCAGTGCGCCCCAGGGTGGCTGTGGCTACATTGTAGCTGCCATCACCAGTGTGTGAATGGGTGGATGACAGGTTGTGTAAAGCGCTTTGGGGTCCTTAGGGACTAGAAAAGCGCTATACAAATACAGGCCATTTACCATTTATAAAGTCAGGACACTGAAGTCTTACTAATCTCTGCCGAATCAATGTCAAAGCAGATATTTGTCATTCACTTTTTCTGCCAGTCGCTTATACTTTATGATAGATGATTCTACTAAATTTCTCATTTTAATAAAAAATAATGTGTCATTTGGGATAGTTTAACATTCAGCTTCCTATCAGTCCTCATACTGACCTTCACAGCTGTGAAGGTAAATTTGTTTGTCACTAGCTCAAGAACCACAGCTATTCCTGTCATAATTGTTGATTCTCATTGCTGATGATCGCAAGGTTCAACACCATCAGAATCAATATCATCTATCTCAATATCACCTTTCTTTGCTTTTTGTTTTACAGGGTTTTTACATTACAGCTTAAAAAAATCAAAATACTTCTATCAACCTGATTCTTTTAGTCCTCACGCTGGACAGAGAAGACGCTGACTCAGTGTATTCAAAATATATTCAATCACTTTATTCAAAAAAACCCTCTGGAAAGGAGATGTGCACAGCGCGAAACCTCCTGCAAATCTAAAGCTTCACCGACAAGATATGCGATATAATCTACACCCACACTCCTGTCTGGCTTTCATGACCCGAAGGTCATCTCCTGTTGTTATCATCTAGCAGCAGAAACATGAGTTACAATCTCTGAAAGGTCTGCATTAAAGACCCTGTTTATCACAGTCTCATGTCGCCAAGCAGTCTAATAGAATAGAATAGAATTCAACTTCACTGTCATTGTGTTAATAGACCTGTTATTAAGGTGCACGGGCCATTGATGGGGCTGGGTGGTGGTATCCCTGCCCTGGTTCAAAGAATTGCCCTTATCTAGGGTTTTAGTGCACTCCAGCATCACTGGGCCGTTCGCAACGTTTCGGCATGTTTTTGCCTTCTTCAGGCCGACCCAGTGTGTCTTGTCTTTGTCTTTCTGTTTACCTCCCTTGGCTTTCTATACTTGTGTTAGCTCCACCCATTTGTGTTTTCATTTGAAAAATTCTTTCTTAGTTTTTGTGAAACATTATATTTTTCTTACTGTTTTTCTCTTTGTTTTCTTTCATCTCTTTGTTTGTCTTTGTCTTTTAATGGCACCCCCTGTCTTTTTTGACATCCCGTCCTTTCTGTGCTTGTCTTTCTATATATATGTGACTTCTTGTCTTTTTGTGTTAGGGAATAAAGTTATAGTTAGGGATAAGGTTAGGTTTAGGGCTGCAACACATGGCTGGAACGTCTATTATGGTGGGACGTCATTCCACTGGAATTCAGCCATAACCCAGCACGGACCATGAGAAAGCACGTCCGGCGATTTAGCTGAAAACATCAGAAGATCCGTTTTGTCGGCCATCCAAAGGTTCAGCAGTAATGCACTCTTAGCAGCTGCAGTCTCCACTTCACAATCGCTGCAGCACATGTCCAGCAAAATCGCTGGACATGCTCGTAGGCAAGAAGTGAAGCAGAACATGGCGGGGAGAAGTGAGGAGAACAGACACAATTTTGCACCGGAGGTTTTCGGGAAGCTTTTATTTTGGTATTTCCATTGATCCGTGCAATAAATTTGCATATTAGCCTAAACATTTAGATTTAGCATTTAGATTTAGATTTAACATTTAACATTTAGATTTAAATATAATATTTAGATTTAGATTTAACATTTAATATTTAGATTTAAATATAATATTTAGATTTAGATTTAACATTTAATATTTAGATTTAATATTTAACATTTAGCATTTAGATTTAACATTTAGATTTAGATTTAACATTTAACATTTAGATTTAAATATAATATTTAGATTTAGATTTAACATTTAATATTTAGATTTAATATTTAACATTTAGCATTTAGATTTAACATTTAGATTTAATATTTAACATTTAGATTTAACATTTAACATTTAGATTTAACATTTAGCATTTAGATTTAACATTTAGATTTAGATTTAACATTTAACATTTAGATTTAAATATAATATTTAGATTTAGATTTAACATTTAATATTTAGATTTAATATTTAACATTTAGCATTTAGATTTAACATTTAGATTTAATATTTAACATTTAGATTTAAATATAACATTTAGATTTAACATTTAACATTTAGATTTAACATTTAGCATTTAGATTTAACATTTAACATTTAGATTTAACATTTAACATTTAGATTTAACATTTAGATTTAAATATAATATTTAGATTTAATATTTAACATTTGATGAAAAGTTACAAATATTTTACTAAATGTTGTAAAAAATTACTCGAAAAAACATGTTTTTGTAAGGTTTTGAGCTAAATGTGGAACAATGTTGTCATTAATTTCAGCATGTTTCACTTTACAAACGGCGCCCCATAGAGAGCTGGACACTTTTATCTGCACTAACAAGAAGAGGGGCCACGTCCTTCAGAACCACACACACACTCCCTACACACTAACATCCCTCTGCCTATGAATAGATGTATTCACTGTTGTATTACTTTTGTATATAAATAAAGACAAGTGCAAGAACAGAGCGCACATCACAGGGCCCCACTCTGGTGGGAGCGTTCTGTGATCATGCCCTTGCAAGTAAAAGCTGCAGCGTCTGTGTGTTTCTACCTTTAGATTCTCAGCTGAAGAAGTGTCTTTAGAATAAATCTCTTGACACAATTAAATCTCAATCACAAAATGTGGATCACTCTTCATTGCACAAGCATGTGTGTGTGTGTGTGTGTGTGTGTGTGGATCACTTCTCAGTGAATTGAATCAGCATTTCGACTTGTGCGTGTGTGTGTGTCATTTCTCACTCAATCAACGAGTGCAGATGTGTTCATATTAGAGCTGGGCGATAGAACGATAACGATATGTATCGCGATATAACTTTTACTCGATAGAGAAATTAAGCTATCGCGATAGACCTCGCCGCTCTTGTCCTCAAACAAAAAAAAAAAAAAAAAAAAAAAGGTCAGCCAATCCAAATTAAGTAGCGCAGAGCCGAACCAATCACAGCCGCAGCGTCACGTCGCGTGACTTGTTACGTACAGCACAAGTGCCAAGCCGCACGTGTGTTTGTTTGGGAAGCAGCCAGCGGGTAATGGAGGAAATGAGTGTGCCGACTAGAAAAATCAACCGAGCGTGACCGAAGAGAAAACAGATGATGGTTCCAACGCCGGAGAGATTGTCGAACGGAAGAGCCAGAGAAGCTCCGTAGTGTGAAGGTATTTCGGCTATTTCAAGTCTGACAAAAAACAGAGCAGCGTGCACTGTAAATTGTGCCGAAAACAAGTCTGGAAATACAATAAACTGGTGCATGCGTCACACTGTGCGCCACGTTATTGTTTCGGTGAAATGAATTTCTACAATACTGTTAATTCTACTCTCTGCAGTGTTTAAATGCTTACATATACACACAGTTACTGTCCCTCCACACATACGACTCGGGTCTGCTTCTATGCCCCAGCTTTGTTTACTTTTTCCCACCGAGGCTTCTAGACTTCTGATTGGCCAACATTTCTGCACGGTTAGGAATCTAGCGCCACCTGCTGCTTTGGCATGTTCATAGCAGCGTTTTCCTTCATTTCTGCCTTTATGTGTGGACGGGATTATTTTTTAAAATGAAAACGGAAAATCTCCGTTTTCAAAAATACCCGTGTACGTGTGGACGTAGCCTCAGTCTCTGACTGGAAGCGCTAATTCGTCATTCGGCTTTTGTCAGACTAAAGTAACTGTTAAAACTGTTTGAAAAGCTCAGCTATACAACAAGGAGAGATTGAGAATTTCCTTTTAGTTCTCAGTTTATTTGATACTGACAAAAGTTAGTCAGTTTTGTCTGTTCTTCTGTAAAACAAACTAAGATTTATTTTTAGAATTAATATTTTGTTTCTAAGTGGAATTGACAATTTAGTCTGTTTTGTTTGTTCTATTTTGAAACTTAAACGCTTTAGCGGCTGCCTTTTGTGTAGTTTGCAATATTTGCCTTTATTTATCTGAAAAAGTCTCATGTTCCTTAAGTACATCTACCCTGTTGAACTTATTATGGGAAATAAATATTTAAATAAAAACAAGCTGCTGATTATTTCACATTTTACTTGTGAGCAACGGCACATTTAAATCTTACAAATATAGTTATTTGGCTTATATCGTGATAGATATCGTTATCGCCTGAAATGAAAAAAACATATCGTGATATGAAAAAATCTCATATCGCCCAGCTCTAGTTCATATGTGTGTTTCTCTTCATTCTGAGTCGGTGTGTGTAGATGTGTGTGTTGGTTTACTTAACAGTAAATTACCATGGTAACATATAGCATGAATTTAACCTGCTCTGGCTTCAATTAGGGAATTATAAATGGGTAGTGTTGGCAACTTGTGACGCACCAGAAAAGAGCTGCTATGTTAGTAAATTGTAGCCTAAATGGAAGCAGGGAGACAAAACAGCAAACATGTCAGTGGTGTGAGTTCACAGATAGACCATTATCAAAACTCTAAGATTAGGACACAGCAGAACCTGACTGATGAAAACTGAGTGTTTCTTTGAGTTTGTCATGATGTGCTGTGTGACATGCAGGAAGGACCCAAATGAAGGGCTCACAGATGGAAACTTAAAGCGTAGCTTCATTCGCTAGAAATACTTTCATAGGAAATTAACAGAAAAACTAGAAACTTAGCTAAACTCAAGAAACGAAGGAAAAACAAAAGCAGGAGCACAGAAGCACGGACTAGATACAGGACACAGTGACAAGAGTTACTAGAGAAATGACTGGAACAAGAAAAAACATGAAGACAGAACTAAAGCTACACTTGACTTGAGAGGCTCAGGAACCAAAACCTAAGAACAAGAAATCACAAACCAAGAAGAAAAAATACTAAACACAGACTAAAACACTAGTAGTCAAAAAGCCATGATAACATCTAAAACAAACACCAACCCAGGACTGTGACAGAGTAATGTTCAGCCATCTTAGCCATCCTCCCCTGGCACTGCCCCCTGCACCCACAGCACCCCACAGGGTTGTGGGGCGAGCAGCCTAAGCAGAGAAGTCCGGACTTCCCTCTCCCTGACCACCTCCTCCAGCATTTCCAGGTTAACACCAAGGCGTTCCCGGGCCAGCCGAGACATATAATCACTCCAGCAAATCCTGCTTCCTCCCTGGGGCCTCCTCATGCCCCTAAACCCTCTGGACTCCCAGGAGGCATCATAGTCAGATACCCAAAGCACCGTAAAAGGGGTCAATCAGCATTCTCCAGAGGTTGGCTGGCCTCTGCCTTAGATATAAGGGGAGGAGCAGGTGGTCAGAGTAGAGCAGCTACTCCTCTGCATGGAAAGGAGCCATTTATTGCCTCAGTTTCAGCTTCAGTGGTGTTAATTGTCTGAGAGTAAGGCTTAAATCTAAAAATATATTTAGAAAACACATCAAATATAGCATGCTCAATCGTAGCTAAGTCCATGTGCAAAACATATTTAAAGTCACCAAGTACAGTGCAGGTGTCGTGTGTGTCTCCTCTGCAGGGAGAGTTCAGGTCCAGGATCAAACAGGGACATCAGGAACAGAAGCAGCTCCATTGATCCGACTCCTCTGATGGCTGATCGATCAGTTCATAGATCCTCTGAACTGTGACAGAGGTCTCACTCTGGAGGAAGCTCTCAGCACTTTCCAGCAGCTCCTCCATCATGGAGGACGTTCCCTCACTGTAACAGGTGGAGGAGAGCGGAGAGGAAGCACAGGTGGATCCTCTGAGGAAGAGGAGCGTTCCTACAAACCACGTGATCACATGAGCAGAGGGGCGTGGCCTTCAGTGGTAGTAATAAAGGAACAGTCCACATGTTCCACTTTGAAGGCTCCAACAAAGCAGACCTGTGATCACTTTGACTCAGTATGATGGATTCTTTGGATTTGTCTTTGTTTCTC
Organism: Astatotilapia calliptera; assembly: GCF_964374335.1. Classification (NCBI taxonomy): domain Eukaryota; kingdom Metazoa; phylum Chordata; class Actinopteri; order Cichliformes; family Cichlidae; genus Astatotilapia; species Astatotilapia calliptera. Next base: position 39,446,315 of record NC_137426.1, read on the forward strand.
TGGCTTTTCTTGTGTGTCTGTAGCTGTGTCCCAAAACGTCGGCCGCATCCTTCGGAGGACCCGGCCTTCCTGGCCTACGTGGGCCGGGTCCTGCAAAGACCGAGAAGGCCAGAAGTGCGAGGCTATGAAATGGGATGGTCCAGCCTTCAGATCTGTGTCACCGCTGTGTGGGTGGAGTTTAATAAACTCGCCGTCTGCTCCTTGCTATCTAAAATATTACAGGACACTGGAGCAAACTCTCGACCGTCTCACACTTCTGTTTAATCAATTTTCTGTTTGACGTTTATTCAGCTGTGTGAAAACCCCGGAGGAACCCACCCGATGGATTAATAAAGTTGCATTTAATCTAATAATCTAATAACTTTGATCTCAGCCAAACCGATTTACTCCGGAACAAATAAAACACAGAAAAAAGGCAAACAATTACAATTTTAAGTTATCCGAGTGACTTATGGTAAATGGCCTGTACAGCGCTTTACTTGGTCCTAAGGACCCCAAAGCGCTTCACACATCCAGTCATCCACCCATCCACACACACATCCACACACTGGTGATGGCAGCTACAGTGTAGCCACAGCCGCCCTGGGGTGCACTGACAGAGGCTGCCGGACACTGGCGCCACCGGGCCCTCTGACTTATATATCATGTTTAACCTGAGTAGCCAAAGAGCGGGGTCTGAAAACGATGAAGCCGGGAGTCCGCTGCTCTCGCCGGCTGTGTGACCATTGAACCCCCCGGCTTGCTATCGAGTGGGTGGATCCTCATTGCTGTGCACACAGGCCTGTGGCTTATAACCAACTCCAAGTTCAGACTCAGAGGCTGCTGAAGCTGTTTTCTGGAACAGAGACGTGTTGGATATAAAAGCAACTCTTCTTTATGTGTCAGCACTGAGGAAAGGAGCAGCTTCGTTTCTAAGTGTATGAAGGACTGTAGCAGTGTGTGTGTGAGCTTTATTTCACAGACAGAACCATGTCAAAAACACAACTTCAGGTAAAAACAATACAAAATCAAAGAGTCTGATCAGAAGGATTAAACAGAGGAGTGTGGGACTGTTTTTAACAGACAGCAGGTTAAGCCAGGCTGGAGGAGTAAACTGAGCCTTGGTGTGAGCAGCAGTGTGTTTGACAGGAAGCTGAGATAAACAGTCTGGAGCCCATTTAGTGCTTCATATGAAAGTGTGAGGATTTTAAAGCAAATCTAAAATCAAGCAGGAGTCAGTGTGAGAATGATTTGTGCTTTTCCTCAGTCAGATGCTGGGAGTTTCAGTTCATCCATGTTCAGCGTGCTGTGGTTTGTGTAACAGGAGAATATGACAGTATAAATCAAGTCTTCATGTCACTGAAAGCCTCCACAGTCTGCTATGGAGGTGCATCAGTTTGGATTTACAAGAAGAACATTTCTTAAACCTGCCACAAGATGGCGCTCCAACAGAAGGGATGTCCACAGTGTAACACAGACACACACATACTAGGGATGGGTATCGAAAACCGGTTCTTGTTGAGAACCGGTTCCCACTGTTTCAATTCCTTGGAATCGTTTGCCACTTTTAAAAACGATTCCCTTATCGATTCCAGTCGCCCCGAATGACGTCATCACGTTGAGTAGCGTCTTTTACCCAGTAGGAAACACGGCGCCTGAGCGGCACAAACGCTCAAAAGTTTGGTTACACTTTATGAGAAAGGATGACAACAGGGCAACGTGCAATACTTGCAAAGTAGAGATTTCATCAAAGGGAGGAAACACTACGAACATGCAAAAGCATTTGCTCAAAAAACACGCGATTGCTTTCAACGAATGTCGTGTTTTTGATCCGCTCCGGACTAGCGAAGCTCAACCCAGCAGCAGCGGTAGCGTTTCCACGTCCTCTCCCGTTAATACTGCAGGTAACTAATCAATTAGCATTGCATATTATGTTAGCGCGATTTACCTTATTACAAATCCTGCTATTACTGTGCGTTGCATTTTGATAACCATGATGAGAGAGACAGAGTCTGGCTGACTCAGATGCTGGCAGTTCTCGCTGCAGTCTACCGGTAGCGTCTCCTTTCAGGCCAGGATAGACGAATGTCACCCAGCAGTGTCTAAGTTTGTGGTCAAAGGCTTGCACCCATTTGCCACAGCAGATGTCCCCGATTTCACTTTGGTAAGTGAATGTGTTTAATTGTAGGCAGGACATTACTGGATATTCTTGTGTAATTGCTACAGAATAATTTATGTTAAACTTTGTTATTGCTACAGGAGAATATTTATTTTATTATTTTACATATACATTTTTTTTCCTGGGGACCCTGTGACACCCCATTGAAGAGCCGTAGGCTGTGGATCTCTTAAGATCTCACTGTTGGGTTTGTAAGGCCATGTTACTCTTCTCTTTGAACAAGATAGAATAAGATAGAACAAGATAGAGAAGATATAAAACACAGTTCTAAGCTAATCGACTTTAGTGTTCTCCTTTTTAAAAAAAAAGAATCGATAAGAGAATTGATAAAGAATCGAATCGTTAAACAGAATCGAAAATGGAATCGGAATCGTTAAAATCTTATCAATACCCATCCCTAACACATACTGTGTGAATGTGTGAGTGAATGGGCTTTCAACACAAGGCTCCTGCTGCTACCTTTAATTACATAATTAGCTAACAAGAACAAACTGTTAATTACCACCAAAGAACGGCTCCAGATTTTAGCTGCTGACCATTTTGTGAAACGTTGATTACATCAGCTTATTGTTTATTTTTCAACCTTAATATCAGCTGCTTTAAAGGAGCCTCGTTCTCTCGCAGTGATAGTTTTCTTCACTAGATGCAGTGCAGGCACAGTCTGTGTTTCTAAACTACACACTAATATTCACTGTTGTGCAGCTAAATCCTCCCTCTGGATGGGAAGAATCCCTGTCAGGCTTCAAACACCTGGCTTGGTGTTCTGGAGCTAATGTGTCACCTGTGAGGACTCTGAGATGAACACACAGCAGACACTTAATAACAATAATAATGGACTGGATTTATACAGCACTTCTCAAGGCACCCAAAGCGCTTTACAATACCACTATTCATTCACTCTCACACACTGGTGAAGGCAGCTACAGTTGTAGCCACAGCTGCCCTGGGGCAGACTGACAGAAGCGAGGCTGCCATATCGCGCCATCGGCCCCTCTGGCCAACACCAGTAGGGTAAAGTGTCTTGCCCAAGGACACAACGACCAGGACAGAGAGCCCGGGGATCGAACCGGCGACCTTCCGGTTACAGATACGCTGCTGTGATGCAGCACAGCGCCACCCTGTGGTCATCACTGCACTGGTGACACTACAAACAACAAGTATACAGGATGGACGGTGGCCCTGAGAGCTCACACACACTGCTGCTTCTAAAACACCATGAAACAGGAAAATGCTGTGAAAGCACAAAATAATCACAGTTCAAAGAGACAATAGTGACAGAAACAGAGGCTTCACTGGTGCTGAGGGAGAAATCCCAGAGAAGCTTCCTTCCTGCCAGTATACGAGCCCACCAACAGAGACAGGACCAGTTCATCCTCCATCACTTACTGTGGCTCACGTTGCTCTTCTGTTGCTTTGCATCACAGACGTGTCTTTACTGGCTTCTTGTTCTAATTGCACTTAGAAACATGTTGTCTTTAACCTGTCACAGCTGCCCAGATGTTGCTGCTGAGAACATGTGGAGCTGATTCATGTAGTCATGTGTCTGTGAACAGCCAATCACAGGAAGACTTTCAGAAGCAACAGAAACTCAGAGGAACAGCTGAGATGTGCTGAGTGACACAAGAACTGACAACAAATGTTAAAGTTCAAATGGTGGTTTTGTTTGCAGGGACTGTGAGTGGATGGAGATCCTGGTCCTCCTCAGCTGTGAGTTCTTCCTCTGTTGTGAGAACCTCAGGGGGAGAACATGTGCTCACTCTCAGCTGCTTTAACAGGAAAGAAGCTCTTTTAGATCAAAGCTGAGAAACTGTTTGTAACAGCGAACTCTGTCACCTTTCTCTCCTCAGTCTGCTGCTGGACAGGCCCATGAAGCTCTGCTGTAAAGGCTTCCATGTCCCAGGCTTCACCTTTACCTGCTGACCAACGGGAGGCGTGGCCAAAACAGCGATGGGGAGTGGAGCAGCAGGTAGCAGAGGTGAGTCTCTTGTATGCAGCCTGTTATCTGTGGGACCAGGGAGGACGTGACAGCAGATGTTGCTGATTCAACATCTGTGTGACAGCTGGAGCAGCACAGTCTGCAGGAAACATCTGTATATGTAGGAGACACCAAGGTTTACATGGTGGAAGCAGACGACTGACTCAAGCAGCCTCACATCACAGGCTGCTGGCTACAAGCACATGACCACAGTGACTGGTTTCACTGGTGTCTGTCCCAGTCTGTGGCAGAGACACAGGAAGTCACAGACAGCCTGCACACAGCGTTTCCTCTGGAGTGTGTTTCACACCCTGTTTGTGTTTCTCACTAACATGTTGTAGTTCTTCCTGCACACAGCAGCACTTTGATCATTTCTCCTGCTTTTCTTCCTTTTCTAGCTTTTATACACTGACAGTAACACAAAACTCCAAAGTCATCATTTGAGGATCTTATTAAGAGTTTCTGTGAGTTTAGTGAAGTCAGCCTCTCAACAATAAGTGTGTGTGTGTTGATTATCTAATATTCAGAGAGGACTGCACTGATGTAGCATCCAGGTGAGCAGCTTATGAGCCAACAGGGGAAATTTAGCTGTATTATTGTTGTTTAAATGTAATAATTTATGATTTCATGTTCCAATATTTCACTTTTCCCAACGTTTTGTTATCATTTGGTCTGAAAACCATGACAAACAGCAGTGTTACTGTTGTTAGCATTAGCTGCTATAGAGCACTCAGTCATTGTATTGGTGTTAGTGACATGAACATATCTGAGCTAACTGTGTGTTCCAGATGTGCAGCAAACCCAACTGTCCCTGTGTTTTCCTGCTGTAGACATTATCCCCATGATGCTGACATCCTCTGGTGGGACGAGCTCACACGTTTATGGATTCAGATGCTAACTGGACCAGACTGGTGTCAACCTTTGTGCGATAGAAGCAAATCAAAGAAGAGCTAGTTGAACCTGAGCTGTCTGTAGTGGTGACACCAACACCATGGCAGCCTGCACATGCTGACCCAGGGTCAGTGTTGAACCTATAAGCTGTGTCCTCACAGTTCAATATGTCCTCACTGCACAGATCAATGACATCAGAGCTGTAATGTTGTTCCCGTCTCACTAAAACTTCTGGCATAAGGTGACTTTTCTGGGTGATTCCTACTCCAGGGTCACCAGTTTGAATCCCTGTGTTACTGCTGGGAACGTGCTGCTAAAGTGCCCTTGAGCAAGGCCACGTCCAGCTTATGAAGCCAACCCTGGGCTCTGCTTGCTGGCAGTGACAGAGTAGATGAAACAGCTCAGTGGATGCTAACTCACAGCTAACAGCGCTCTGTCATGGATAAGTGAAATAAAGCTGACTGACCCACAGCTGCACACAAACACCTCCAACACCTACAGGTCAGCAGATCCACTGCTGTCTCTGATGGGCCCAAACTTTGCTTGTTCAGCGTTTGCTGCTGCTGACTTTGAAAATCACACCAAACATGGAATCAAATATATCGACTCAGCTTAGACTACAGAGAAGCTCGGCACTGCTCACAAAACTCAACACAAAAGGCTTTTTAAAGACAACAATCACTTTGACAGACACACAAACACGACTGAGTACAGAGGAGCTGCTGGTTTGAAGCCACAGAAATGTTCAAATGTTCAAACACACTGCAGCGTTGCAGCCGTGATGCATTTGTGCTGCTAAGGCCACACACATCAGCTGCCTTACATTTTAGTACCAGTTCATCTCTGACCATGGCAGCACAGTCTTTCCAGTACAGTGATGTTGGTGGGGACATTGGGGACTGATTGTTCATTGGCTGTAAGCCGGTCACATGGACGTTTAACTGGTGCTTTGATTGCTCTGTAGTCTGTTGTGCCTGTGAGCTGCTCCTAAAATGAGACAGATTATAATTGTCACCATTCTGTTAATGACTCTTATTATGTGCGCTCTCCTCCACTGTCACACTAAACACATTAAACCTTTATTTTTGTGTAAAGTCAGGATTTATTGGCTCTTCTTAAAAGCGTCATGAAGTGCAAAACTCAGCAAACATTATACAAAAGTAGATTTAGAAGCTGAACTGAAAACATTTAAAGTGACAGTCAGCACAAATCCAGCTGACATCTCCATCCAACCCAAGTCTTCATTTAAAGTCATTATAACTGTGACACACGTTTGTTACAGTATTAATCCTGCCTGATGCTGCAGGGCAAACATCATGAAACAGGCTCAGCATTTATTTCCATTATGAAACTTTATCATTAAAAACAAACCATTGTTCTGCAGTCGTCCCAGGACTGTCGGTCAAACGTTCTCTCCACATGTTTAAGGCTGAGCTCACTTTATCGTCTGCCTGAAGGAGGAAAGCAGATGTTACTAAACATCACAATAAAACATATGAAATGGGTGCACATGAGGAACGTCTGCACTGTTAAAGCCATGCAAACATCTTCACACATGAAGCAGCAACACCTCTCAGTTTAGCAGCAGCTGGTAAAAGCCACAGTGATCCTGGAGCCTCCCTGAAGGACTCGTTCATCAGTAACTGTCAGGAGGACGATTAAACCTTCTGCACACGTCCTGTAGTTACACACTCGGGAAGAAAGACGACGTCCTCGCTCTGCAACATGATTTGTGTTTCATCCAGGACGCTCAAACACAGATTGGTCTCCAAATATTAGACGCACTGGTTCTTCATGCGTTTCTACCTGAGCACTCAGAGTCATTTCTACAACAGGCCTCCTTCACCTGCTGGTGCCTCTGTTTCTGTGTTTGGCTGTTTCCATCAGTGCCTGATGTTTGTGATCTTTGATCTGTTCTGAAGTCTCTCTTTGTAACACAAATGTTGTTTGGCTTCTTTTGCAAACAAGGCAAAAGAACTTTAATGGATTCATTTGCTGATCTTACTTTTCTGATGCAAAGCCGTCCTTTCAACGCTTTAGAAAGAAAACCAAACAATGTTTTTAAAACTTTCCCAAAATGTAAAAGCTATTAAAACCATAAACTTCTGCTCCTTGATCATGTGATTCTTCTTCTAGACTATCTGTAATTGTTATTGCTGATTGTCAATAAAGTTGTTTTTTATAAGTTATGTTGTAAAGGAAGCTTGTGGCGAGGGAGGAGGGGCGACTAAAAGCAGGTTCATATAGTGGGAAAGTCCTCAGGTCATGTGAGGATATTTACTGATGCGTCAACACTGTCAGATAAAAGAACGGCTGCTGCATTTGTTCTCCCAGAAATAAGTTTGGTGATGAGTAAAAGAATTACAGATGATGTGGCAGTTTATACTGGGAGCTGGTAGTGATGTTACTGGCTTGAACTGGGTGGAGGACGCACTAATATGGAGGTATGTGGTTTGCTGGGACTCTAGCAGCGTGCTAGTGAGTACAGGTGATGTGTCTTCAGACTCTAGGCAACATATTGTTTTTGATATACTTCATTTACTGTATAGAATCAAACACAGAGGGATAGAAGTGGATTTCTTATGGCTTCCTGTGAATATTGGTGTTGATGCAATGAACAGGACGATACGTTTAAAAAGGTGCAGCAAGAAGAAGTCGTGCAGGTTTGACTATAAAATACAGTGAAAGTGAGGTGAAGAGTATAATGAAGGTAAAGATGAAGGACGAGTGGCAGGCACACTGGGACAGAGACGGGAAAGGCAGATATTATTATACAGAAAACAGTCGTGTAGAAGAAGCTGCAGCAGAGACGAGGATGTAATCTGGAGACTCAGAGTTGGTCACACAGGCTTGAATAGCACACTTAAAAAGATAAACATGACACAGGAAGTGTGACTTCTGTGGACCAGAGGAGACGTTTGACGGATTGTTAGCGTAGTCAGGATGCTGGATGGAAACGCTGTGCCTGATAGGATGATTACAGGCTGGACTTTGTCTTCCTGTTACAGATGGATCCAGGCCCTGGATGACTGCTGGACACAAATGACCCACACTAGGCTGCCTTCATCCATCCTTTCCTCCTTCATTGAGACTCTGAGTCAGCATGTATGTAACAGGGTGGGTACCTACAACTACCTGGATGGTGGCAGTAACAGCAGCAGTAACAGCTACAGTATGTTCAACCCTGATTCTTTTGTCCCCAAACAGAGAAACCCGACTCATAGTGTGTTAAAATATTGATATTTCTTTTTATTCAATCATCTTCCAGAAGAGAGAGACCTCTGCATAGCTCAAACGCCAGCTGCAAGAGCTCTAACATTAGAATACATTAGAAAAGTATTGTAGACCTGCACCAGACTGGGAAGATAAGATAAGATAAGATAACCTTTATTAGTCCCACACGTGGGAAATTTGTTTTGTCACAGCAGGAAGTGGACAGTGCAAAAGTTATGACGCAAAAATTAGAATACAATAAGAATAAATACAGTACACAGCTGTACAGAATAGAATAAAAGTGAATCTACAATAGGCAAGCAGCTTGGTGTGAAAAAATCAACTGTGGGAGCAATCATCAGAAAATGGAAGACATACAAGACCACTGATAATCTCCCACGATCTGGGGCTCCACGCAAGATCTCATCCCGTGGGGTCACAATGATCATGAGAACGGTGAGCAAAGATCCCAGAACCACACGGGGGGACCTGGTGAATGACCTGCAGAGAGCTGGGACCAAAGTAACAAAGGTCACCATCAGTAACACACTACAACGGCAGGGAATCAAATCCCGCAGTGCCAGACGTGTTCCGCTGCTGAAGCCAGTGCATGTCCAGGCCCGTCTGAAGTTTGCCAGAGAGCACATGGATGATACAGCAGAGGATTGGGAGAATGTCATGTGGTCAGACGAAACCAAAGTAGAACTTTTTGGTATAAACTCAACTCGTCGTGTTTGGAGGAAGAAGAATACCAAGTTGCATCCCAAGAACACCATACCTACTGTGAAGCATGGGGGTGGAAACATCATGCTATGGGGCTGTTTTTCTGCCAAGGGGACAGGACGACTGATCCGTGTTAAGGACAGAATGAATGGGGCCATGTATCGTGAGATTTTGAGCCAAAACCTCCTTCCATCAGTGAGAACTTTGAAGATGAAACGAGGCTGGGTCTTCCAACATGACAATGATCCAAAACACACCGCCCGGGCAACAAAGGAGTGGCTCCGTAAGAAGCATTTGAAAGTCCTGGAGTGGCCTAGCCAGTCTCCAGACCTCAACCCCATAGAAAATCTGTGGCGGGAGTTGAAAGTCCGTGTTGCTCGGCGACAGCCCCAAAACATCACTGCTCTCGAGAAGATCTGCATGGAGGAATGGGCCAAAATACCAGCTACTGTGTGTGCAAACCTGGTAAAGACCTATAGTAAACGTTTGACCTCTGTTATTGCCAACAAAGGTTATGTTACAAAGTATTGAGTTGTATTTTTGTTATTGACCAAATACTTATTTTCCACCCTGATTTACGAATAAATTCTTTACAAATCCTACCATGTGGATTCATGGATTTCTTTTCCACATTCTGTCTCTCACAGTTGAAGTGTACCTCTGGTGCAAATTACTGACCTCTGTCATCATTTTAGGTGGGGGAACTTGCACAATCGGTGGCTGACTAAATACTTTTTTGCCCCACTGTATTGTGTATATTGTGCTATTTCTTACTTAGTGTATTGTGTCTTTGTTCCTGTTTGTGCTGCAGCACTGTAACCTAAATAATTTCCCCTGGGGATCAAAAAAGTATTCTGATTGTGATTAAATGACGTGAAACCAGTCAGAGCAGAGGACGGTGATGTAAGGAATGGGATTTTAATCAGCCAGTCTCCTTTAACTCTCAGCATCACAAAGTAATGTGGTAACATCTGGACTGATGTGTTTACTGTCAGCTAGTTTAAATGCTGTAGGTTGCAGTCGTTGCTCTAACACTATAACTGTAACAGGGCTCAGTGCTGGTTCTAACAGTCTGAGCTGCTTCAGGCTTTATTTGTGAGGAGCACAGCAGCTTACAAACACGTGGCTGGGCCTGGACCCAAAGGAGTGTTTGTTAAAGCCTGCAGTGAATCCAGCAGCAGAATGATGGAAATGCAACACAGCAATGATGAAGAGGAGCAGCATTAAAGCCAAAGTCCAGTTCATACAGTTAGGTCCATAAATCAAATAAGGGAAAATAAAATGTTGGTTGGATGCACCTGTTGGCACCCTTAATGGTCGCTATGGTAACGCGTAAACATTTCTTTCAAAATAAGACACACGACTACAACACAGGAAAAGACCCAGGGAAACGAAGTTATCGATAAAAACCCTGAAAACCATTGTTGGATTTATATTTTATCATTGTCATTTTTATTGGGGAATATCTAACCATATATGCTTAGAGGTGTATAAGCAATTGTGTAATGATAGTAGTCTTTAAAGACTTTGTGTGACTCCAGAGTGTTCTGGCATTCACACCCACGTCCTGGGATCATGGGAGAGGTGCTACCTTCTCTTATTGTTTTGTGGTAGGATGTCTGTTTTAGTCTAAGTGCCTTTTGTTTAGATGAACTGCTGGACTTCCAGACCAGCAGCTTTAGGGAAGTCGTTTATGGGGTCACACTCTGACTCCACACACACACACCTACACACACACCTACATAACATACAGTGTTATGGTACATGTTTGATTTTGTATAATATATTGTTAGAGAACAAATGCTGCGCGTTTAATTTGTGTCAGGCAAGAAAACATTACAGCGCATGTGTGGTAGCAGGTTAGAGTGAGCCAGGACAGCAATGGAAATGTGCGTTGTAGCAGCAAATAGTGCTTTGACCGTGACATCTTTTGTTTGTATGTACGAGTCAGAAATAAATCTGAACAGCTCACAGTAAGAAGTGGAAGAATTATTTTTTCGAAGCTTGGGACAGAAATTTGCCACTACATACAGACTAGTACCTTTGTTCACGTGTATGTTAATGAACCTATGTACAGTGGGGCGAAAAAGTATTTAGTCAGCCACCGATTGTGCAAGTTCCCCCACTCAAAATGATGACAGAGGTCAGTAATTTGCACCAGAGGTACACTTCAACTGTGAGAGACAGAATGTGAAAAAAAAATCCATGAATCCACATGGTAGGATTTGTAAAGAATTTATTCGTAAATCAGGGTGGAAAATAAGTATTTGGTCACCTCAAACAAGGAAAATCTCTGGCTCTCACAGACCTGTAACGTCTTCTGTAAGAAGCTTTTCTGTCCCCCACTCGTTACCTGTATGAATGGCACCTGTTTGAACTCATCATCTGTATAAAAGACACCTGTCCACAGCCTCAAACAGTCAGACTCCAAACTCCGCCATGGCCAAGACCAAAGAGCTTTCGAAGGACACCAGGAAAAGTATTGTAGACCTGCACCAGACTGGGAAGAGTGAATCTACAATAGGCAAGCAGCTTGGTGTGAAAAAATCAACTGTGGGAGCAATCATCAGAAAATGGAAGACGTACAAGACCACTGATAATCTCCCACGATCTGGGGCTCCACGCAAGATCTCATCCCGTGGGGTCACAATGATCATGAGAACGGTGAGCAAAGATCCCAGAACCACACGGGGGGACCTGGTGAATGACCTGCAGAGAGCTGGGACCAAAGTAACAAAGGTCACCATCAGTAACACACTACAACGGCAGGGAATCAAATCCCGCAGTGCCAGACGTGTTCCGCTGCTGAAGCCAGTGCATGTCCAGGCCCGTCTGAAGTTTGCCAGAGAGCACATGGATGATACAGCAGAGGATTGGGAGAATGTCATGTGGTCAGATGAAACCAAAGTAGAACTTTTTGGTATAAACTCAACTCGTCGTGTTTGGAAGAAGAATACTGAGTTGCATCCCAAGAACACCATACCTACTGTGAAGCATGGGGGTGGAAACATCATGCTATGGGGCTGTTTTTCTGCCAAGGGGACAGGACGACTGATCCGTGTTAAGGACAGAATGAATGGGGCCATGTATCGTGAGATTTTGAGCCAAAACCTCCTTCCATCAGTGAGAACTTTGAAGATGAAACGAGGCTGGGTCTTCCAACATGACAATGATCCAAAACACACCGCCCGGGCAACAAAGGAGTAGCTCTGTAAGAAGCATTTGAAAGTCCTGGAGTGGCCTAGCCAGTCTCCAGACCTCAACCCCATAGAAAATCTGTGGCGGGAGTTGAAAGTCCGTGTTGCTCGGCAACAGCCCCAAAACATCACTGCTCTCGAGAAGATCTGCATGGAGGAATGGGCCAAAATACCAGCTACTGTGTGTGCAAACCTGGTAAGTAAGTAAGTAAGTAAGTAAAATTTATTTATATAGCACTTTTTTAAGACAAAACGCTGTTACAAAGTGCTTCACAAGAAAACATGTCAAACAAACAATGTAGCAACATAAAGAAAGTATAAAAGCATATCAAAAAAGCAATAGTACAATATAAATATAAAATAAAACAACATGTTACGCATTAACATTTCCCAAATGCCTGTCTAAACAGATGAGTTTTAAGCTGTTTTTTGAAAGAAGCCATCGTGTCGATGGTGCGTAGTGGGGGGGGTAAACCATTCCACAGTATAGGAGCCAGGGTTTGAAATGCGTGATCCCCCTTTGTTTTCAGACGAGTCCGTGGGATAGATAGACGACCGCTATCAGTGGATCTAAGAGTTCGCTTTGGAGAATAGGGCTGGAGAAGCTCCGAGATATAGATGGGGGCCCCACCTTGTAGAGACATAAACGTAAAGGTGAGGATTTTGAACTTATATCTATACTCAACCGGAAGCCAATGCAGGGATTTTAGTATAGGAGTGATATGGGAAAATTTATTGCTATGGGTCAAAAGCCTTGCTGCAGCATTCTGAACCGCTTGGAGCCGATTTAGTGAGGCCTTAGATACGCAGGAAAAGAGTGCATTACAATAATCCAGCCGGGAGGAGATAAAGGCGTGGACAAGCATCTCCAGTTCGGTTGTGGAGACAATAGTCCTGAGTTTGGCAATATTTCTTAAGTGAAAAAAGCAAGAGCGGGTCACGGATTTAACATGGACATCAAAGGACAAAGATTGGTCGAAAATTATCCCAAGATTCCGGGCAGTGGCTTTTATCGACGATGAAAAAGCACCCAGATGTTGACTAATCTGTGGCTTGATATTCTCCGGGGCTAGGATTAAGCACTCGGTCTTGTCTGCGTTCAACTGCAGAAAATTGTTTGTCATCCAAAGATTGATTTCCTTAAGACAGTCCATAAGAGTGGATAGCTTGTCTAATTCCCAGGATTTAAAAGAAATGTATAATTGGATGTCGTCCGCATATAAATGATAGGAAATATTTTTGAAACCGCTAATGATCCGGCCTAAGGGAAGAATATATAGTGAAAATAATAGGGGGCTTAGAACCGAACCTTGTGGAACTCCACATAGAAGCTTAGCCACGTCTGATTGGAAGTTTCCCACTGAAACTAAAAGCGTCCTATCTTCCAGAAATGAGGTGAACCACTTTAGAACAGATCCTGATATCCCTACCGTGCAGTTTAAGCGATCGATTAAGATCTGATGGTCAACGGTATCAAAAGCTGAGCTAAGGTCCAGAAGAACCAGGACTGAGCAATCACCCCTGTCTGCAGCCATCAAGAGGTCATTTGTGACTTTCAGCAGAGCTGTTTCTGTAGAGTGTAATTTTCTGAAACCCGATTGAAATTTATCAAGAATGTTATGCTTCTCCAGCGCTTTCTTTACTTGTAGCCAAACAACTTTTTCTAGGATTTTTGAGATAAAAGGAAGTTTTGAGATGGGCCTGTAGCTTGACTGAAGTGTTGGATCCAGGTTAGGCTTTTTCAGCAGAGGTTGAATAACCCCCTGTTTAAAGCACCTGGGGACAGAGCCAGATAGCAATGAATGGTTTATCAGCGTGACCACAGAGGGCCCGATGGTCTCAAAAACTTTACAGAATAAACGAGTAGGTAAGACATCAGCTAAACTCGTTGAAGGATTCAATTGAGTCAGTGTTTCCAATAAATCCTCTAAAGAAACTGGGAGGAAAGATTCCATAATTATGGGGTGTGGACGATCATGGTTGGTGGGGTTTCCTGAGGGAGTTATGTTATGTCTTAGGCAACTAATCTTATCTTGGAAAAATTTTAAAAATTCACTGCAGTCCTTATCTGAAGAGACGGGTGTACATGGTGTTGGGGGGGAGACAAAGCTACTCACTGTATCAAAGACAATTTTCGGGTTTCTTTTTCCTACTGCAAGTAGTTGAGAGAAGTAGGTGGCTCTTGAATCTGACACCATGTCATTAAAGGTAGATAATAGTTCTTTTAAGTGAAGCTTGTGAACCTCGAGTTTTGTGATTTTCCACAGGCGCTCGGTTTTACGGCATATTCGCCTAAAGCTGCGGATAGCTTCTGTAAACCAGGGCGGGCGTTTGACAGTACTGCCTTTCCTGATTTTAAGAGGAGCCACTTTATCTAGAATTTTTTGACATTGTGAATTGAAGGAGGTCATCTGCTGATCTATATCGTCTGTTTCAGATAAATTGTTAACAAACAATTCCCTAAATTCTTCTACCGCTGAGTCGCTGATTAATCGTGAACGCTTCTCATAAACAGAGGGTAGAGTGTCATAAGTAGAAGAGAGATCAAATAAAAGGTATTTATGATCACTAATAAAAATGTCTCTGCAATGAACTGGGCCGATATCCAGACCCAGTGATAATATCAGGTCCAGGGTGTGGCCACCACTGTGTGTTGGCCCAGTCACATGTTGGACAAGGTTAAAAGAGTCTAAGAGAGTAAGAAAATCCGAAGCAGCGTGACATGAACTGTCGTCAACATGAAGATTGAAATCCCCCAGCAGAAGAATTTTTTCCAGCTTAATGGTGGAGGATAGAAAATCCCCAAACTCCACTAAGAAACTCCTAGCTAGTCCTGGTGGCCTATAGATTAAAATCACATAGAAGGGATGAGTCCTATTGATCTTCATCATCTGGATTTCAAAGGAGTTAAAGGAGGGGGTCTTTACCAGCCGACAAAAAAAGGAGTTTCTAGAAATAACTGCCAACCCACCACCACGTCCTGAGAGACGCGGTGTGGTTAAGCACTTACAGTCTGCTGGACACAGTTCTTTGAAATGGACAAATTCCATATTCCGCTGCCAAGTTTCAGTTAGGAACATAAAGTCCAGGTTATTCCTAATGAAAAGGTCGTTGAGAACAAATGCCTTATTTGAGATCGAGCGGCAGTTTAATAGAGCCATGTTAATCGGCGGTGCTGGAGTGTCACTGTTTACACCCTGAGGGGCTTGGTGTAGGTTCGCACTGCATACTCCTCGGGGTTTTTTACCGTTTAGTATAATCCGTGGGACAATAGGACGGTCACTCACATGGTCTGGAAAAACTGTTTTCAGACACGGCGTCCTGATGAAGCCCATGCGAGGAGACTGTGCATTAAGCTGGAGGTCCGCCTTAGCAAAAACATCCACTGTTGAGAACTCCAAGCAGGCCGTTAAATCAGCGGTACTCTTATATTTCCGTAGTCTCACTTGGATGCCCGCTCTCCTTCCTCGTCTTCTCTGACGGTGATTTGTCCGGGAACGGCGGCTCCGGTTTTTCCCTGGCCCAGGCAAGCAAGGGACGTAATGGGCAACAGCTGATCGCCCGGAAGGTGGAGAGAAGCCTCGAAAATATTTCCAGGTTTCATCCATAGATTTCATAGTTGATTTAATCCGAAGTAGAGTGTGGCGATCGTAAACATAGGTAGCTGTAATCTTATCCACAGACAGCAGCAAAATGGGTAATGCAACATAAAACAGAAGAAGAACACAGAGTCTGACAGCGGCATTGCCGATCACAGGCGCCATCTTGTCATCTGAAAAAAAAAAAAAATGTAAAAAAATAGGTAAAGACCTATAGTAAAC
The DNA here is from genome assembly GCF_964374335.1 of Astatotilapia calliptera. NCBI lineage: Eukaryota > Metazoa > Chordata > Actinopteri > Cichliformes > Cichlidae > Astatotilapia > Astatotilapia calliptera. The sequence goes on from NC_137426.1 coordinate 39,462,293, forward strand.
GTTTGACCTCTGTTATTGCCAACAAAGGTTATGTTACAAAGTATTGAGTTGTATTTTTGTTATTGACCAAATACTTATTTTCCACCCTGATTTACGAATAAATTCTTTACAAATCCTACCATGTGGATTCATGGATTTTTTTTCACATTCTGTCTCTCACAGTTGAAGTGTACCTCTGGTGCAAATTACTGACCTCTGTCATCATTTTAGGTGGGGGAACTTGCACAATCGGTGGCTGACTAAATACTTTTTTGCCCCTCTGTATATTCATGTAACCTCAATAAAAGAACAGTGTTACGGGGGAATGGACGAGAGCAACTGTGGTCAAGCGAAGGAACGGCATTGGTCCAGTTCTCTCCCGTGCACGAGAAACATAAAGAACTACTCGTGTCTTGCTTTGCTGTGTAGCTGATTGTATTGAACGATCCAGCGAATAGGTTTATGCTACAAACCTATCAACCATAAATTTCACACCGAGCCTCGACTCTCACGGCCCGGTACCAAACGACTCACGGACCGGTCCGTGACCCGGGGGTTGGGAACCGCTGAGTTAACACATGAGTAGTTCAGGGCTGCACGTCATTTTCATTGTTAATATCTTTGTGAAAAGCACATTGATGTGAAAATCTTCATGAGAGTCAGAGGCCCTACAACAGGATTAAAGATTCATTTAAAAGAAAATCACAAGTTATTATCATGTGATCATGTGATTTCCTGTGATCAAATGTCCCAGGATGTGAGTGGGCGTTAAGACGTCCAAGTCCCTCTTCAAGCAACTTAAAGAAGTCCAGACGCTTTTCTTTCCAAGCTCCTTCGACAACATCATTCATAGAACAACTTCCAGCTTCTTTTGCTCGGCTACAGTTTGGATGGATTTGCATTTAAAGATGCAACAAGACTAAAATGGTTAGGGTCAGGAGGTCAAAGGTCAGAGCTCCTGTGGGTCTGAGGGCGGCCTCACGCTGGAGAAGGATGAAGGAGTCTGACCTGAGCCAGTGTTTGACATGAACACATCAGCACTGCTGTCAGTGAGCCTAACGACAGCCGTTAGCATCACTTCAGTATTTCAGTCATAAAAACACTTCCTGTCACTGTGGTGGTTACAGTGACATCATGCAGTTTGTGCTTTGACCTCCAGAGGGCGACAAATCAGCACAGACAGAGAGCTCCATTCAAACTTTGCTGCCATCAGTAATAATTCTTCAAATATAATCATCAGTGTTTGAGCAGTTATGATATCAGGGACAATCTAGACATGTGTGACAATACTGAACATGTCACATGACACACCTTAAACATCATGTGATCCACTCTCAGTCTGCACTTTCATTCATGACTTCAACAGGTTGAAATGAGCTTTGAAGAAACATTCAGTGAAATAAATCTTTCATGGATTCATGTGAGCAGCAGATGAACTTTGTACCAACAACATCTTCAATAACAGAGTCTGAATGAAGCTCAGGTGTTGATGCTGCTCACTGATTGGACGCTTGGTTTCAGCTCTGCTCTCAGTCTTTACTGCACAGGTGAAGGTAGAAAGTGTGACTGGATCTATAGACTGGAAACAGAGAAACATGCTGAACATTTGAAGCTTTGCAGCAGAAATGTTCATGTTACAAATACAGCAGAGCTGGTCTGGGATCAGTGTGTTCACACCTGCAGCTACAACAAGGTTTCATGTCTCCACACGTCAGCATGTGAACTTTACTCTGACTCAGTCTGAGCAGTCAGACGGCATATTTTTAAAGTTAACACATCAGCACACACAGAGCTGAGCCCCTCCCACCTGTGCTGAGTTTCAGGTGGAGTCCCGCCTCCTTCCAAAATTCATTTGAATAACATCCTCAGGCCTAATATTGCTCATGTGACACATCGCGGACATTCTCTCAGTTCTGTACATATTATTTGTATTGCACTTCGGTTTTTTGCAAACGGGAGCTTTCTGTATAATATTGGTGACGCTGAGCACGTTTCCAAGGCTACCGTCTGTCGGGCAGTCAGGAATGTTACAGTTGCACTGAAACGTCTCCTGTACTCGTCTGTGGTGTTCCCCGGTCATAGACCCACAAGATTTATCAAAGAGGGATGCCACAAAATTGCAGGTATCAGGATGAACGAAACTTAATTCATGATGTGGTGATACTTGGACTACTACTTAAATTGTACATTTATTTTCACGGTTCCCAGGCATGATTGGCTGTATAGATGGCACTCACATTCCAATCATTGCTCCTTCAGTAAATGAAGGAGACTATGTGAACAGGAAGTCTTTCCACAGCATTAATGTGTAGGTACATAGTTCCCTGTAGCATTTCAAACTAACAAATTATTTCACTATAATAATGGATGCTAATTTGTGTTCTCTGCACTGTGAAGATCATATGTGATGCTGCCAACATTATCACAAATGTGGAAGCCAAGTGGCCAGGCTCTGTGAGTGGTGGTGGTGGAGGACCCCCACCTGTTTTTCGGGCCTCCGCTTTTTTTCTGTTGGCTATAACGGGCCACATTTGAGCATACAGAGTAAGCAAATATGTACTTGTAATGTGCTCAGATAATTTCAATAAGTGCTTACAGAGGGGAAATTAATGTAGCCTCTAACTGCAATTGATTTACATCGGACAAACAGACCAAGCACTATGGCTCATAATACAATTACACCTTACCTGTTTGGACTATATTTTTATATTTCATTTTTACTTGCTGCCAGGAACATTTGGGGCCTGTTGGGTTGCACCTGCGCTCACATCACGTCACAAAATAAAATGTATAAAATAAAAAATAAAATAAAATATAATAAAATAACGTGTTGAATGGGTGGAAATCCCTAGATCAATGTTTAAATTAACACTCACGCATTGACTCTGTCGGCTATGTTTTGCCATGCATGCACCCTTTCTTTTGCAGCTGAGGCTGTGTTACTTTTTTTCCGCGGAATTTGCATGTTATCGGCATATGCTGCCATCAGAATTTCGGCCTCAAGCGCTGTAAAATACATTGACCGTGCCTTCTTTCCCTCCGTCTCCATGGTGACTCGCTTAATCTGTGCTCCACTAATCAGGGCTTTATGTATCCTCGTGCGCGTGCTTAACTTGGGGTTAAAGCAACTCCGCGTTGACTGAACTAATTGTTATCAGCCTTTCTGAAACCGAATATTCCGAGTTGGACAGTTCGGGGTTACTCAACCCTGAGTATCGTTTTTCACTCTGAGTTTTCTAAACCGGCTTCCTGAAATAGGGCCCAGGTGTGGAGTGGAGCTTGTTGTTGGTGTGTGAAGAAACTGTAAGTTTGCTTTGTTTCCTCCTTTAACAGTTTGTCTTTAGGAACTTTACTGTTTGTTCAGCTCGTGTTTGATTTCTTCACACAACAAACTGTGTGTGTTTGTATTTCCGGTCTCTCCATTAAAGTCAGTGTGTAATTGTTACGGCTGTGGCCATGTGTGGCCTGTTTTCTGTCTGTGTTTTCTGTACTGTGCTTAAGACTTTTCCAGGTCCCTCCCCTAATGAGGAGTCATGAGCGACTGATTGGACCATGGAGCGGTTGACTACCTTCAAAAGGCCACTCTGACAGCTCCGAGAGGGGGAGAGAGAGAAAACCTCGCCGAGTGGGTCTGGGAGTTTGCAGACGGCAGTGGGGGCGGAAGCTGCTGGGGCCGTCCCGAAGCCTTCCAAGGGGCGGATGCCGTCGGGGGCGGAAGCTCCTTCTCCGTTCAGTCTCCTGAATTTGACCCGGCTGGCCAGGTTGGGGCGGGTCTGGTGACGGAGGATCTCAGGCTTGCCCTTCGCTTGAAGGAGGTGGAGCTGGCGGCTAAGGCTAAGGAAGTCGAGCTCATGCATCTCCGTATTCGAGCTATGGAGCTTGATCATTCCCGAGCGAGAGACGCTGCTCCCGTTCCTGTAAGTACATTCCCCGACCCTCCCACCATAGACCAGTTTAACGCTAGCAAGCAGATTGTTTTGGTGCCTCCTTTTAGGGAGGGAGAGGTTGACTCATATTTCACTGCTTTTGAGCGCATCGCAACCACTTTAAAATGGCCAAAGGATGTCTGGAGCCTGTTGCTGCAATGCAAATTAATAAGAAGAGCGCAGGAGGTCTGTGCGAGTCTTTCTATTGCTGACAGCTTGGATTATGAGGTTGTCAAATCCACTATTTTGCGGGCTTATGAACTAGTCCCGGAGGCGTATCGACAGAAGTTCCGTGCCTGTCGCAAGTTTGACAGTCAAACGTTTGTGGAATTTGCACGTGAGAAAACTGTCTTATTTGACAGCTAAAGGAGTTGATCCTGTTGGAAGAGTTCAAGACATGTCTCCCTGAAAACATTGTGGTGTACCTGAATGAGCAGAAGGTGGGGTTACTGTCTAAAGCCGCGGTCCTTGCCGACGAGTTTGTGTTAACTCATCGTGCTGCACTTTCGACAGAGCGCCGTGAGTACACTTCCTCACCTCGTCCTGTCAGAAGTTATAGGGTTTCCCCTAAGCGCCAGACACGTTCTGCTGCTATTCCTATGTCAGATCGCAAATGTTTTTACTGTCATGAAATCGGGCACCTTGTTGCTGCTTGCCCATCACTACAGCGCAGGGAGCAGACCAACACGGTGAGGAAGCCGAAAAGTGTGGGTTTCGTTCGTTCTATGTCAGCTTCCACTTCACCTAGCAATGGAGTGGGAAGTGAAGGCTTTGATGAGAGCTACCGCCCTTTTTTGTCGGAGGGGTTTGTTTCGTTGAATGAAAAAGAGGAGGATCGGGTGCCGATCATGATTCTGCGTGACACTGGGGCCGCGCAGACTCTTATTTTGAAGGGTATTCTACCTTTTTCTGATGACTCTTTTTGTGGTTCGGATGCTCTTGTCTGGGGTGTAAAAATGGATGTACTGCGTGTGCCACTGCACAATGTGTTTCTTCAATCACCGCTCGTTTCGGATTCGGTACCGGTTGGCGTGCGCGACCAGTTGCCAGTGCCCGGAGTTGCGATGATTCTGGGGAATGATTTGGCTAACGGAAAAGTGTTTTCTACTCCGAGAGTGGTTGAGATACCGGTGCCTGATATTTCATTATCTAACCCTGTCGCTGAGGAGCGTTCCTCCTCTGTTTTTCCTGCTTGCGCGGTAACTCGTGCGCATAGGCGCAAGTACGGTGACATGGATTTATCTGATTCTTTTCTCTGTGCTGGTGGTGGGCCGGAGTCTGAATCTGAATCCCGTGTTCCACTGACGGGCGACTCTGAGGCGATGCTGTCTGTTAGCCCATCAGTGACACCTCAACTGTCTTTGGAAATCAACAAAAAGGATTTGGTTTTGGCACAGCAGAGTGACCCGACTCTTGTGAGTTGTTTTTCCGCTGCCAACTCTAGCGACCAGTACCCTCGTGTTTATAGTGTCGAGGATGATGTGTTGATGCGTACTTGGTATCCGACTACAGCTGGTGATTTGGGTTGGAATGTGTTTAAACAGGTTCTGGTGCCTCAACAGTACCGACCCAAAGTTCTTAGTCTTGCCCATGACAGTTTTTCTGGACATTTAGGTATTAGGAAAACCTATCACCGCATTCTGCATCATTTCTTTTGGCCAGGATTGAAGAATGACGTTGCTAAGTATTGTCATTCTTGTCACACCTGTCAGATTAGTGGTAAGCCTAACCAAGTCATTCCACCCGCTCCCTTACACCCTATTCCAGTTTTGGGGGAACCTTTTGAACACATCCTCATCGACTGCGTTGGTCCACTCCCTAAAACAAAATCGGATCACCAGTAACTCTTGACTCTAATGTGTGTTGCTACCCGTTTTCCCGAGGCAATTCCATTGCGCACCCTTAAGGTGAAACCAGTTGTTAAGGCATTGGTGAACTTCTTCTCTATTTTTGGTTTACCAAAAGCTGTTCAAACTGACCAAGGCTCTAATTTCATGTCTTTTTTTTTTTTTCTCCTGCCTGTCCCATTTGGTTCTTTAGCCATCAGAATTGTTGTCTGAAGACCAACAAGGATACCCAATGGATTTACTTTGCCAAATGGATCATCGTGGCATTGCCGTATTGGTCCATTTGGTCGATCTTTGTTTTTATTATTTATTATATTTTATTTTCAGATGTTACAGACGGGACAGACATGAGTGAGGGATAGGAAAGGGAGAAAGAAAGAGGAAGGAAAGGAAAAACAGAAGGGGAGAGGGACAGTGAGAAAGGGGGGGGAGAAAAAAAATAAAAATCTCCTGGATCACCTGTTGAGAGAGGAATAGAAAACAAGCAAAAAAGACAAAAACAAAACAAAACAAAGCAACATACTAAACACAACACCATCGCATTAATCTAGCTAAGTGTAAACAGCAGTAAATACTAAATATTCAATGTTGTTGTGCAGCACGCAGGACAGATGTGCTTCGAAGTAGCAGCCAAGAAAGGTGTAATTTGGGTCTACGAGCAGTGAACACCCGTGTGCATACCTGTGTGGATCAGCGCGCTTGTATTCCAAAGGTTTCTCCATGTAACGATCTGCTAGGGAGTGTGGGGGGGCCACAGCCCCGTCCTCCAGGGTGTGAAGCAGGTATTGAGGAGATCAAAACTCCAGACCTCCAGAGGCCCCCAGAACACAAGAGACCATGGAAGACCAACAGAGGGGCAGCCGCGCCACTGTTCCAGTAAGAGCTGAGGAGAGTCCCAGATGAGGGCTCACCCAGCAGCCGCGGAGCAGAAGCCAGGGGGAGTTGCAGTGACGCGCCCATGAGCTCCGCCGGCCGCCAGCTGTGCCTGAGTGACCGAGCCCCAGGCCGAGAGGCCGAGGGCACCCCACCTCCGAAGGGGCCCGAGCGAGCCCCAGGCTCCAGGCCCCGATAAGCGGCCGCCAAGGAGTGAGCCGGTGTGTACCTGGACGCCCACCCCCAGACACAAAGAACCACCAACGCACCGACACCTGAGGGAGTCCACCACCGGCAGGGGAAGTGGTGGTGGGGGGAGATAGGCCTCCAAACCTTGGAGGGCCTGAGGTGTCCCCAGAGAGGTGGTGTCTGATACCCAACCTGACATATAGACACAGACATACAGGCACACACAGACACAAACTTCCATTCCCCCCCTCATGCTCTCATATGCACTCACTCCACACTCAACCAACGTGGAGACAGACATAAAGAGACGCTGTACACACGATCACACTCCCCAAACGTACTCTACAAACCGGGTCTAGGTACCCTTGCCCCTGGAGGGGGGAATTGCACCCAGACCCAGGTGGTGTTACCCTTTTCCCTGCAGTGGGGAGAGGCAGACCACCCCGACTCCGTAGCAGCAGGGAGGCCCCACACTCCAGACCGCAGTCGGACGGCCAACTCCTCCTAGCCCTCCCGCTCCAGCAGGCCGCAGAGAATGGGGGTGGGAGAAGACTCCAAACCTCCCTCCACCCGCTCATTGTAATGTTGATGCATGTGTGTTCTAAGGTGCAATTAAAACCCAGGAGGGCATGGAGCTACCTGCCAAGGAGCAGCAGGTAAGCGCATAGTCCCTCCTGATAGCCCTCAATGTCTAAGTGTGTTTAAAATTGAGAGGTGGGCAACGACGCCAGGGGTGAAGGGGACAGAGGGGGGGTAGCCTCCTCTGCACCCTGGTGACATACCCCTACTCCAAGGCCCTGCATGTGTGGGTGGTTGTGGTGGAGCGGGAAGAGGGAGGCAGCTGGAGATGGGGAGGGAAGGAAGGGAGGGGCAAGTGACCCCTCCCTGGGGCCAGGTCCCCCGCTGACCCCAGTAGGCACCCCCATACTCCGCGACCCGCCAGGGAAAGGGGGCCCAGGCCCATCCAGACCGGGGCCCAGCGCAGCAGCTCCCCCCGGCCCCACAGAGCCCGGGACAGTCCACCCAACCCCACTACAGAGAAAACTGCACCCACCCCACCATCCATTCATCTTCCAGACTACATGAGACAATAGACGCCCAGGCTGAGATCTTCCTCCACCTCTCCTGTCTCTCCCCCTCTTGCAGAGAGTTCCTGAGGAGAGGAAAGCTCCTGCAAGGTTCATGAGGACAGTTTTCTTGGCTATGCATAGGGCAGTGAAAACCATATGGGCTATATTCTTTTCTGAAGTGACATTATCTAAGCTGCCCAACAAACACACTAAGGGGGAAGTTGGAATGTTACATTTCAGACACTTTGATAAGTCTTCACATATCTCGCGCCAAAACTTCCGCACTGGTGGACAGAACCAAAGAGTGTGAATGTAATTGTCTGGTGTATTGCCTTGACAGTGTGAGCAGTTGTTGGAAGATGTAAAGCCCATCTTGAACATCCGATGACCTGTATAGTGCACTCTATGTAGTATTTTGTATTGTATTAATTGCAGACTGGGATTTTTAATCAATTTAAAGGTTCTTAAGCAAATCTGAGACCAGAAGTTTTGGTCTAAGCTGACTGATAAATCTGCTTCCCACTTTGCAATAGGAAGGGATATTGATTCATCTAATTTAGAAAATGTTCTGTATATTTTAGATAATAATTTGGGGAATTTAAGAGTAAGGAAATGTGCCGCACTTGGTGGTGTTTGTAATTCAACTTGACTGAGGTTAAATTTCTTTTTTACTATGGATTTAATTTGTTGATATTCTAAAAATCTTTTCTTGTTGATTCCATATTGTGCAACTAGTCTGTCAAATGGAATAAATTCTGTTCCCTCTAATATATGTTCTAAGTATTTAATTCCTTTACAACTCCATTCTGGGAAATTAATCATATTATTGTTTTGTAATATGTCAGGGTTATTCCAGATAGGTGTACGTTTGCATGGGATTAATGAAGACTCCGTTATTTTTAGAAACTCCCACCATGCTGTCAGAGAGAAGCTGATGTTGATACTTTTAAAGCATTCATGTCTTTTGATGTTTGAGCTAATAAATGGTAGGTCTGAAATCTCTAGATCCTTGCATAGTGCCTGTTCAACATCTAGCCAGGGCTCATCTAAGAAGGTATGTTTTAACCATTCTGAGATGAACTGAAGCCTGTTGGCTAAGAAGTATTGGTGAACATTAGGCAGATCTAATCCTCCTCTATCCTTGGTTCTTTGTAGCGTTTTTAAGCTGATACGCGGGGGTTTATCTTTCCAAAGGAATTTGGAAATATATGAATCCAGAGATCTGAACCAATCTTGTGATGTTAGGGATCTTGTTAGGGATCATCAAAAATAAGTAATTTATTTTTGGCAAGATCATCATTTTTATAGTGGCGACCCTTCCCATGAGTGATATGGGTAAAGATTTCCATCTAGTCAGATCGCCTTCTACTTTCTTTAGAAGTGGGATGTGGTTTAATTTAGTTAAGTCTGAAAGCTTAGGAGAAACATTAATACCTAAATATTTAATATTTCTGGATTGCAGTGGGGCAGAGGAAGAATTATGGAAGGAGCAGTTAATGGGGAGAACTGTAGATTTTGGCCAGTTAATTGAATAATCTGAAACTCTTGAAAACCAGTTTATTAGAGTAATTACCTCAGAGAGGTTGATTTGTGAGTTTTGCAGAAAAAGCAACACATCATCCGCATAGAGACTGATTTTATGTTCTGTTCTTACATTTTATGCCCTTAATTGTTGTAGCCTGTCTAAATGCTGCTGCTAGAGGTTCGATAAAAATTGCAAACAGTGAAGGGGAGAGTGGGCAGCCCTGTCTGGTGCCCCTCAGGAGACAGAAGCTGGAGGATGTCTGGTCATTTGTTCCAATACGAGCTGTTGGGGAATTGTATAATAAAATTGTCCAGAATTCTTTGTAGAATTCTGCAGGGAAGCCGTCTGGACCTGGAGCCTTATTATTGGGCATACTTATCAGGGTTTCCTGGAGTTCACTTGGCGTCAGTGGCGAATCCAGTTCCATTGCTTGACTGTCTAGTAATTTTGGAAGAGTTACGTTGTCAAGGAACAGATCAATTTCATTTTTAGATGGGTTTATTTGTGGTGAGTATAAAGTTTCATAGAAATCCCTAAAAATGTTCAAGTCAAGTCAAGTATTTATTTATTGTCATTGTCAAGAACAATGAAATTGCGTTTGGGGCTTCCGTACAACCCGTAAAAAAACAAAACAAATACCCCTTAAAACCCAAGTGTAAATATTTAACCCAGTGTGACTTCAGTGCAATGAGACAATCCTTAGCAACAACATGAGAACAAGACAGGTAATGTTCATAGGACATTCAGACAAAGACCTGAGAAACATGACAAAATGCAACAATGCTGTTAAGTCTAATTGTTGAATGTTGCCATTGTGTTTCTTAAATTTGTACAGTCTTAGTTTAAGCAGTAGGATCAAAGCCATTCCTTTGATTCTGACCACCTCTCCAGCCACTCTGTGCTGGGGGAGGTTTTATTGTAGATACATCCTATCTGAAAGATCTGTTTCTTTTGATGTAAGCTTCCTGGGTTTATGACCCTTTGGTCAGCAGGAGGTCTCACACACACATTCTCACATAACACACACACACACACACCACACACACACACACTCAGTGTATACATTTACATACAGTGCCTTGTCTTTGTAACCAAAGGGGGGTTGCAAGGGGAGGTGCTTTGTAAACTATTGTTTGAAGTTTGTCAATAAAAGGCAGCGAGAGGAGGCCACCATTTTGGGGTTCTTTGTTGTGCTGGACACAGACGAGGCCTCCCTTGTGCAAGTAATGGATCGATCGACTGTCTTGTTTTCTTCATGATGAATAAGTCTCTAGAATTAGCGGGGTTTGTGGAAACACAGACCCAACATTTATTTGGTCCTTCGGAGCCGGAGCCTAACACATTGCATCCACCGAGGAGAGGGAGAGGACGCCACCGCAACGTCTGGGATGATTGACGTAAAGCCCTGGTGTTTTTGGCTTGCCACCAGGCCGGGAAGTTTGCGCCTGACCTCCCCTCGGGATGGATGACGATTGACGGGATCCAGAGACTCTTCCCATGAACGTAAACAAACAGTGAGTACAGAAGGCCTTAGAGAGCGTCTCTATAACCGCATGAATGAATGTGGGATCCTAGAAACGCGTCACCGTGATTCTGCGTGAAACGTTTGAGTCCCGGGGAGCGCTGGTCACGAGAGCGCACGTGGACCCAAAACAATAGAGAGCGGCTACGGGCTGTGCGTTAAACGTGAGTCCGGGAGCGCGCTAGCCGCGTGAGAGAGACGCAGGCTTCTCCGCCGTTTGGGGTGTAGAGAGTTCTCCGCCATTTGGGGCGTGGAGAGAACCTAGGTTCAGAGTCCGGAATCTCCGCCATTTGGGGCGTTGGAGAGTGTCCGAAGGTTGAATTCTCCGCCATATGGGGCGTTTGAGAGTTTTCAACAGAGAGCGCTAGCTGTGCGTGCAGACGCAAGCGATAGGCCTATGTTGTGTGTGTGTGCGGGCCAGACGTGGTCTGCGTGAGTGTGGCTGATTGTTGTCTTGTAATGGAGAATAAAATGTGTAAGTCTGCCTTAGAAGGAGATGTAAAATTTATGCAGAAAGTTTTACCAGGCAGCACGCAGTATGTAGGTTGTTGGTATAAGAAATGTGGATTTGAAGGGACATTAGTGGAAGTTAAGTGTAAAATGCTGGTAGAAAGAATAGCTGTAAGTGTAGCAGGTAAAACAGGTAAAGCGAAGCAGAGGAAGGAATTGCAGTTAGCAGTTGCTAAGTTGTGGCTGGAGCAGGCTCAGAAGAGGAGAGAAGCAAGAATGTTAAAAGAGCAATATTGCAAGAAGTAGTTGTGAAACCTGAGGATGAAACTACAGCTCAATCCACTGCAACTACTCTAGAACAACACCGTAGAAAAGCATTAGGAAGAGCAAGAATGTTAGCAGAAAGTAGAGTCAGAGAAGAGCGTGAGAGAGCAGAGGTAGAAGTGGAGGAGAGATTAGAGGCATATTAGGAGCAGCATTGAGTCCAAGACAGACTAGGCAAGAGAGGAGACAGAAAGGAAAGAAAGTGAACACAAAAGTTACAACTACATATCCATCCCTGACACAACACAAAAAAACCAAAAAAACAAAAAACATATGGTGTTTCTGTAACAGAGTGTGAAGATGAAGAAAGTTTTTCTCCTGATCAATTCCGCGAGTGTGAGAGTGTCTGACGTCATGGTGTGTGTGAAAGGTATCCAGCTGGGGCAGACGTGATTCTGCAGGTCACCTGCCCAGTGGACAAAAAGAAATAAAATAGTTGTGTGGATGAATGATGGCATGAAGAGTGTTTGGTGTTTCTCAGTCTGAAACAGCTGTAATGCTATTTTCTGTTTTGGAGAAAAGTACAGTTAAAGAAAAAAAACAGAGAGATGTGTGTTGTTTTAAGCAGTGATGAGAATAATGGAAGTGTGGTGAGAGATGAACACAAAAACATACTGAAAATGCATTAACCATACTAACCCCACATGCATATACACATACAATGATACTCATGAGACCAGACAGCATCTTAAGCATGAGATTCTGTTTGTCATCTTGTCCAAGTCACTAGTAAGATGAAGGTGATACATAGACTAGTGGACTGAATATTATAGGAGGACAGATGGTTGCATCATAGAGGAGGAAACAGAATGCTGATGAGAGGTCTTAAATGAGTGAGTTGAGTGAGCTGATTGTGAGTTTCTGGTGTGTGAAGAAGTTTTACCATGGCACACATTTAGTTACATGAGAACTAAAACTTATTATGTGCTAAGACAACAGGGTTATGCTGTATGTTGTGTGTATGGCTGATTGGATGAATGTTGAGATTAAACTGGCTGTTTGATTTGTCTTTTATTACTAAAGTTGAACCTGCCAATTGGGTTGTTACGATTTATCCCCCTGGCATGAAGAACACGTGTCATGATTTAAACAAGGCCTATCTTTCCTTTATTTTCTTTGATTTCTTTTATTTTCTTTCTTTTATTTTGTTACTTTCATGGTGCACTGAAAGTTTTGTTTGATGATCTCTGTTTGAGCAGATCTGCACGATTAGAATCGAAGCGTCGTCAAGAAAACTGTTGCAAAGTGAGCTTCTCCAAAATTAAAATGGGCTCTTATTTGGGACAATCAGGAAACAAATTCCTGTCCAAAAGGATTCAACGAGGAAATCCAGTCTAAATTATTTTTCTTTTTGAAATGACGTTGTTTTGCTGAGCGTGGAAACGAATGCGACGATAATTTCCACAATTAGCAAAAGAAGGAATCACTGAGTGAATGAGTAAGAATTTTAAAATAAATGGGGAACTGACTGACTGACAAAAGCTGACAAGACTGACTGACTTAACACCATTGTGTGAAGTTAACCCCCACCTGACAAAGGTGTGGCTGTATCTCTGTGTGTGTCTCTGTTGCAGGAGCAGGAGACCACAGGAGGAAACTTGGGTCACATGACTATGTGAACTCTGAAAATTTAACCTTTTAGTTTATATTTTTCTGTGTCTGTGAATTTACCATGTGTGTGTTATTCATAGGCTTGTGTTGCTCACAGAGATAACTGTGACAAAGTATGCACACACCTGCGCAGCGCTAATATTTGCATTTTCTTTTCTTACAGCATGCCAGTTCTTCATGTGAATTGATGATGCGATTTATACCAGGACAACTGGTTGATGTTCTTTCCCACTACAGGATTTCTGGGTTTATATGTGAATGACATTCTTTCCACGGCTAGGGTTAGCTAACTTTATGGTGTTTTTATGGCACCTCTGGAACCTGTTGACCTGTGTCTGACCTCCGTCTGACCACAGTCAATGGGTATTGTTAATGTTTGTTTCTCTGAGAATGCTGTGGAGGATTCAGCAGAAGCGGACAAGTGACATGAGTAAAACAAATAAGAGATTACGATATTTATGGAATAGTTTATTATGGGCTCATTTGCTGGCCACTTTTGGACCCATAATAAATATATGAGTGGAGTGACTTTGCTTAAGAGAAGTCACCGATTACATTAATGTTAACTGAGCACATGGGATGATCCATGTTTGAGGCGAATTATGGTAATGATAGTGATTTAATGATTTGAGAAAACCTGCACATGACACTTGTCTCGCCCGTGCTGAATGCGTGTTACTTTTTTGATATAATTGTTTATACGTGTGAAGTTTGATTTTATTCCAGATTTTGTGTATGCAGGCTCCTGGTGGAGCCAGTTTTTAAGACAGGGATCCAGGTTTGGTGAGTTGACGCATGAGAAGTGTCCATGCGTCAAGAGGTGGGGTCCAGAATTAATATTAAACAATGTTTACTATTATTGTTGCAGTGATTTGTGTGATTAGCTGTTTATTTACAAGTATTAAACCTATGCAAGTGGTGCATCCATGTTCAGATGAGGCTTTGATGGCCTATAAGTGAAGTTCACTGATTATAATGTGGAATGACGTTGAGATGTTAAATAATTTGGAACAAATTATGGGAAAAAGTAGAAGTTTAATGAGTTTAGAATAAACCTGCAATGATACTTGTCTCTGTGATGCTGAATACTTTATTACTCTTATGATCTATAGTTGGTTGCAAATGTGAAGTTGTTTAAATTTAAGACTTTGTCTTCTGTGATACAGGAGCTGGGAGTTAAACAAGCTGAACATTTAAGTGCTGATTAATGTTCTTACACAGGGTTACAGCTTGGAGTGAAGCTGCTCCAAGGGACAAACCCTGGAGATTGTTTTAGGGAGACTGTGCAACACTCTTGTACATGTCTCATTGGGGAGTTGACACATGGCGAAAGCCGTGTGGCGAGAGGAGTGTCATTTTTTCAATTTGTAGATGTCATGAGGTGCCATGATGAGAAGGAGTGACTGAGAGGATCGCCCACAAAATGGAACCTGAGGGAGCGTGCCAAGCTCCAAAAAGTGACAGCGCAGAGGAGGTCCAGCGATGGACTTGTGGTTCTGTGAACAGCACAAATACAAGGTGACTGTAAAATAACTAACAGCACTTTTTCCACAAGTGAAGCCAGTAACTTACTATCCTAAAAGATTAGCTCTAGTTGCTCGTGCTTTACCTCCATGCGTGAGATCAGTATGTGCAGCAGCTTAAGCTGTACAATGTTTCAGGAAAGAGTTTATTTCACCTTTTGACATTGTTAGTTCCACACGAGGTAGATGTTTACTATTGCAGACTAAACTTACATTTCTGTCATCTACAAGACACTTGTCTTTAATGTTACTGTTACTCTCACAACCACACATATTACCATAAAGTGGTGCACAATTCTGAATCTGTCCAACCCTTTTTGCCAACGGAGGAGGGCACTTCTCATGAGTGTAGAGAGCGCGAGGAGAAGACGTGTAAGCTGAGGGATGACTTAATAGATGTGCCACTCGTTGAGGGAAAGGTTTGGTTTGTTGATGATTTGAGTTTTACAACAGCAGAGGGACAGACTAGAACATGTTTTACTGTAGCTGACAGTGAGAGAGAGTTATCTATGTAGGACAACTAGCATGTTTCATGTTTGCTTGAGCAGCAGAGATGCTAGCTTTAACGGAAGCGTGTAAAGCTGTAGAGAGACAATATACACTGATAGGCAGTATACATTTGCTACTGTACATTTCTTTGTAGTGCAGTGAGTGAGACGAGGGGTGACAACCTCTACAGGGAAACCTGCAGAACACACCAAACTCTTGCAAAATCTGCTGGAGGCAGCGTTATTAACCAGTGGAATTGCCGTTTGTAAATGTGCAGCACACATGTGAGGGAAAGATCCGGTTGCATTAGGGAAAGTTTTTGCAGATAAGATCGCAAAAGAGGCAGCTTTAGTTAAACATGGTGTTAACCTTTTATCAGTACAGCATTAGCAGACATGCAGGCCCACTCACCTACAGCAGGAAAACAGTTGTGACTTACAGAGGGAGCAAGCTTGCAGGATGATTTTTTTTTATCTGTGTGATAAACCAGTACTGCCTAATAATTTGTATAAGACTGCTGCTATTTTGAGCCATTGGCTATGCCATGTCTCAAACAGGAGGGAGATGAGCAGTCGTTATACTCACTCTAGGATTATTAAATACTTTAAAAAAAAAACTTTTTTGCAGAGAGAACTAATGGAACAGTAAAGTTAAGATTTAGGAAGACAGGCAGGACATGGTTAGACTGTATAGAATAAGTACACGAGGATTACTCCAACAGAGAATGGTCTGACTCTTTGAGATTACACATGTTAGAGGATTTAGAGTTAGAGTTAGAGTTCCAGTCTTCTGTAGTGATGATAGAAAAGCAGAAGAGAGAGCATATTAGCAGATTAGATGCTTGAAAATGTTTAAAAGTAAAGTAGTCATGAGAACAAATGATCTGCCAGATAATTCTGTTTCTTCGCAGGAGCAGAGCCTGAAGTCTGGAGATTGGATGATGATAAGGCCATGGAGAGGAAGTGCTGGTCCAGTCCATGGTGGGAAGGTCCATATCGGGTGCTGCTGACGACGACCACAGCAGTGAAGATTGCTGGAAGGAACACTTGGATATATCAAGCGCACTGCAAGAAGGTGACACACATCCAGGCCAGCTCGGAGTAAGTGGCAGGAAGACCGGGAACAAAGGGGGGGGGAAAGCCTCCAGGGCCCCTCGTCTCAATCCGGTGAAGAAACCAACTGAGCCACAGGTACTCATCAGAATGGCTGGGAATGTGCTGTGCATCTTCTTGTGCCTGTGGACCCTGAGTGGGATGACAGGGAGCGCACTGGGACAGAGCGAACCACACCAGGTACCCGCATGGGTTTTCAACAACTACTGGTGGCAGTTTAAGAACACAACCGCTCACATAAACAACGAGACCAATGGTTATGCTTGTGATGCCACTGGCTACACATTCTTCTGGACTGTGGCCCTGTAGCATCACTTGGAGCGAGACAGTTTGTTTGGTTGCTTTAGCAACACATCCAGGAACACTGCCAACTTTTCAACTGCTCTGAACCTGAATGGAAGGTTGATTCACCAGTAGCTGGGAAGGTGAACTGCTCTGGTAGGACAGACCTGCTGGTCTGACTCAAAGAATATGACTTGTTGCAGGATATTATACAGTTAAACGAACTGGAAACAGGCCAAATGCCTATGTGTATGAAGGACAATGGATTAGCCCAAGTTGGAGATTAACCATGGAACATGGCAACATCACCTATTCTTTTGTCTTCTGCAAGAAGGATGTAAACAGAGAAGCCTTTTGTCTACATTTACATCATGAACACTTGGGGTTTTGAGCCAAGAAGATCAAAACACCTTGATCCAATTTCCTTTACAAAGCTTTTTCTGCGGTGACAACAGGACAGGAGAAGAGTTGTAAATGCAGATAATTCACAAGTTGACTCTAACCCCCACAGGATGCCTACAGTGAGAAGATTTGGGGGGTTGATAGGAGTCATAAAGAAGGGTGTTGACTTGCTGCAGCTTTGAAGTTAGCTGAGAGCCACATGGACAAACAATAAAGTCAACTGATGCATTTAAATACCTATGTCTATATACAGTTGGATTGTAGTGACACATGATTTTTGAGAATGATGATTCTTCTTGTTTGACCTTTGACATTCAGTTGTTTACTTGAAGAAATACATAATGAATTGCATGACAGGAGTAGATCCGCCACAAGGCTGGATAGCTTGGTTACCGTCTGGTCCTTGGTGGCATCTTCTTTTGAAAATATTAATTCCTGTTTTTGAACTGTTGACATTGATTTGCTTATGTACAGGATGTAGTTTACTGTGCATGAATGAAATCTACACTGACACTGTCTGAACAAAGGGTGCATAAGTTGAAATTTAAGAACAATGACAAAAAGGAGGGAAATGTTAAGTCTAATTGTTGAATGTTGCCATTGTGTTTCTTAAATTTGTACAGTCTTAGTTTAAGCAGTAGGATCAAAGCCATTCCTTTGATTCTGACCACCTCTCCAGCCACTCTGTGCTGGGGGAGGTTTTATTGTAGATACATCCTATCTGAAAGATCTGTTTCTTTTGATGTAAGCTTCCTGGGTTTATGACCCTTTGGTCAGCAGGAGGTCTCACACACACATTCTCACATAACACACACACACACACACACCACACACACACACACTCAGTGTATACATTTACATACAGTGCCTTGTCTTTGTAACCAAAGGGGGGTTGCAAGGGGAGGTGCTTTGTAAACTATTGTTTGAAGTTTGTCAATAAAAGGCAGCGAGAGGAGGCCACCATTTTGGGGTTCTTTGTCGTGCTGGACACAGACGAGGCCTCCCTTGTGCAAGTAATGGATCGATCGACTGTCTTGTTTTCTTCATGATGAATAAGTCTCTAGAATTAGCGGGGTTTGTGGAAACACAGACCCAACAAATGCAACCCGTTCAATATTATTGTACTGTGAGATATGATGGTTGTCTATTTAAGAAAGAGGGGGGGGGGGGGAAGAGAGAATAAAGATATAATGCACCAATGCAAACCAGTTCAGTGCTATTAAGAAGTTGGATATGGTTATTGTCCGTGAGAGGGGGGCAGAGAGGGGAGGGGGGCAGAATTCAGGAGCCTCACAGCCTGTGGATACAGGCTGTTGGCCAGTCTGGATGTTCTGGCCTGTATAGACCTGTACCTTCTCCCTGAGGGCAGCAGGTGGAAAAGGTGGCGCGCAGGGTGATGTTGGTCCCGCAGGATACTGTGCACCCTCCTCAGACAGCGAGTGGGGAATGTTGTTTATTCTTCCAGGGTCATATATTGTGTTCCCCGATAAATCTTTATCAGCACATATAATTGTTTTTTCTTTATTTATTTTTAACTGGTTTGCTAGAAATCGACCTGATTTGTTACTGTGTTCAAAATTCTGCAAGCGAAGTCTTTGTATAAGGAATTGTGTTTTTTTATTAATAGTTTCATTTAATTCTAGTTTTGTCTTGCGTATTTTGTTCAATGTTTCCTGATCTTGGTCGCACGCGTAGGCTTCTTCTAGTGATTTGATGGTTTTTTCTAATTCCTGAATATTTTTGTTTTCTTCTTTCTTTTTGTGTGATGAGAAAGAAATTATTTTACCTCTCATCACAGCTTTCCCTGCTTCCCATAGAACAGAAGCAGATATTCTGGAAGTGTCATTAAAGTCTAAATATGAAGTCCATTCCTTTTTAAAATATTTAATAAAGTCTTCATCTTTAAGCAATGATGTATTAAATCTCCAGTTTTTACTTGGCGTAGTATTATTCTTGTGCATTAGTGTTAAAGATACAGGAGCATGATCGCTGACAGCTATAGGATGAATCTCAGTGTCTGAAATGTCGTTCAGCAGTGAGCTGCTGACCAGAAAATAATCCAGACGAGAGTAGGAGTGATGAATATGTGAGAAAAAAGTATATTCCTTACTGGTGGGGTGAAGGGAGCGCCATGCATCGCAAAGACCAAAGTCGCTCATATACTGTTTGATTATATTTGTGGACTTCCAATTGCGCTGAGTTCCTGTTGTGTTGAGCCTATCCATTTCTTCATTTAGTCCAAGGTTGAGGTCACCGCCAAGAATGAGTGTGCAATCGAGGTGGTTTTTTGTATTGTATTGTATTGTATTGTATTGTATCTTTATTTGTTTCAGACATATAAAACAAAAAACAATATATACACACTACATATATTTTCATTTACAGATACGAATATATATGTAGATATACACACACACACGTATGTGTTCAGATAAACAAAAAATATATAATGAAATAAAACAAAATCGTCTGACATAATGTAACAATGTTTGGTCTGAAAAGGAGTAGGAAGAAGTATGAACATACTTATTAATTCCTACCCCTGCTCAACATCTTATTGATCCCACATAATTCACCTAATTCCCATCATCACATACTCCACACGATACACGAGGAGAACCTATATAAACTTGGCTACCGTGATTGATATAATTTGGATATAATTTGATATTTTTATACATACAATGGGTGATCATCTTTATCGGTATCATATTCTTCCAAAATCAGTTTTCGAAGTATTTTCATGAACTTACTAATTCCTGAGCATTGCTGTAGATCTATAGTAAAACTATTCCACAGTTTTACCCCATAAATAGTGACACAAAAGGTTTTAACCTTTGACCGTGCTTTAAGAATCCTTAGATTCAATTTCCCCCTCAATTCATAGTCTCCTTCTCTGTCATAGAACATCCTCTGTATATTTCCTGGTAACATATTGTATCTGGCCTTGTACATAATTTTTGCAGTTTTATATTTTATAAGATCCATAAACTTCAGTATTTTTAATTTCAAAAACATGATGTTAGTATGGTCTCTAAATCCTGCTTTATTAATCATCCTGATTGCTTTTTTTTAAATTTTACATATTGGTTGAAGTGCAGTTTTATATGTGTTTCCCCAAATTTCCACACAGTATTCCAAATATGGCAATATAAGTGAACAATAAAGTACCCGGAGTGATTTGGAAGGCAAAAAATATTTAACTTTACTTAGTACGGAGATGCTTCTTGACAGTTTGGCTTGTATATGCTTTATGTGAGGTTTCCAGCAGATTTTGTTATCTATTATCACACCCAGAAATTTTGTATCCGAAACTTGCTCTATTTCAACATTGTTTACTAATAATTTTGCTCCTGCATCTTTTTTACAATTTCCGAATAACATAAATGTAGTTTTTTCCAAATTTAATGATAGCTTATTTCTATCAAACCATGTTTTCAGTTTAATCATTTCTTGTGTGACAATTTCCAAAAGCTGCTGTAAGTTCTCTCCAGCACAAAAAATATTTGTATCATCTGCAAATAGAATAAACTGTAGTATATCTGATGTTCTGCATATATCATTGATATAGAGGATAAACAGCTTTGGTCCCAATACTGACCCCTGCGGAACTCCACAAACAATGTCCATACACTCTGATTGATATTCCCCAATTTTCACAAATTGCTGCCTGTCTCTCAAATAACTCTTTACCCATTCTAACACCACTCCTCTAATGCCGTAGTACTCCAGTTTATCAAGTAATATGTCATGATTAATTGTGTCAAAAGCTTTTTTTAGGTCAATGAATACACTAACTATACATTGTCTTTTATCTATATTGTTGGTGATATTTTCGATCAGTTCCATTAATGCCAATGATGTTGATCTATTTGATCTGAAACCATACTGACTATCCATTATTATTTTGTGTTTATCTATAAATTTGTCAAGTCTATTACTAAAGACTTTTTCCAGTATTTTTGAAAATTGAGAAAGTAGAGAGACAGGCCTATAATTTGTGAATTGGTGTCTGTCACCATTTTTAAACAGTGGTGTTACTTTAGCTGTTTTCATTTGTTTTGGGAATGTACCAGTTTGTAAGGACAAATTGCAAATGTGTGTTAAGGGTTTGGAAATGCCCTCTATCACTCTCTTAACGATTTCCATATCAATGTCGTCAGAGTCTGTAGAGTTTTTTGTTTGTGATTTCCCAACAATATCAATGATTTCCATTTCTTCCACCACCGTTAAGAACATTGAATGAGGATTGCGGTCAATGAGTCTAGTTTCTTTCTCTACAGAATCTGTTATATCAGGAATTGTTTCAGCCAAGTCTGGCCCAACACTTACAAAGAATTTATTGAACTCATTTACCACATCTCTCATATTAGTAATATTTCTATCATTATTTGCGAAATACGAAGGATAGTCTGCCTGCCCCGAGCCCTTTTTGATGATGGTATTTAATGTTTTCCAGATCCCTTTAATATTATTTTTATTCATAATCAGTAATTTTTCATAGTATTCCTTTTTACATGACCTTAAAATACTCGTTAATTTATTTTTATATTTCTTGTATTTATTTTCAGCTTCTGTACTTCTGTTCATTATAAATTCTCTGTATAAGGTATTTTTCTTCTTACATGCATTTTGCAATCCTTTTGTAATCCATGGGCACTCTGCATATTTTTGTTTTTTACTATATTTCTTTACTGGGCAATGACTATTATATAACAGTTTAAATTTTCCTAAAAAAATCTCATAAGCTTTATCAATATTTTTTTCCTTATACAGCATCTCCCATTCTTGCTTGAGTAAATCACTTTTGAATGCGTTTATTGACTCTTCTGTTCTCACTCGTTTGTATTTTATTGTGTTTTGCTGTTTAACATTCCTGTAATTGCTGTTATACACTATAAAAACAGGTAGATGATCACTGATGTAATTAATTAGGAGACCACTTATGGTTCTATTTTCTATTTCATTAGTAAATATATTGTCTATTAGGGTTGCCGACTGTGCTGTAATCCTGCTGGGCTTAGTGATCACTGGAAAAAGTCCCAAGCTATACATTGTATTAATAAATTCCTCTGTCGCTCTCTGCTTGTTTGGATTTAGTAGATCTATGTTAAAATCCCCACAAATGAACATGACTTTTTGATTTGTCCTAATGAATGTTTTATCTACCCACTCCTTAAAATTTTCAATATTAGAACCTGGTGTTCTATATATACAGCTTACAATGACATTTTTCTCTTTTCCCATACTAATTTCTATTGTTACATACTCTAATATATTATCTACCGCCATCGTCATTTTTTCTACCATCTTGTATTTTAAATTTTTATCCACAAACAAGGCCACACCACCGCCATTCTTATTCTTTCTATTTGTAAGATTTAATTCATATCCATCTATTACAAAGTCCTCTCCTTTCTGTTTATTAATCCATTCAGATACTGCAATCACACTGAATGGATGTGTAAATTTGCTTAAATATTCCCTTATTTTGTGAAAATTTGCATATAAACTTCTACTATTAAAGTGGATTATAGATATTTTGCCGTCGACCTTGACAGTTTTGTTGAATTGTTCTTCAGTATCATAGTAGCAGGTATTTTTGATGTTAAAAAAGTTCAGTTCTGGATCAATGTCCTGCTCTGTGAAGTGTGTTTTGTATTCCGTGTTTACTGGTGAATTTATCTCCTGATTAGCAATCCTTTGTGGTAGCAATGTATAATTCCCAGATAATGAATTAATTGATTGTTTCATCCTTGAATACGTTACGCTTTAGCTTCCGTTGTTGTCTTCTATTACCTGCTTTCATGACTGTAGATTGTTTGTCCCGCTCCTTGCCTTTGTAGTCAAGTGACCTGTTAATATTTTTCCAGATCCTGGATGCATTTGATGACCAGCACCTTGGCTTCCTCCGGTGTACCGTTGAGCTTTATAAATATTTTACAGTTTGCAGTCCAGGTGTTCTGAATTTTACCCAGTTTCTTTAGGTATCGTGCTTTCTTCGCTATGTCAGCATTGGATTTGGTTAGATGGTCATTCATGTAGACGTTCAGAGAGTGCACTAAAAAATCCGTGGAAGAATGAGGGTTCATCAACAGAGGTGGGACCAAGTCATTGATTTGCAAGTCTCAAGTAAGTCTCAAGTCTTTATCCTCAAGTCTCAAGTCAAGTCTCAAGTAATGTCAGGCAAGTCAGAGTCGAGTCTCAAGTCACTGGTGTAAAAGTCCGAGTCAAGTCACAAGTCTGAAACTTTGAATTTCAAGTCCTTTCGAGTCTTTAAAAAAAAAAAAAAAAAAAAAAATGTTGCAGTTATGCTAAATGTAAATATTAGACCATGTAATTTTAAAATCTGTGTTTTTCTCAACACATGACAAAATAGTGAACTTAGAAAATATACACAAATTGTGAAATTGCACCTCTTTAAAATGCAGCTCAATTAAACCTAGCTCCAAGAATAATTTTCACCGACGGTTCTGAGATAAGCTGCATGTTATTCTTGGATGCGGTTGTAGGACCCGCTTTAAAATCGCATGACAAAAATATCATACACATTAAAAAAAACTGCATCACCAACGTAGCCTGGACAACATTTGCTAGTTAGATGAAGTCAGCTATCTCATCTTAGCATATTTATATGCATATTTATAATCATACGGTTCTTGGAGTGAGTGCATACACTCATGAAGTTTAGTAACTTCAGGTCACTGCAACAAGCCCAGGTACAGTTTACCGACGGATGGGTACAGGACCTTGAAATGCACCGTGTAGAACGAAAGACCATCGTACGTATCATAAGTTTACCAGTCTCACAAATCGTCGTCATAAATACACATTCGTTAACCGTTTATTAATAGGACCTTTGAGCTCAACGGTAATTAATTAGTAGTGGAAATAATTTCTGGTAGCATCACAGAAATGTAGCAGTGACAATAATATTGTATGCTGTAATCGTACTGGGCAATTAGTGATACAAAACAACTGTTTTATCCTGTGAATAAAAGTATATGTTTTTGTCAATGTACCATAATAACAGAAGCGAAACGCAATATTGTGTCAGGACAATTCACTATTTATGCACAATAAATAAAGGAGCATAGCGCGACAATTTCTGTTCAGCGCCAGACTTGCTTGTAACCTATATCACCAATTATGTTAAGAAAAATGACGCATTAACTACAACAGCAGACTGACCTTTGTGTAAATGCTTGGAGCAGACTAACCTGTGAGCTGGAGTGTTCTGGGACGTTATATTTTGTCTTTGAATGGCTGCAATCCAGGCCATCCGTCGCATCTTTGTTACTTCGGAAACATGGCTCGAACAATTTCTCTTCAACGACGTAATCCGATAACAACCGATCTCTTTACCCGTCGGCTTCCCGTGGCTGTCATGCGACCGGCTATTGCAGTTAATAATACAACAGCTTCTTGACATTTTTGTGTTACTTTTTATCGCTGTATAACTGATTTTAATTGAAAGCCTAGTACCGCTTGCCACGAGTTCCCAGAATCCTTTGCGGTTCTACCCGTGAATGACGTCACATTTTCAATCTCTATATAATATGCATGTTAAATTTTATATTTGGGGTAAAATATCAAGTCTTTTCAAGTAAACCGGTTCAAGTCCAATTCAAGTCCCAAGTCATTGGTGTAAAAGTCCAAGTCAAGTCACAAGTCTTACAACATTTTTTCAAGTCAAGTCTAAAGTCATAAAATTAATGACTCGAGTCTGACTCGAGTCCAAGTCATGTGACTCGAGTCCACACCTCTGTTCATCAACATTTGGACCATATATACTTACAATACATAGTTTTTTGTTCAATATTGATAGTTTAATAATTAGAAATCTACCCTCTGGATCTATAACTGTATCGAGTACTATAAAATTAACATTTTTATGTATTAAAATTGCTACTCCCCTTTGTCTAGAATTATAACAGGCTGCAAACACGTTAGGAAACTCAGGTGTTTTAAGTTCGTTTAAACCTGTGACAGGTCTGTGAGTTTCTTGTAATAAAACAACATCTGCCTGTAGTTTTTTAAGCTGGTTAAATATCTTTAACCTCTTTCCTCTGGTGCCAGCTCCATTTACATTCCATGTGACAAACCTCAGCATGCCCATAATTGTGTGTGTATGTCTAATGATGTACGCTGGGTGTTTCGTTTAGACAGGTGGAGAAAATGTGGAAACATCCCTTGTTTGTAAATAGAAAGAGAGAGAGGAAAAAAAAGTGTGGTGAGAGGCTCCATGACTCTGACTATGTGTGTGAATATTCACTAATATGAACAAGCGTGGCTTGTGTTATGTGTCCTGCAAGTCTGTGCGTGCTGTGAGGCTGTTGTGAATGTGCTGCCGTTGAGCTGATGTGTTTGCGTGATCGTGGTGTGAAAATATGGAGAAATAGAGGGTGTTGTTTGTAGGTGAGTGGGGAAGTAGGTGATCACAGCAGTGAAAGACAAGAGAAAGAAAGAAACCACATGAACTGTGAGCAACAAAAAAAAAAAAAGAAACGAAACAGAAACATTCCAATTAAAGTAATGACGGAGGGTACACTGCAAAAAACGATTTTCAAGAAAGTAAAAAAAACCTTGTTTATGGACATTTTTTCTTATTTTTTGCCTAAAAAGAAAATATATTCTTAACAAGCAAGTTTTAGACAAGAAAATAAAGCTTATTCTAGGAAAATATGTCTAACTTTTCCTTAAAAGGATATTTCAGCTCATCTTGAGCTTTATTTACCAGTTACAAGGCATGACAATGGTTTGGTTGAATTTCCAGAATAAAAATAAGATTATTTTTCTCATTTCAAGAGTAAGGGCATTTAAACAGCTGCTCAGTTTAAGAAATGTATTTATTGACACTAAAGTTTAATATAATTGCTGTCAAGTTTGACACAATATGCAGTATATGAACAAAGGCAGGAACTAAAAGCACATGGTAAACATGAAATACAGGCCCATTTGAAAAACAGAAACAGCACAACTCATTCACTTTAGGCCATGTCAAACAGAATAATAGATCAGCATCAGTATATCTATACTATGGCAATGCTAAAATCGCATTCAACTGTCAGAATTGATAGGAAAACAACAACTTCATTTTAAAAATTGTCACAAAACTGTCCAAAACAATAACCTGAAAATACAGTTCATGCATGTAAAGCAGTGTACCTTTTATAAAACATATGTTGAGCTCACGTGTAGTCCAATTACATCACCCAGGTAATATTTCATGACCGCACATGTCATATCTTTGTGTGTGAAACTGTAATATGGAATGGAATCTCATATCATATCATTGTTGGCTGGCTTTCCACCACTGAATCAGTCCTGTATGCCCACATGTTACTCAGATTTCTGTTCACTGCTGATGAGGGTTCCCTCCTAGAACTGCAATTGAGATTGGTTGATTAATTGACTAGTTGCGGATAAGGAAATTAAATACAAGGTACACTGATAATTTCTAAAAAAATTTAATGTCAGAAATATACTGCATTTTATAATTTACTCTAAAATATGCATGTTTTCAAGCTGAGTTTAATAAATGGATATTCATTTAATGCTCATTGCTATTTGGCAGCTTAACTGTAGTTTAAAAGCCTTGAAAAATCCTCAAAAACCTAAAATGGGAAAGCTAAACTAAAGAACACAGGAAACATGGAAAATGTTGCAAAAACCTTACAACCTTGAACAAGGAACATAAGACATGAAAACATCAGGGAGGGAACACAGATGATAACACAGGAGAGAATACAGACGATCCGACAAAGAACACACTAAATATACACACACAAAAGGAAACGAGGAATTGGCAGACAGGCACGAAACACAGCTGACACTAATCAGATGAGAAGAGACCAGGAGGAAGCAAAACAGAATACACCGATGCAGGGCAGGGACTATCAAAGTAAAACAGGAATAAACACGAATATCGAACCAGGGACAATACACTGAAGACAAGGGAGGTACAGAGAACACCTAAACACTGGAAATAATTAACAAATAACTAGGAAACTAACTGACACAATGAATATTAATAAACACAAACAACCAAGGAGACTGCGGACCATGACAATCGGTTTATTTAAAACAAAAGTTTAAAAAAATACAAAATGTTGTTTTCTCTAGTAGAAGAAATTAAACACTATCAGAATATTCCTTATAAATAGATAGCATTGTTGTGGATTATAAGGAATAAGCATTAACATATCTACTGTTAAGCTGTAAAAACAAGTAGACATCTAACATGAATATTTTATATGATTATTTTCAAAGATATTAAAGTATATAGTCAGTCTCACCTTACAGATTTTTGTGTCCTAATCGATCCGCTGCATCGTCCATTGGCAAGGTGGTCGGAGTGTGTTCGAAGAATGTGATACCAAAATTAGCTGTAAACACGATATTCTTTGACACATCCATCTATGCCACAATCTTCACGGAAATCTGGACTATGGCTATGTGCAGAATTAATATGACTCAGTAGGGATTTGAGGGTCAGACCCACAAAAACGATGTAGATAACACAGCGCCAAATCATTTTGTTTTACTGGTCTGTGAACTACTTTTCCCATAAAGTCAAGATAACCAGGATTATTCCATTATGGGGTAGGAATGGCTATCCTAATTCAGTGCCTTATAACAGCTGTAGTAAGTAACAGCACCCACACGTCAGTATTTACAGAACATAATCTAACTAAATAGTCAAATATTTAAATATATATCATTTTATAGGTATAAAAGAGCGAACTAAACCATTTCCATACACAACCCCATACTCCTGAGTTGGTACAGCCCACCTTCCCCCCCTAGCTCCGTGCCTAAGCGGTTGGATTGCAGGATTTTGGGGTCTGGGTGTAGATGCGATACAGTTAGTACAGTGTGAAGAAATTAAGGCACGCTATGGAAAAACTGGACGAAATAACAATTGCCAACCTGAAAGGTATGTGACTGTTTTGTTTTTTCTATGTTTTGTGTTCTGGTATGTTGCATGTTAAGTTGCTAGCATGGCAGGCTATACCCGGTTGTTAGCTTAGCTTAGCTGTGCGGTTAGCTTAGTTGCATTAGCATTTTTAAATATGCTAGTGCAGAAAGTTATGAAAGAATTCATGTCCAGTTATTAGTTTCAGTGTCTGTGAATTTATTCAACAAGTGTGCAAAGTGCCATAAGTTAATGCCAGTTTTACAGAAATTGTGGGAGTTTCAAATTTCTATTAGTGAAGTTATTTCATTATATACTTTAGCCCAGGAAGCAAAAAAAAAAAAAACATTTATATGTATACATGCATTTAATTGATGTATCACAAATATATTACTTTTACCAGTCAATAGGAGGAAGGTAATTTAGAACCTGTGGAGCAGTGAGGAGGGAGAATAATGGAATAGAGTCATGGTTTTAAATGGTAAATATTAAATTATGTTTCCTATGTATCCTGTCTGTTACCCAAGCAAAGCTGTCAGCTGGCTTGCACATGAGGATAATGCAATGTAGTGATAATTGGAAACTCCTATTGCAGAAGCAAATGTTGGAGAAGACCTGCTCTCATCACTTTCACGAGATGACATCAAAGATCTGTTTCCTGGTCCTGAACATTGCCTCAGGCGTCGGGCTCTATGGCTTGCAGTGCACAAATGTGAAGAAGTAAGTTCTGTCCTATCGCTGTGTGACAAAACTGAGAACACACCAGCTTGTTTTATGCAGTTTCAAATAATTCCACCAATACTCACTTAACAGATAGACAGTAGAATCTTCTTTAGTTTTGATTTAAATCAAGTGGCCTACACATTTATTAAATATACATATTTTTTATTGTTCAACACTTTACTGATATTTTGTTGTACTATCTTTCATATTTAGAGACCTAAAGTTCTTGTGCAATTTTATGTGAAATTAGCCCTATGTACACTGTATTTTAGAACAAGACTGCTGCTGAAAAAACGCTAACAACTACTGGAGATGGTGACTTCTTCAGAGAGGAACCCAGCACTTACCTCCATCCAAAAACTTTGGATGGAGGTAATGCTACAGTATCTTGATTTGTCTACATTTATGCTTTGCAGATTACATTATTTGCAATGTTTAATGGTGTTGCCCTGTCTTATTTTTCTTTTTTCAAACCAGTGGAACATGCAGCAGCTGTGTTCAGAGCCCTTCCCATGCTTTTCCCTTCCAGCACAGTACCACCTAAGAAGCTGGGCATCTGTAGTGAGGCTTTTTTCCATGTCCTAAAGGTAAGGCTGCAATATTCTATGTGTATATATTGTTGAATTTTGCAGTTACTCATGTTTTCATTTTATATATTTTACTGTGGAGTCAGTCAAATATTCTTAAAGTTCAGATCCCCATAACATGTTGATGTTAATAAAACCTACAAAAAAAGTTGATCTATTTTAAACTGTAATGCAACTCAAAAATTGTGTTTCTTACAGTCTTGTTCTAATACTCTTTTTTTCTGTCATGTAGACTTCAGAAGACCCTGAAGGCTACCTGCGTCAGCGACCCCTGGCTTGTCCAGTTCTGCTTGTCTCTGAAGGCAACTGCATGATAGCTGTTGGAACCACACCGGTGAGCACTTTTGACCGGAAGGATCTTAATGAGGGACTGCTCTATCTGATGGCATATTACTATGCCCTCCACCTCACATATCCATAGTGCATAGTGTCTGTCTTGCAAACTGAAATACTCAAAGACTCCATCCATGACCGAGATTCAACCCCCTCTTACAAGAAGGCGCTTGGTGAGTGGAAGTCATTCATTGAGTGAGTCTCCCAGATGACAGACTCCATCTGCCTTGTTTATCAGACTCAGTGTTAGTCAGTGAGGTTGTTTTTTTTTCTATAGAAAAGTTGTTCAAATGTAAAACACATGTTTGTTTGTGTGGTCGTTAAACGTGTTCTTCTAAAATGTTATTTTTGTAATATAGGATTTGAAATAGTGATTGTTTTAAGCTTCAGCAAAATTTATTTTTGATACCAGCCAAGAGTGTGTTATACTGTTATTATTCATTTTAAGAGTATCTGGAATATGCACTTCTTATATTGGCCATGTTACACAGTACCCTGCTGAAATGTATAATTTTAGGCATGATTCTCCTGGAACAGACCTCAGTGAGTTACTGACCCATTGCTGTGTCAATAAAAGCGCAAAATCTAAGAGTGCTTTTGCTGTCTTAATTTAAGATGAATTCCCTTATTTTTAGTAGCTTTTTGAAGAGATGGTGTCTTATTCTCAGGAATTTTTGCTGATTATTGTTCTCAGAGTCGAAACATAATTCTTATAGTTAGCTCAATCAAGAAAGAAACAATTCAGTTTTAAGAAAATTTGTCCTATAGTAAGGTGTTTTTTTTAATGTGAAAAATCTAAATTAAGGTGTAGAATCTTAAAGTAAGCAAATAATTCTTGAAAACAGCTTGTTCAAGAAAGCATAATACTCATTTTAGGTGCAGATTTTCTAAATATCAAAGTGTCTTTTACTTATAATAAGTCACATTTTCTTCAAATAAGCATACATTTTAGACAATTTTGTCTAGTTAAAAGGCATATGGCAGTTAGATTAATTTGCTAGTTTTAAGAATTCTAGTCAAGCAACTTTTGCTTACCCCATTGGCAGATTTTTTTGCTCAAAACAAGAAAAATTTGTCAGATTTAAGAATATTTGGCTTGTTTCAAGTATAGCTGTTTTTGCAGTGTAACGGTTATATCTGCTATGACATCATACTGATATTACTAGGTTAAACCCATGTTAAAGGAGAAAGTGTGAATGAATAAGAAAAGAGTGTAGCGGGTTCTTATCTGGAGTGCAGTCAATATAACCACGGTGTGGTGCTGGGATCGCGGTAGAGCTGTCCGTCCACGTAGAGCCGGTCCACGGCGATGACAGCACGGGAGCCTTTCTGGATGAAGCTAGGTCGAACTGGGAACAGGACCTTGCGTCGTTCCAGGATCTCTTTGAGGAACTGGTCGTTCACGCTGAAGTCCGTTCCTTTCAGCTCTCTGCCGCGACTCTTCACCTGTTCCTTCTGTTTGAATTGACCGAATTTGGCCACAATAGGCCGTGGTCTCCCGGTCCGCGACCTCACGCCCCCCAAGCGATGTGTGTAATGTTTTCCAACAAGGCCGAGTGTCTCCGCCATTTTCCTGGCTTGTGTGATCAGAGTCCGGGAATCAGACTAAACATACTGAATGTGGCCTGA
This sequence comes from Astatotilapia calliptera, assembly GCF_964374335.1. Taxonomy (NCBI): domain Eukaryota; kingdom Metazoa; phylum Chordata; class Actinopteri; order Cichliformes; family Cichlidae; genus Astatotilapia; species Astatotilapia calliptera. The sequence goes on from NC_137426.1 coordinate 39,493,607, forward strand.
GCTCAACCGGAGAGCCGCTGAGCTCCCGATGTTTTTATTTACACGGACAGCAGGAGACAGAGAGCGGACTTTGTAAATGAATACTTCGTATAGATGTGTGTTAGATACAGGTTCAACATATCGGTCTTAAAAATACTACGTCACAAACTGTTGGCTCCTCTCCAACAGGAAGAAGTGTTACAAAACACACGAAACTGAAACTCAACTTAGAACTACAGCTAGATCTGAAAAAAGTTAAAGTAGAAATAAAAACTGCACACACAAACTAAAACTAAATTATTGAGAATGATCAATGAAATGATTTTGGAAAACTGATTAACATTTTACAGGAAATGGCCTGTTAGTGTTGTTAGTTTGGCTAAAAAAAAAAAGACTGAGTCACTGCTTTCAAAAAGTTCCGTTTTTATCATAAAATCTGCATTAATCTACGTCAGTCCAGCCTCTGACACCGTAAATATATAATAAATAAAAAATCAGATATAAACTGAAACAAGCAAACTCACCGTGGAAATGAACTGACACTAAACAGAATTAAAACAAAGTGAAAAAGAAATGCAAATAAAAACGAATTAAAAATTACAAAACTACAACAATCTTGCTGTCTGTGGATATGTTTTGGGTGGAGGTTTCAGCCACCACAGATGTCTTCCTTCATTTGTCTGTAAGTCAGTGAGATCATTTAAAGATGGTTACATATCTGTAGAGCTGAGCGATATGAGATTTTTTCATATCACGATATGTTTTTTTCATTTCAGGCGATAACGATATCTATCACGATATCAGCCAAATAACTATATTTGTAAGATTTAAATGTGCCGTTGCTCACAAGTAAAATGTGAAATAATCAGCAGCTTGTTTTTATTTAAATATTTATTTCCCATAATAAGTTCAACAGGGTAGATGTACTTAAGGAACATGAGACTTTTTCAGATAAATAAAGGCAAATATTGCAAACTACACAAAAGGCAGCTGCTAAAGCGTTTAAGTTTCAAAATAGAACAAACAAAACAGACTAAATTGTCAATTCCACTTAGAAACAAAATATTAATTCTAAAAATAAATCTTAGTTTGTTTTGCAGAAGAACAGACAAAACTGACTAACTTTTGTCAATATCAAATAAACTGAGAACTAAAAGGAAATTCTCAATCTCTCCTTGTTGTATAGCTTAGCTTTTCAAACAGTTTTAACAGTTACTTTAGTCTGACAAAAGCCGAATGACGAATTAGCGCTTCCAGTCAGAGACTGAGGCTACGTCCACACGTACACGGGTATTTTTGAAAACGGAGATTTTCCGTTTTCGTTTTAAAAAATAATCCCGTCCACACATAAAGGCAGAAATGAAGGAAAACGCTGCTATGAACATGCCAAAGCAGCAGGTGGCGCTAGATTCCTAACCGTGCAGAAATGTTGGCCAATCAGAAGTCTAGAAGCCTCGGTGGGAAAAAGTAAACAAAGCTTAACTCAAATACCTCAAAACATTGAGACTGGACTGACTAACCAACACAAAGCGCAAACACACGGACCTACACCACCAAACCATCGCACACACCAACCTGTAAATGCTCTTTTGCACAATATTATTACTAGATATATTATATATTATTATTTTTTTGCACTAACTTGTCTTGTAGCACCTTGGTTCCTGGAGGAACGTTGTTTCGCCTCACTGTGTATTTTTAAACTGTATATGGTTGAAGTGACAATAAAGTTGAACTTGAGTCGTATGTGTGGAGGGACAGTAACTGTGTGTATATGTAAGCATTTAAACACTGCAGAGAGTACAATTAACAGTAACAGTATTGTAGAAATTCATTTCACCGAAACAATAACGTGGCACACAGTGTGACGCATGCACCAGTTTATTGTATTTCCAGACTTGTTTTCGGCACAATTTACAGTGCACGCTACTCTGTTTTTTGTCAGACTTGAAATAGCCGAAATACCTTCACACTACGGAACTTCTATGGCTCTTCCGTTTGACAATCTCTCCGGCATTGGAACCATCATCTGTTTTCTCTTCGGTCACGCTCGGTTGATTTTTCTAGTCGGCACACTCATTTCCTCCATTATGCGCTTGTTCCAGGGCAGCACGGTGGCGCGGTGGTTAGCACTGTTGCCGCACAGCAAGAAGGTCCTGAGTTCAATTCCATCATCAGGCCGGGGTCTTTCTGTGTGGAGTTTGCATGTTCTCCCCGTGTTTGCGTGGGTTCCCTCTGGGTACTCCGGCTTCCTCCCACCGTCCAAAGACATGCAGCTTGTGGGGATAGGTTAATTGGATAATCCAAATTGCCACTAGTAGTGAATGAGAGTGCGAATGGTTGTCTGTCCCTGTGTGTTGGCTCTGCGACAGACTGACGACCTGTCCAGGGTGTACCCTGCCTCTCGCCCTACGACAGCTGGGATAGGCTCCAGCGCCCCCCGCGACCCTGAAAAGGATAAGCGGAAGCAAATGGATGGATGCGCTGGCTCCATTACCCGCTGGCTGCTTCCCAAACAAACACACGTGCGGCTTGGCACTTGTGCTGTACGTAACAAGTCACGCGACGTGACGCTGCGGCTGTGATTGGTTCGGCTCTGCGCTACTTAATTTGGATTGGCTCACCTTTTTTTTTTTCTTTCTTTTTTTTTTTAAGAGGACAAGAGCGGCGAGGTCTATCGCGATAGCTTAATTTCTCTATCGAGTAAAAGTTATATCGCGATACATATCGTTATCGTTCTATCGCCCAGCTCTACATATCTGTCACAGTGTTAATTTAAAGTTCTCACTCTTTGTATTCAGAGGCAGCAGGTGGAGGGACAGCAGAGGACTTTGTTTTTTAAAACAAATTTGATTCAGCAGGTCGGCCTCTGTTAACAATATCACGAACTGTCCGCTCAGACTGTTCACACTGAAACAAAGATGGAGGATAAAACATGCTTTACATTTCTCAGACTGAACAAAAGTTACTGTATTAAATTGAAAACACTGTTAATAAATCGGAACATTTAAAGATGCTTCAGTCACGGTTTTTATATTATTAGTAAGTCAGATGTTGAGCTTTAGTGATGGGCAGATGAAGCTTCATGAAGCACTGAAGCTTTTCATCCAATTGGTTCATCCCAGTGCAAAGCTTCTTGAAGCCTCATTTGCTCTAGTAGGACACCTACTGGACATAAAAATATTAGTTGGCATGAATTTAAAGAGTGTGGCCTTTTGCACACAGCCTGTAAATGTCAACAACAAAAGGAGTGTGTAAAACATGTATATTGTAGTGATGGCAGTATACTGTGTATATTTATACTGGCAGTATGGGAAATGATCATTTGGAAATGCTTAAAATGGAAATGATCCTTTACTGTGAGGTGAGGTGTGGTTGGGGTGTGGACAGTAGTTGTGCTTTTGTAACGTTGAGGTATGGACAGCTACACACTGAGGCTTTGAGCCTCAGTCCTGCCTGTTCACATTTTATTCTGTAAAAACTACATTTTCACTGCTTTTATGACCTTTTTAGTGGGGAGAACATAGCTAGGATTTAATGATTTAACAAATCTTTTAAATCCTTTGTCCTCCACAATGCTAAATGGCTGTGAGTCCTCAATCACCATGGTAACCAGGTCTTCATCTATTTGAGATTGTTCTCCTGAGGAAAGACAATAAAGACAAAGCACAGATATAAATATCACACACGTAACTTATTACAGCTGTATAATATTGTTATATCATTTAGTAACATTACTGCATGCTATATTATCATGGCATTTGATGGCTCACCTGGTCTTGCTCCACAATCGGTGTTCCCCTTATTCTCATGCAAAGCTCTGTAGTGCCTAAGCATGGATGAGGTGTTGTTGTTATATCCCAGCTCCCTGGCACATAGCAAACACTTCACCTTGTACAAAAGTCAAGACAGCTTAACATAAATTGTATTGCACCATCAGTATTATGAAAATACATCTTCTGTAGAAATTTGCATACCTTGTTGGGAGGAATAAGATCAAAATGTTCCCACACAGGGGAGGACATCCTCCTCTTCTTAGCTGGCTCCATTCTCTCCTGACTTTCTCTCCTCACTCTCATAAACCTCCAAACTGTCTCCAAACTCTCACTAACAACTCTCCATCAAACACCCACATTTTGATTGAAGTCTGAGGGGTTTATATCGCTGTCATAGCTCGCGGCAAAGTTCGAACAACTTCATGAACCAGTCACGTGGTACAGCCGGGCAGCGAGGCTTCGGACGTCATAATTTTCAGCTCCTCCCATAAATGAAGCAAGCCTCGAAGCATCGCGGAAATGCCCCCTCAATTACTCGACACAAGCTTCGAAGCCTCGATACAGAACATCACATCACTATTGAGCTTTGACGTGAAAAAAGTTTTGCTTTTTTCCTGGTGAGGAAAAAAGTTTGAAAAAAATCAGTTTTAAGTTTTATATATACATATTTGATTTGTACGGGACTCGTATTTTAATACTAAAGTAAACCTTTTGTCTTCTGTCTGTACAAAATACCAGATATCAAAGTGCGGATGTTACAGATGTTTATATCTATATTTTATTATGAAACAGAACAAATGAACAGTTTAGCACAAACAAACGTTAACATGTAGATATTGTACTAAACTGCAGTGAATATGAACTCAAACTTTGACTTTTAGAAGATTAAACTTCATAGTGACGTGTAGGAGAGGAACAGATGAACACTAACTTTGACATTTGAATACAAACGAGTGATTCTGAGGATTGTTTTTTCTCACCTCTCATCATCTTATAATATATTTGCTTATTCTTCATAAACAGTAAAAATCCGATCAGTGGATCTATTTTACTGTTTTAATGGCAGAATGGACAGAAGTTTTATATCTCTGTGTTTATTTTTGAGGGGATCACTGTGTATCAGTACTGTTATAGTTTAATATTATTTCTGTACAACTGCTTGAGCAAAAAAGCTTAAAGTTTGAAACCAGGACTTTAACTTTGATCAGAGTTCCCATAGTGAGTTAAAAATATTTGCACAGCAGCTCCAAGAACTTTTATCAATATTTCTTTGAATCCTCTAAATTTCATTCATAGGTGTTGGACTGTTCATAGGTCTTAATAAAGTTTGTTTCAAAAGAAAAAGACTGACACAGGCTGTATCCCAATTCAGGATCTGCAGCCTTAAATTACGCAGCCTCAACAATCCTCAAGGGCCGCGTACTTATAGACCACTAAGGCCGGAAGTGCGAGGCTTGTGAAATGGGACGGTCTAGCCTCCGTTGCGCTGCCCTAGCAACCATGATACTAACAGCTGGAAACGTGTCATACAGCTTTGTTTGACAGAAATGAAGGAGAAAATCTTTTGTTCGAATACGAAACGAATACTGCAGTTCGTGGTGATTCGCTCTGAGTACCCGTGCAGCACGGTAATTATCTCGAGTGTCTCAGTGTTGATTATTTACCTGACTGTTTGTTAACTGTAAATCTCTGACAGTGAGGCATATGGTAGCAAGTCCTTTTTAAAAGTCGTGTTTGACTTTATGCCTTTCTGTATAGTTCCTGGGATGTTTAGAACTCAAATTGCACTGCTGGAAAGAGTTTATTTTAATGCACATGCTGTTTTTTTTTGGCAAATTTGCATTATATTTATTGGGCGACCGTGGTTCAGGGGTTTGGGAAGCTCATCTGTAACCGGAAGATCGCCGGTTCGATCCCCAGCTCTCTCTGTGCTGGTCGTTGTGTCCTTGGGTAAGACACTTTACCCTACCTACCGCCTACTGGTGTTGGCCAGAGGGGCCGATGGCGCGATATGGCAGCCTCGCTTCTGTCAGTCTGCCTCAGGGCAGCTGTGGCTACAACTGTAGCTGCTTCCACCAGTGTGTGAATGTGAGAGTGAATGAATAGCGGAATTGTAAAGCGCTTTGGGTACCTAGAAAAGCGCTATATAAATGCAGTCCAATCCATTATTATTTACGTTTTCCTGCAGTATATAAAAATTGGTGTATTTCAAAAATAAAACTATGAAGACACTCAAAATAAATTTCCTATGGTGGGAAACTATCTTGTGCAACGTTTTTGTATTTAGAGTTTAGAGGGATAAGCCTCTCAAATTTCTCTAACTAGAAATGTATGTAAAAACAACAAAAACGAATTTCAATTTTTTTGTACTATATTGCACTTTTTTGCAATTTATGTAATTACTATGCACTTAATGCATACATATTAATAAAATTTGGACTATAATGGTTGTATTGATGTATAACAACTCAAAATGTTCCCAAAAATGGCTCCACAGCATGTAAAAATATAAAGATAAGCTCTGGCGGACTTGGTTCTATGGTAGGTCTTAAAGGGTTAAACTGCTGTATGGTCTTGGCCACTGTGCTGCAGCTCCGTTTTAGGGTGTTGGCAGTTGTTAGTGGAATTCTTCATTCATGTGATTTCAGGATTCAGTAAATGTGACACGTGTCAGCTCCATGTCATCAAACTCAGGACTGATCTGTTCATCATTAGAATCCAGAGTGATTTTCCTGCCTCCATCAGTCTGTGGAGGAGGTGGAGAGGAGCTGCTGCTCTCACTGACACACTGACTGCAGAATGAGCTCAGCTGCTGTTCCACAGTAACTGCTGCGAGGTGGACACATCTGTTTGACCATAACCAGTTACTGTGTCAACAGCTGTTGGAGGTCAGGGGTCTTTATAATTACAGTGCAGGTGGATATGCATCCATATGCATGCATATCTATGAAGTGCCTTGAGGCGACTTTTGTTGTGATTTGGCGCTATATAAATAAAATTGAATTGAATTGAATGTAGTGTAGAACTGAATTAAACATGCTGACGTTATCTGTTTAAAAATCCTTCATTACAAATATTGGATTTGCTTCAACAGGAAGTAATTATGACAACAATACAAAGGTTGTTGGGTTTGATATTTAGACTGACTTAATTACATAATGGTAAATGGCCTGTATTTGTATAGTGCTTTACTCATCCCTAAGGACCCCAAAGCGCTTGTCACGTCCAGTCATCCACCCATTCACACACTGGTGTGATGGCAGCTACGTTGTAGCCACAGCCACCCTGGGGCGCACTGACAGAGGAAACATTCCACAACGTCCACATCAACACAAGTACAGAAACAAACTGTCACTTCTAATTTTTCTTATTAATAGTGAATCGGTGTGTGTCAGTGAATGCATCGTGTGTGCTTCAGGCTCGATCTAGTGGACTGATAGCAGAGCAGCTGATGGCAGCTTCCTCTGCCTCACACTGCTGTCTGACTATATTCAGCTGACACTGAGATGAAGCAGGAAAGAAGCAGCTGATATTTGGACAGCACACATGATGGAAAGGAGGATTTCAGTTGATGTGCACATAAATGATTTGTGTTTCCTCTGCAGGTGAAGGTAGAAAGTGTGTGTGAGCTGATGTGAATCATGTGACCTGGTTTCTAGGTCACATGACAGGTCAGAGGTCAGCGACTGTAACTCACTGAGTGTTAATGTGAACTCACTGAGTGTTTGTGGTTTACCTCTCAGACTGACTGAAGATGATGATGGAGGAAGAGGAGGACAGAGCAGAGTCTGCAGGGTCCAGCTGTCCGTCTGTGAGGAGTGACCGGTCCAAAGATCAAAATCCAGCCTTCAGTGCTGAACCTGGAGCAACGAGGTCAGAGAGCTGAACTCACTGAGTTACAGAAATAATTCTGCACTGACATTATAATCAGTGTTGACTCTGGTTGATTGTCTGACTGTGTTTGTGAGCTGAGAGGAAATGAAAATGAGTTTGTAACAAAAATCAGTTTTGTCCAGTTTTCCTGTAAAAAGCTGAACTCTAATCTAAGAGGATGTTACTGACAGGAAACAGCTGCATTATCTGCAGTCTGTGTGATCACAGCTGCTTCAATCATGTTTGTGTCTGCAGAGGTCAGAGGTCACAGTCTGCAGGGTCCAGCTGTCCGTCTGTGAGGAGTGACCGGTCCAAAGATGACGTTCCAGCCTTCAGTGGTGAACCTGGAGCAACGAGGTCAGAGAGCTGTGATGACTCCTTTACATGTTTGTGTTTCCTGGATAAATATGACCTGAAACATCCTCAGATTGTTACAAAGATTCATTAAAAAGAAAACAATGAAAGAGAAAAGATCCAAATGTTCGACTTGGTCATTTGCTGTTTGAGGACAGTGATGCTCATATCTGTGGGGAAAGTGTGACCTGAGTGGGTTCATGTTTGTCTTTAAAGAACAGAGCTGCTCTGATTCTCTTTGTGTCTGATCTGTTAAACAGTCTGAGAGGTCACACAGAGACCCAGCAGCTAAAGGATCATACTGGCTGCTGTTAATGAGACTCCATCAGGACAACACTGAACCACAGTGGTGTGGATGTAGTGGATAAATCCCACCATACTGATGCTCAGAGTTAATCACAGGGAACAAAACCAGATGTTACCTTCAGATTGTGACCTTTGGAGTGGACGATGCAGATTTCAATAGAGAATAAATGTTGTTGTTTTTCAGCTGTGAAGAAAGAATCTAATTTTCTGAACTTAAGAATTTATGATGATGGAAACAACATGGAGACTATAACACAACATTTCCACTGTATTCATAGAATGAATGTAAAACTGTCAGACATTCATTAAATATGCAAAATGTCTACAGAAGCATCAGAGGGTCAGACGTGAAGCACTCAGTGATTTTGATCAAATGACTCATCAGTTATTGATCTGTACTACACTGATCTACCACGTTAGTAAAGCTGGTGTTCTGGTGGTGGAGGGAGACCTCGGATCATGTTCTGGTTTTGGAGCAGTGATCTGCTGATGGTTCAGTTTGATGAGCTTCTTCAAAATCATCCCTGACATCACCACTGAGAGACTGAAAATTACTGATATGTTCACAATCTGAGAGTTTAAAGCTTGACAAACTTTTTTCAGATAAAGTTATTTGAGCAGAAACTCGTGGATCTTTATCCTGTGTTGATCTAATCCTTCATGGTTCCTCCACAGAGTGGACCAGCAGAGCTCAGAGGTTCCCAGTGGTCAGTCTGCCCAGCAGCATCAAACACAGCTGGACTCCATATTTATGGTCTGTACATGTACAACAACAACTACTGTTACATCTGTTCTGTTCACAGTCGTCTCCATGCTGCTCTTTGTAGACCAGTGGATCGTCAGTGTGTCCAACATGGATCTGATGTTTGGCTCCATGATTTCAGCCTGATTGGCTCATTCATAAATATTCTGTTCCAGCTGCTGGAGGACAACATCATCACTTTTGTGAAGAACGAGCTGAAGAAGATCCAGAAGGTTCTGAGTCCAGATTACCCAGAATGCTTAGAGAGTCAGAGGAGCAGCAGCAGAGAGGCATTTGTGAAGATCACAGTGGACTTCCTGAGGAGAATGAAGCAGGAGGAGCTGGCTGACCGTCTGCAGAGCAGTAAGAGGATTTCTGTAAAGATTTAAAGTTTTGGATAAATGAAAATTTTCCAGAGATGGAAGATGGAGCAACATGTTTTAAAGATTAGTTCTTTTTGGAATTGAGTGTTGTTGAGAAATCAGTTTTACCCTGGTTCTTTTTATTCCTCAAGCATCCAGAGATGGCACCGGACTCAGTAGTCCATCCATCCATCTTCATCCGCTTTATCCGAGGCCGGGTCGCGGGGGCAGCAGCCTAAGCAAAGAGGCCCAGACCTCCCTCTCCCCAGCCACCTCCTCCAGCTTATCCGGGGGAATACCAAGGCGTTCCCAGGCCAGCCGAGAGATATAATCTCTCCAGCGTGTCCTGGGTCTGCCCCGGGGCCTCCTCCCGGTAGATTGACCGGTAAATTGAGAGCTTCGCTTTTACATTCAGCTCCCTCTTCACCACGACGGACCGGTGCAGCGTCTGCATTACTGCAGCTGCAGCCCCAATCCGTCTGTCGATCTCCGGCTCCCTTCTCCCATCACTCGCGAACAAGACCCCGAGATACTTGAACTCCTCCACTTGGGGCAGGAACTCATCCCCGACCCGGAGTGGGCACTCCACCCTTTTCCGGCTGAGAACCATGGCCTCAGATTTGGAGGTGCTGATCCTCATTCCCGCTGCTTCACACTCGGCTGCGAACCATTCCAGTGTGAGCTGGAGGCCCTCACCCGATGAAGCCAACAGAACCACATCATCCGCAAAAATCAGAGATGAGATTCTGAGGCCACCAAAGCGAAAGCCCTCCGCCACTTGGCTGCGCCTAGAAATCCTGTCCATAAAAATTATGAACAGAACCGGAGACAAAGGGCAGCCCTGGCGGAGCCCGTCACCCACCGGGAACGAGTCCGACTTATTGCCGGCAATGCGAACCAAGCTCTTGCAACGGTTGTATAGGGATCGAATGGCCCGTAGCAATGGGCCAGACACCCCATACTCCCGCAACACCTCCCAAAGGACACCCCGAGGGACACGGTCGAATGCCTTCTCCAAGTCCACAAAACACATGTAGACTGGTTGGGCAAACTCCCATGCACCCTCAAGTATCCTCGAGAGGGTAAAGAGCTAGTCCAGTGTTCCGCGACCAGGACGAAAACCGCATTGTTCCTCCTGTATCTGAGGTTCGACTAGCGGACGAACTCTCCTTTCTAGCACCCTGGCATAGACTTTCCCAGGGAGGCTGAGGAGTGTGATCCCCCTGTAGTTGGAACACACCCTCCGGTCCCCTTCTTAAAGATGGGGACCACCACCCCGGTCTGCCAGTCCACAGGTACTGCCCCTGATCTCCACGCAACATTGCAGAGGCGTGTCAACCAGGACAGCCCTACAACGTCCAGAGCCTTCAGGAACTCGGGGCGGACCTCATCAACACCAGGGGCTCTGCCACCAAGGAGTTGTTTAACTGCCTCAGTGACCTCGCCCCCGGAAATTGGCGGGTCATTCCCCTCATCCCCAGACTCTGCTTCCTCCTCGGAAGACGTGTCAGTGGGATTAAGGAGGTCCTCGAAGTATTCCTTCCACCGCCTGACAATTTTCTCAGTCGACGTCAGCAGCACTCCGCCAGCACTATACACAGTGCAGGTAGAGCACCGCTTTCCCCTCCTGAGACGCCTGACGGTTTGCCAGAATCTCTTCGAGGCAGTCCGAAAGTCTTTTTCCATGGCCTCTCCGAAGTTTTTGCTTCAGCCACTGCCTGAGCCGCACTCCGCTTGGCCTGTCGATACCTGTCGGCTGCCTCCGGAGTCCCACAGGCTAACCAAGCCCGATAGGACTCCTTCTTCAGCCTGGTGGCTCCCTTCACCTCTGGTGTCCATCATTTGGTTCGGGGATTACCACCACGGCAGGCACCAACCACCTTGCGGCCGCAGCTCAATGCAGCAGCTTCGGCAATGGAGACTGTGAACATGGTCCATTCGGACTCAATGTCCCCAGTCTCCCTCGGAATGCTGTTGAAGCTCTGCCGGAGGTGTGCGTTGAAGATCTCGCGGACTGGGGCCTCTGCTAGACGTTCCCAGCACACCCTCACTACGCGTTTAGGTGCACCAGGTCTGTCCAGCGTCCTCTCCCACCACCTGATCCAACTCACCACCAGGTGGTGATCAGTTGACAGCTCAGCCCCTCTCTTTACCCGAGTGTCCAGAACATATGGTCGCAGGTCTGGTGAAACGATTACGAAATCGATCATCGTGCACTTAAGGACACTCTTATGTTCGAACAGGGTGTTCGTTATGGCCAAACTGTGATTAGCACAGAAGTCCAATAACAAAGCACCGCTTGGGTTCAGATCAGGGAGGTCGTTCCTCCCAATCACGCCCCTCCAGGTCCCGCTGTCGTTACCCACGTGAGCATTGAAGTATCCCAGCAGGACAACAGAGTCTCCAGGTGGAGCACCTTCCAGCACCCCCCCACCCCCACCCCAGGGACTCTAAGAAGGCTGGGTACTCTGAACTGCCACTCGGCGCATAAGCGCAGATGACAGTCAGGGCCCGTTTCCCGACCCTAAGGCGCAGGGAACAAACCCTCTCGTCCACCGGGAAAAACCCCAACGTACCGGCAGCAAGCCGAGGGGATATTAGAATACCCACCCCAGCCCGCCGCCTCTCACCAGGGGCAACTCCAGACTGAGACAGAGTCCAGCCCCTCTCCAGGAGACTGGTTCCAGAGCCCAAGCCATGCGTAGAGGCGAGCCCGACTATATCTAGCCGGTACCTCTCAACCTCACGCACTAACTCAGGCTCCTTCCCCACCATAGAGGTGACATTCCATGTCCCTATTGCCAGTCTTGGCAGCCGGGGGTCAGTCCGCCAGGGCCTCCGCTCCTGGCTGCCACCCGGCACACAATGCACCCGACCCCTATGGCGCCTCCTGCGGGTGGTGGGCCTGCGGGAGGATGGGCCCATGTCTCCTCTTCGGGCTGTGCCCGGCCGGGCCCCACAGACTAAGGCCCGGCCACCAGACGCTCGCCCTCGGGCACCCTCCCCAGGCCTGGCTCCAGGGCGGGGCCCCGGTAACCCTATCCCGGGCAGGGTAAACTGTCCCTTCGATGTCCTTTTCATAAGGGTCTTCTGAATCGCTCTTTGTCTGGTCCCTCACCCAGGACCAATTTGCCATGGGAGACCCTACCAGGGGGCAAAAGCCCCCAGACAACATAGCCCCTGGGATCCCTGGGACACAAACCCCTCCACCACAATAAGGTAGCGATTCAAGGAGGAGGACTCAATTGATTGGTTGTATCTTCCTTTAAATGCCAATTTTTTTGGCATTTTTTTTTTGACTCAGTAGTCATTTTTACAAAATCTTTATTCATCTTTACTCATCTTCATTTACTCATCTTTTACTCATCTTCATTTACTCATCTTTTACTCATCTTCATTTAAGCATGCACTTCTAGAAGGGAAGACAAGGCCGGTGTCCCTCTGCAAAAGTCTTCACCCCTTTGTTAGTTACAGCCAGCTTTATAGAAGTGACCCCATCATAAAACCCCCTACGGTGTGCTGCAAACTCTGTCTGTGTCTATGTGCACGAGCACATGAATGCCTACATGTGCACGTTCCCATGTGTCTATGTGAGTGCTCGTGAGTGACTGTGTGCGCGTGACAGTTAAAACACTGTGGGTGTAGGTAACTCCCTAGAGGTCATAAAACCCCTCTCACTTCCAGACCACAGTTACAAATGTTGAGACCCCCACCCAAAACATCCTCTGGGGAATTTCCACTCAGGTGGGGGAGGTCTACAATCTACTCCTACAATCAGCCTTTATTATAGTGAGGGCAGTGTCAGTGTCTCTACAACAGTTCTACATTATATTTTAACACATTTCTAAACTCTAAATCAGCTAAATATTCTACAAATCCCCCTTTTTATCTGCCCTATGGCAGATAAAACTAAACTAAATCCCTCACCATAATGTTTTCATACGGTGACTCCCCATTTCCCAAAAGTGGCATCATGGTGTCTGCCTTTGTATCAGACTCTCCCACAGCACGATTGATGAGTCTTACGAACAAGGCTCTGATACAAGGCACACAACAACACCCACATGTCACTGATACTGCAATGAAAACAAACAAAAAAACCATAATTGACATAATGAAACCTTTCCATTGCCCAAAGACAGAGGTCATCCATGCTTCCAACGGGTTATCCACTCCCGAATGCTCATGCATTGTAATGGACATGTTCTCAGACCTTCCAGCGCTCGGGTCCCAGAGCCATCGGGAGCTGTATTATTTGGAATAAAAGTACAACACATAGCCCCAAACATCGCGCAAACGCCCCCTTTTTTCTCCCAACAACATATCTAACGCCATCCGATTTTGTACTGCCATTAAAGATGTTGGACCCAACTGCTCAGCAAGCCCTTGCATTTAATGACAGAACAAAGATTAAATGTATACGAGGTTGTGGACCCTTTAATGTAGTCCAGCTCTATACCGCCATAATAATCAAAACACTCATCTGATTTACCTGTTTCACTACGTTTGGTTCGCTTCACCGTGGCCTGTGATGGTGGAGTCGCTGGAATGGATTCAGGTCTGTCTCTGGGCAATTCACTTGTAAGAAAAATCACAGTTACAATAACCACAGTCACACCTAACACTACCGTTTCTCTCCAATTCCCCCTCAACCAGCCTAGAGAAGTTGACATGATTTAAATGTAGATAAAAGGCTTGTCTATTTACATCTCTCCCTCACATAAGGCTTCTCTGCAGAGCATCAAATCTGCATGGCAAAGTGACACACTTTAGGTGATCTTCATCCTTGGGAAAAGTGGTGTCAACTATTTCCCAGTCTCTTAGTATTTGTGCCTCACACAGAAACACAATTCCATCGCTGGACTTCCTCTGCGCTGTCACTTTTAGAGCTTGGCACGCTCTCTCCATCCCTCAGGTTCTCATGTTCCAACGCTGCTGAAGGTTTAAGGCAGAGCACGTCGTACACCTTAGTTGTCTTCCTCAGCGTCAACATTGACTCTCTCATTTTATTTAAGATTTTGCTGTGGGAAGTCTCCTCTTGATCTCCTGGAAGCTCAGTAGCACAGCTCTCTGTGTGATGTCTGCTGTGCTGAAGATGATCTCTGATCCTCCTGAAGCCTCTCTCCTGGCCTCAGCTCCCATCTTGTGGACGATCCTCTCAGCCACTCCCTCTCCTCATGGCACCTCACGACATCTACAATTTCAAAAATAACACACCTCTCGCCACACGGCTTTCGCCACGTGTCAACTCCCCAATGAGACATGCACAAGAATGTTGCACATTCTCTCTAAAACAATCTCCAGGGTTTCCCACTTGGAGCAGCCATACTCCAACCTGTAACCCTGTGTAAAAACATTAATCAGCAGTCACATGTTAAGCTTGTTTAACTCCCAGCTCCACCTGGAGCCTGTAACCTGGAAGACAAATCTGTTAAATCAAACTTCACATTTGCAACCAACTATAGATCATGAGAGTGATAAAGTACTCAGCATAACAGACAAGTATCATGTGCAGGTTTTCTCCAATCATTAAATCACTATTATTACCATAATTTGTCCCAAATCATGAATCATCCCAATTTATTCCACAATTTAATCTGTGACTTTCCTTAAACAATGTCACTCCACCCATTTTATCACTATGAGCTCAATAGCCCATCTTCAACTATTCCATAAACACTGCATCCCTTATTTGTTTTTCTCATGTCACTTGTCCACTTCTGCTGAATCCTCCACAATGCACTCTTAGAAAAAACAAACATTAGCAGCACACATGGATCGTGTGGTGGGCAGGCGTCGGCCATCCACATTCCAGAGGTGCCGTAAAAAGACCATAAAGTTAGCCATCCATAGCTGTGGAAAGAATGTTATTCACATCATCAAAGTAACCTTCACATTTTCCCAAAAACACAGTGTAACAGCATCACCAACTCATAACCTGTAGTAGAGAAACAAACATCCACCAATTGTTCTGTTAGAAATCACATCATCAAATCACATGAAGAACTGTAATGATGTAGAAAAGAGAATGCAAATGTTAGCGCTGCGCAGGTGTGTACACACTTTCTCACATTAACTTCTGTGAGGAACACAAGCCCATGAATAACACACCCCTGGTAGATTCCCAAACACAGAAAGTGGCATTTAAAAGGTTAAACCATCACGCAACCTCGGATGTTGCTGTCATCTTTCTGCTCCTGTAAAAGGAAACACATAAATTCATCCACCCTTTTGTCCTGTCTAGGTGGAGGTTAACCTTGAGTCGTGGTCAAGTCTTGTCAGCTTTTACCAGTCAGTCAGTTTATTTTTATTTCCATTCATTCATCCATTCTTTCTTTCTTTGCTGATAGTGGAACCTATCGTCGCATTTAGTTTCCACTCTCAGCAAAATGACGTCATTTCAAAAGAAAAAGAAAAACTTTAGATCGGATTACATCGCTGAATCCTTTTTAGGCAGGGACTCTCATTTTCTAATTGTCCCAAATAAGTTTCTCCTGAGCCCATTTTAATGTGGAGAAACTCACTTGTAACAATTTTCTTGACGACGTGTAGCACTTTTAATTCCCGACGTGCAGATCACCTTAAAGAGAAGAAATTCACAAACAAAAATCAGTGCACTGTTTAAAAAATAAAATAAAAATAAAAAATGACAAATAAAACTGAAAAACAAAAGAAAAAAGAAAAAATACAGAAGCCCGGTCTTAAGACTTGTCACAGAATATTCTTTCTCTTATAGGTGAGAAAACACCCATAGTTCAGTAACAAAAAAAACAAAAAACAAAACAAAACAAAAATCTGTTAGTTTCACTCATTTAAACTCTGGCTGCAGGATTCTGTTCACCCCTGCTATCATGTTCCCCAAAATAATACTAATTCAGTCGTCTATGTATCAGTTCTCAACCCACTCAATAAACCAGACAGGATGATGGTAACAGTATTACCTACTTAAAATTGTGTTTGATCTTCATTACATGTGTGTGTGTGTGTTAGTCGGGTTAATACATTTTCTGTTTTTATTCAATTCAATTCAATTCAATTTTATTTATATAGCGCCAAATCACAACAAAAGTCGCCTCAAGGCGCTTCATAGATACAGAGAAAAACCCAACAATCATATGACCCCCTATGAGCAAGCACTTTGGCGACAGTGGGAAGGAAAAACTCCCTTTTAACAGGAAGAAACCTCCGGCAGAACCAGGCTCAGGGAGGGGCGGCCATCTGCTGCGACCGGTTGGGGTGAGAGAAGGAAGACAGGATAAAGACATGCTGTGGAAGAGAGACAGAGGTTAATAACAGATATGATTCAATGCAGAGAGGTCTATTAATACATAGTGAGTGAGAAAGGTGACTGGAAAGGAAAAACTCAATGCATCATGGGAATCCCCCGGCAGCCTACATCTATTGCAGCATAACAAAGGGAGGATTCAGGGTCACCTGGTCCAGCCCTAACTATATGCTTTAGAAAAAAGGAAAGTTTTAAGCCTAATCTTAAAAGTAGAGATAGTGTCTGTCTCCCGAATCCAAACTGGAAGCTGGTTCCACAGAAGAGGGGCCTGAAAACTGAAGGCTCTCCCTCCCATTCTACTTTTAAATACTCTAGGAACAACAAGTAGGCCTGCAGAGCGAGAGCGGAGCGCTCTAATAGGGTGATATGGTACTACAAGGTCATTAAGATAAGATGGGGCCTGATTATTTAAGACCTTGTATGTGAGGAGCAGGACTTTGAATTCAATTCTGGATTTAACAGGAAGCCAATGAAGGGAAGCCAAAACAGGAGAAATATGCTCTCTCTTTCTAGTCCCTGTCAGGACTCTTGCTGCAGCATTTTGGATTAGCTGAAGGCTTTTCAGTGAGTTTTTTGGACATCCTGATAATAATGAATTACAGTAGTCCAGCCTGGAAGTAATAAATGCATGAACTAGTTTTTCAGCGTCACTCTGAGACAGGATATTTCTAATTTTAGAGATGTTGCGCAAATGAAAGAAAGCAGTCTTACATATTTGTTTAATATGTGTGTTGAAGGACATGTCCTGGTCAAAAATGACTCCAAGGTTCCTCACCGCGTTACTGGAGGCCAAGGTAATGCCATCCAGAGTAAGAATCTGATTAGATACCATATTTCTAAGATTTTCAGGGCCGAGTACAATAACCTCAGTTTTATCTGAATTAAGAAGCAGAAAGTTAGCGGCCATCCAGGTCTTTATGTCTTTAAGACATTCCTGCAGTTTAACTAATTGGTGTGTGTTATCTGGCTTCATGGACAGATAGAGCTGGGTGTCATCTGCATAGCAGTGAAAATGTATGCTATGTCTTCTAATGATACTGCCTAAGGGAAGCATGTATAATGTAAACAGAATTGGTCCTAGCACTGAACCCTGTGGAACTCCATAATTAACCTCAGTGTGTGAAGAGGACTCTCCATTTACATGCACGAATTGGAGTCTATTAGATAGATATGATACAAACCACTGCAGCGCAGTACTTGTAATACCTACAGCATGTTCTAATCGCTCTAATAGGATATTATGGTCAACAGTATCGAACGCTGCACTGAGGTCTAGCAGGACAAGCACAGAGATGAGTCCACTGTCAGAGGCCATAAGAAGATCATTTGTAACCTTCACTAAAGCTGTTTCTGTGCTGTGCTGAGCTCTGAAACCTGACTGAAACTCTTCAAATAAACCATTCCTCTGCAGATGATCTGTTAGCTGTTTGACAACTACTCTTTCAAGGATTTTTGATATGAAAGGAAGGTTGGAGATTGGCCTATAATTAGCTAAGACTGCTGGGTCTAGAGATGGCTTTTTGAGTAAAGGTTTAACTACAGCCAGCTTGAAGGCCTGTGGTACATAGCCGATTATTAGAGATAGGTTGATCATATTTAAGATTGAAGAATTAATTAATGGCAGGACTTCTTTGAGCAGTTTTGTAGGAATGGGGTCTAAAAGACACGTTGATGGTTTGGAGGAAGTAATTATTGAAGTTAACTCAGAAAGATCAATTGGAGAAAAAGAGTCTAACTTAATATCAATGGTACTAAGAGTAGCTGTAGATAATATTACATCTGTGGGATGATTATTGGTAATTTTTTCTCTAATGATAAAAATTTTATTTGTGAAGAAGTTCATGAAGTCATTACTAGTTAACGTTAAAGGGATGGTTGGCTCAAAAGAGCTCTGACTTTTTGTCAGCCTGGCTACAGTGCTGAAGAGAAACCTGGGGTTGTTCTTATTTTCTTCAATCAGTGATGAATAGTAAGATGTTCTGGCTTTGCGGAGGGCTTTCTTATAAAGCAGCAAACTATTTCTCCAGGCTAAATGATGATCCTCTAGATTTGTGACACGCCATTTCCTCTCCAGATTACGAGTCATCTGCTTTAGGGTACGTGTTTCAGAATTATACCACGGAGTCAGGTACTTCTGATTTGAGGCCTTAGTTTTCACAGGAGCTACAGTATCCAGAGTCGTACGTAGTGAGGAGGTGAAATTATTAACAAGATAATCGACCTCTGTTGGGGTAGCGTTCAGATAGCTGCTTTGCTCTGTGTTGGTACAGGGCATTGGAGATGATAACAGTGGGTGGATTATATTCTTAAACTTAGTTACAGTGCTTTCAGAAAGACATCTACTTTGATAAAGTCTACTCTTCACCGCTGTGTAATCAATTATTGTAAAAGTAAATGTTATCAGGAAATGATCAGACAGGAGAGGGTTTTCAGGAAACACTGTTAAATGTTCAGGTTCGATGCCATATGTTAAAACAAGATCTAGAGTGTGTTTTTATGTAACCTTTTATGTACCTTCCCCCTTTTTTCTGAAACAAAACTCCGTTCACTCCAAATTTTGTTTCAGAAACATCTAAATGAAAAACTCTGTCATAGTCAGGCACAGCTAAACCCCAAATGCTTGCAGGTTACCATCGGCAACCACACTGTGTGTTGTCAACCCCTTCTACAAATACCCTCTTTTAATGTGTAACACTTTGTGTATGATTTTGTGTTATCTCTGGTGCATATTATCTGCATGTGTGGTGTCACCTTTCCATTTTTCTAACAGTACACTTGCATACCTCAGTGCTTGTCTTCCTCCCCCTTTTGTGGTGGTCTGGACACTGTGTCAATCCTCCACTTCCAGGCAGTCGCTTGTCTCCCTGGATTCCTTAACCCAATTTGATTCCCCACACTAAAACAGCAGCCTCAGCCCTCTTCTGCTCCTTTCTCTCCCACTTTACAGTCCAATGGCAGTCAGTTTTCTCAGCTTTGTCCCGTGTCTCTCTTTGTCCCACTGTCTCTTTCATTGCCATCTCGCTCCAAACATGGCAAGTGTCAAACTCAGACAGTCTTCTCAAAAGTCCTTCACACACAGTGAGGTTGCAGCTTGCTGGAAACGCATCTCCATCCATCCAATCTAGATGGTGGATCTTCTCTTTCTGATGCCGTTTGCCCACAGCGCTGCTGGACCTCTCTGCTCAGAACTCTGGTATTGTCTCTTGGACTCCTGTCCACTGTTGATGTTCATGCTCGTGCTTCTGAAACTGCACTCGGTGTCTTCAGGGAGAGATCAGCTTCCTTGGAGCTCGCTTGTTCAGGACGAGGATGAGAAGCTGCAAAACAATTCAGCCAAAAAATTCTGGCTGGGTGTTTCTATTTTTTCTAATGATTTTAACCTATAATTTTCTTCCGACTGCTGCCCGTGGAGAATTGATCCAGGTCCGTTCCCCACCTGTAATCAACAGACTGAGAGACTTTCATTAGTCACTGTGACTGCATATGTTTTCATCACTCCTAAAGCAACACATCTCTACTTATTTTGTTTTGAACTCTACTGACTTTAAACCCCAAAAATAAAATTTTATTTGGTCTTAACCGCAAACACAAAAATCTTCTTGATGTTGTTGTTAATTATTTTCATCCACCACACTCCAAATTATGTTTTATTTTGTGTCCAGCAGGGGAAGAAGGTTGCCTGTAGCGTCACTGCTTCCCCCAGTTGGAGACAATTTCCCACTCACACTTCCACACTTTTTATTTTCTTTGTTTTCATCATTTTCTTTCTCTTTTTTTTATTACCCCATTGTTTTACACCCACACATTAACCTGTTAACTCACTCCTCCAACCTCATTTTCCTTTCACCCCAACAGCTCTCATACAGTCAGCAATCAAATTCTCCATTCATCCTTGAGTACTTGGTCACCTTTAAATGTCACTGTTAATTTTATCAATTTATTTATCATTACTCTAACACTAATCCACTTTTTAATTTGCTTTATTTACTTTAGTTCACTTTCTCCTCTTTGATCACTACGATTTCTTTACTATTTATTATTTCACAGAAAATCAACTAATCTACTTTGTCTCCCTCTTTGTCATCAAGGAATTCACACACACTCACAGGCTGGTCACTCGCCCCCACCTTTCTTCCTCTCTCACACACACGCACATTTTACTCTTCGTTCGTTCCACCTGTGAACCCGCCCCTCGAGGCTGGCTCACACACACTTCATGCTTCTCGCAGTCCCATTCAAACTTTCTGCGAGACACTTCTTCCTCTGCTTATTCCGGACAACGCCCTAAGCGGCACACAGAGCTGGTGCCGTCCGCTCGTGCGCCTCACAAATTATTCAAACTGCGCCACGGACTTGATACCGCGGTTTATCTTCCCCTAAAAAAATGTAAAACCAAATTAAACCCCCAATTGACTTCACAGTTTGCAAAAATTCGTGACACGGCCTCCTGCCGCGATTTCTACACACCACAAACACACTTTTAGACACGAATTCTTTTTGTTACTTCAATCGACTCCCGTACTTCAGACGAGACGCCGACTCTAACGGCGCTTTCACACACACATGCAATATACACACACTGCAGTCAGTGGGCTGAGCCAAGCAGTCGTACTCTCACTAAGAAGCAACTTGCCCCCACTCTCATGCATGTTATCAACCGCGACTAGGATCCAACACCTAGCTTTAGTTTTTTAAGGCATTCCCAATATCCCAGGTTACCAACCTAGCTCCTGTCCCACAGGACCCAACGACGCGTCCGAAGATGGGTTGAGTTGCCAAACTCAGAACATAAACACGGCCCTCAGCCGCCACAAAACCTTAAACCCCGCTTTCTAACTAATAGTAACACACATTTCTTGCTTTAACGCACGGGGACGGATCACACACCGCCACTTTTCCTAATAACTAAGACGGATCACACACCGCCACTTTTCCTAATAACTAAGACGGATCATACACCGCCACTTTTCCTAATAACTAAGACGGATCACACACCGCCACGGATGAAACACCGATTCTATTAATCCGTAACAAACGTCTGCTGCTTTAACGCACCGAGATGTCCTTACGGGGCGCTAAACATCAACCTGAGTTCTTATCAAAAGTCTCTTGCTTTAGTCGCTCACAGTACGCTAAACATCAACCTGAGTTCTTAGCAAAAGTATCTTGCTTTAACGCACTGAGACGGACGCTAGCAGCCTTTTTTTTCTACTGAGTGAATTTACACTGGGATACGTTCAACTTAGCGAACAGATAATTTAGGCTTTAAACAATATGCACGGTTCGAAAATAAACAGGTCGTGTTTACCTTTTAATCATGTGAGCTAGCTCTCTGTTCGCCTCGTTTCACGATCTCAGCTCTGCCAATTCATCTCTGCACCTCGAGCGAATCCAAGGGTTTCGGCACCAAAACTGTTGAGAAATCAGTTTTACCCCGGTTCTTTTTATTCCTCAAGCATCCAGAGATGGCACCGGACTCAGTAGTCATTTTTACAAAATCTTTATTCATCTTTACTCATCTTCATTTACTCATCTTTTACTCATCTTCATTTACTCATCTTTTACTCATCTTCATTTAAGCATGCACTTCTAGAAGGGAAGACAAGAGACAAGGCCGGTGTCCCTCTGCAAAAGTCTTCACCCCTTTGTTAGTTACAGCCAGCTTTATAGAAGTGACCCCATCATAAAACCCCCTACAGTGTGCTGCAAACTCTGTCTGTGTCTATGTGCACGAGCACATGAATGCCTACATGTGCACGTTCCCATGTGTCTATGTAAGTGCTCGTGTGTGACTGTGTGCGCGTGACAGTTAAAACACTGTGGGTGTAGGTAACTCCCTAGAGGTCATAAAACCCCTCTCACTTCCAGACCACAGTTACAAATGTTGAGACCCCCACCCTAAAACATCCTCTGGGGAATTTCCACTCAGTGGGGGAGAGGTCTCCTACAATCTACTCCTACAATCAGCCTTTATTATAGTGAGGGCAGTGTCAGTGTCTCTACAACAGTTCTACATTATATTTTAACACATTTCTAAACTCTAAATCAGCTAAATATTCTACAGTGTTTATTTTTCTTCTCATTCAGAACTTCAAGCTGCAGTTTGTCATCGTAACCTTAAATCCACCCTGAAGAAGAAGTTCCAGTGTGTGTTTGAGGGCATCACTAAAGCAGGAAACCCAACCCTTCTGAATCAGATCTACACAGAGCTCTACATCACAGAGGGAGGGACTGCAGAGGTCAATGATGAACATGAGGTCAGACAGATTGAAACAGCATCCAGGAAAAAAGACAGACCAGAAACAACCATCAGACAAGAAGACATCTTTAAAGCCTCACCTGGAAGAGATGAACCAATCAGAACAGTGCTGGCAAAGGGAGTGGCTGGCATTGGGAAAACAGTCTTAACACAGAAATACAGCCTGGACTGGGCTGAAGACAAAGCCAACCAGGACATCCAGTTCATATTTCCATTCACTTTCAGAGAGCTGAATGTGCTGAAAGAGGAAAAGTTCAGCTTGGTGGGACTTGTTCATCACTTCTTTACTGAAACCAAAGAAGCAGGAATCTGCAGCTTTGAAGACTTCCAGGTTGTGTTCATCTTTGATGGTCTGGATGAGTGTCGACTTCCTCTGGACTTCCACAAAACTACAATCCTAACTGACCCTAGAAAGTCCACCTCAGTGGATGTGCTGCTGATAAACCTCATCAGGGGGAAACTGCTTCCCTCTGCTCGCCTCTGGATAACCACACGACCTGTAGCAGCCAATCAGATCCCTCCTGACTGTGTTGGCATGGTGACAGAGGTCAGAGGGTTCACTGACCCACAGAAGGAAAAGTACTTCAGGAAGAGATTCAGAGATGAGGAGCAGGCTAGCAGGATCATCTCCCACATCAAGACATCACGAAGCCTCCACATCATGTGCCACATCCCAGTCTTCTGCTGGATCACTGCTACAGTTCTGGAGGATGTGCTGGAAACCAGAGAGGGAGGACAGCTGCCCAAGACCCTGACTGAGATGTACATCCACTTCCTGGTGGTTCAGGCCAAAGTGAAGAAGGTCAAGTATGATGGAGGAGCTGAGACAGATCCACACTGGAGTCCAGAGAGCAGGAAGATGATGGAGTCTCTGGGAAAACTGGCTTTTGATCAGCTGCAGAAAGGAAACCTGATCTTCTATGAATCAGACCTGACAGAGTGTGGCATCGATATCAGAGCAGCCTCAGTGTACTCAGGAGTGTTCACACAGATCTTTAAAGAGGAGAGAGGACTGTACCAGGACAAGGTGTTCTGCTTCATCCATCTGAGTGTTCAGGAGTTTCTGGCTGCTCTTCATGTCCATCTGACCTTCATCAACTCTGGACTCAATCTGCTGGAACAACAACAAACAACCTCCAAGAAATCTAAATTATTTAACAAACCAAAACTTCAATCTCTCCACCAGAGTGCTGTGAACAAGGCCTTGCAGAGTCCAAATGGACACCTGGACTTGTTCCTCCGCTTCCTCCTGGGTCTTTCACTGCAGACCAATCAGACTCTCCTACGAGGTCTGCTGACACAGACAGGAAGTAGCTCACAGACCAATAAGAAAACAGTTCAGCACATCAAGAAGAAGCTCAGTGAGAATCTGTCTGCAGAGAAAAGCATCAATCTGCTCCACTGTCTGAATGAACTGAATGATCGTTCTCTAGTGGAGGAGATCCAACAGTCCCTGAGATCAGGACGTCTTTCTACAGGTAAACTGTCTCCTGCTCAGTGGTCAGCTCTGACCTTCATCTTACTGTCATCAGAAGAAGATCTGGATGTGTTTGACCTGACGAAATACTCTGCTTCAGAGGAGGCTCTTCTGAGGCTGCTGCCAGTGGTCAAAGCCTCCACCAAAGCTCTGTGAGTACATTTGTACTCATGTTTATTTTTAAAATTTAAACGTGGTCATAGATTTCTTCCATGACAGATCCATGTCCTAAAACCATGAGCCAGCGTAGTTGTATAGTATAAAAGAAAAAAGGAGAACTTTTGACCACAATATTGTAACTTGAATGAACTTTTGATACAGCCTTTAAACATAAAAATTATGAACAGAATCGGTGACAAAGGGCAGCCCTGGTGGAGCCCATCACCCACCGGACTTATTACTATCCAACTTATTGCCGGCTATGCCAACCAAGCTCTTGCAATGGTTGTAAAAGGATCGAATGGCCCGTAGCAATGGCCATAAAATGTTTCTCAGTTTTATTATTTTCAGTCACATGTTTTTGATTATTAACTGAATATTTTAAAATTCAGGCTTTTTATGTTATACAAAACATCATATTTTCTTATGATGTCTTGTATTGATTCTGAGGGAATAGTTTTCATCAGTATCGCAGATACCAGCCTGAATTTTACTTTGTATTGGATCAGAGAGGAAATCAGTGGCATCACACATCACTTACAGCAACTTCAGTACCACTTCATTTTAATAAACTGGGGGGAGGTGCACCAAGATTCAGTATGAGATAAAGAATTATTTTTAACTGTAAGGTTGGAGAAATCTGTTGTTGGAAATTGGAAGAACAGGTCATCTTAAAAATCACTGCCTTGTAGTTTTATTCAGGCCCCTTCAATCTGTGATCGCTGTTGATTTGCATTGTAAATGCTGCTATTACAAACGTCACAAATATTAGTGTATGTGTGTGTTATTGGGTAATAAACCAAAGGAACAGAATCTACCAGCACCTCACTGATTTCTGCTTAAAAACAACAAAAAAAGTAATAAAGCTCTGATTTGTTTGGTTGATCTTCTCTCCCTTCCCGCTTGATTTCAGACTGAGTGGTTGTAACTTGTCAGACAGAAGCTGTGAAGCTTTGTCCTCAGACCTGAGCTCCCAGTCCTCCCGTCTGACAGAGCTGGATCTGGGTAACAACAACCTGCAGGATTCAGGAGTGAAGCTTCTGTCTGCTGGGATGAAGACTCAATACTGCAAACTGGAAACGCTGAGGTCAGATCAAGCAATATCAATTTTTTTTTCATCAACATCATTTAATCAATTTCATTTGGAAAAAATTAACATTGCGTGTATGTTTTTTTTTTTTTTTAATGAATCCATGCAAGTCACAGTAAACTGCCACATTTGTCTTTGTAACATGAGGCAATAAGGATTCCAGCATGTCCTGGAAACATACATGCCAACACTCCCGATATTTCCAGGAGAATCCTGAATTTCAGTGCCCCTCCCGAAAATCTCCCGGAGCCAACATTCTCCCGTATTTCTCCTGATTTTCCACCCGGAAAACAAAATAGAAAAACCATATCCCAGAATTCATAGCGCGGCCCAGCCAATTCCAGTTTCCAACAATGGCTGCAGCTACTTAGTTTTAATATTGCTCTT
Source organism: Astatotilapia calliptera (assembly GCF_964374335.1). Classification (NCBI taxonomy): domain Eukaryota; kingdom Metazoa; phylum Chordata; class Actinopteri; order Cichliformes; family Cichlidae; genus Astatotilapia; species Astatotilapia calliptera. The sequence continues at coordinate 39,519,656 of NC_137426.1, forward strand.
ATTACTCTTTCTGGGTCACAAAATAAACTTTTAACATATTTTCAGGCAAGAATGTCGCTGGGTAAACTTCAAATATCTGAGCCGGTGAGAACAGCAAACCCCCGCGGACTTTTGCTACTCAGGTTAAACATGATGTATAAGTCACTTAGATAACTTAAAAATGTTATTGTTTGGCTTTTTTCACTGTTTTATGTGTTTGAGTAAATTGGTTTGGCTGAGATTAAAGTTATTAGATTAGATTAAATAAAACTTTATTAATCCCTCAGGAGAATTCCTCTGGGGTTTTCACACATCTGAATAAATGTCAAATAGAAAACTGACAGAAGTGTGAGATGGTCGAGAATTTACGCCAACGTCCGGTTATATTTTAGATAGCAAGGAGCAGACGGCTGAGTGCCAGTCCACCGAGAGAGCTCGTGACGTAATTCTGCCCGTCCAATTTCACAGTCACTCACTTCCAGCCTACCCGGCTTTCCGAGAACACGGCCCACTTAGACCGTGAAGGCTGGGTCCTCAGGTGGATGCAGCCTGTGAATTTGGACACCCCCGCTGTTTCCGGCCAGACAATATTAACAGTGACATTTAGCTCTTTTTTTTTTCTTTTCGATAAATAAACACTGTAAAATTCAAGTTTTTTGTATTGTGTAGTGTTGTAGTGTTGAAATATTGTAAATGTAGTAGCTCCTCATGGCACCATGAATATACTTTAACACAAGTGTTTCATATCTTCTTGTCATCATTTTTTCAGACTGAGGGGTTGTAACCTGTCAGACAGAAGCTGTGAAGCTCTGTCCTCAGTCCTGAGCTCCCAGTCCTCCCTTCTGACAGAGTTGGATCTGGGTAACAACAACCTGCAGGATTCAGGAGTGAAGCTTCTGTCTGCTGGGATGCAGAGTCAATACTGCAAACTGGAAACGCTGAGGTCAGATCAAGCAATATCGATTATTTTTTTCATCAATTAACATCATTTAATCAATTTCATTTGGAAAAAATTAACATTGTGTATATGTTTTTTTTTTTTAAATGAATCCATGCAAGTCACAGTAAACTACCACATTTGTCTTTTGTAACATGAGGCAACAAGGATTCCACCGTGTCATGAAACAGTGTTGAAATATTGTAAATTTAGTAGCTCCTCATGGCACCATGAATATACTTTAACACAAGTGTTTCATATCTTCTTGTCATCATTTTTTCAGACTGAGTGGTTGTAACCTGTCAGACAGAAGCTGTGAAACGGTGTCCTCAGTGGTGAGCTCCCAGTCCTCCCGTCTGACAGAGTTGGACCTGGTTAACAACAACTTGCAGGATTCAGGAGTGAAGCTTCTGTCTGCTGGAATGAAGAGTCAATGCTGCAAATTGGAAACGCTGAGGTCAGATCAAGCAATATCAATTTTTTTTTCATCAATTAACATCATTTAATCAATTTCATTTGGAAAAAATTAACATTGTGTGTATGTTTTTTTTTTTTAAATGAATCCATGCAAGTCACAGTAAACTCCCACATTTGACTTTTGTAACGTGAGGCAATAAGGATTCCAGCATGTTCTGAAACAGTGTTGAAATATTGTAAATGTAGTAGCTCCTCATGGCACCATGAATATACTTTAACACAAGTGTTTCATGTCTTCTTGTCATCATTCTTTCAGACTGAGTGGCTGTAACCTGTCAGACAGAAGCTGTGAAGCTCTGTCCTCAGTCCTGAGCTCCCAGTCCTCCAGTCTGACAGAGTTGGACCTGGGTAACAACAACCTGCAGGATTCAGGAGTGAAACTTCTGTTTTCTGCAGTGGAAAGTCCAAAGTGTACACTTGGAATTCTCAGGTCAGGATTCAGTCTTTTCTGATGATGATTTTAAAACCTGAGTCAGGTCGATAAATGGCTTACTCATTTACAACAGACATGATTTGTTAAATCACCTTATATATGTGTGCTTAAGTTCTGTGCTGCTCTGATTTATTGCCCGTGCTGTCTTTCAGTTCAGCTTTGTCGAGTCTCTGGTAGGATTTCTTTTACATGACCTGTGTAAAAACAAAACAGTAAACACATTAAGCTGAAGTAAGATGCACAATTTGAAAAATGGGGCACAAAATATGTTGCTGCTTTCTGGAAAGTGAGTCTAAGAAGACCCAATGGAGAAAGTGAAGAGAAAACTCAATGATTAAGAAGAAGAAAAATGGCAGAGGCAGTTTCTCTTGGACTACCTGCAGATGGGACGAGACTCTAGAAACAGGGACGATTGGAGAAAATGTAAAGAGGCCATATGATAAACCAGGAGATGAATACGCTGGTATTCTGGGGATAGTGGGAGTGAGAGGGAGAGATGCCAGTAAATGATTTCCAGGATAAATTTCAGAGAATCAGAGCTAAGAAACCAAAGCAAGTGGGGAACTACAAACATGTGGACAGACTCATAATTAGCCCAAAGACACATTAAAGCAATCATTATAGGTTTAGAAACAGGGATGGATATGGAGGAGCTTAGCATGAATTTGCATTGAGGGAAAAATAGCAACGAGCATCAGAGGAAACAGTTAGGAAAACTAAAAGGATGTCTTGGCAGGAATACTGCAGTACTTTAGGAAGAACTACACCAGTTCAGAATGTGTGGAGTACAGTTAAGAACATGAATGCAGACAGGAAACAACAGCAGTTGTTGTAAAGTAAATTCAAACTCCTTCATTAAATGCAGCTGGTTGAGTTGAAAACAATGGAGAATGATTGTGTTAAACTGTTTATTCTCTATAGAAATGGAGCAGAAGGAGTGCATGCAGAGCTGGACGTGGGCTGTATATACATGCGTGTATCTGTGTTGTCTGTGAGCAGAGGAAACAAAGCGCTTTTGATTCTCCCACAATGAAATATAAATGTAGTTTACATAACACCTGTTACACAGTTACAACAATAATGATGCTGTTAGCTTCAACAACAACTCCTCTCGACACACATTAACAGGCCATGCAATAAACTAATATCCACAAAGGTCCTGACAGGTAATAAACCTGTTATTACTTACAGTGGCTTCATAAACGCACTGATGGAAATGTCCAGTGTATCATAAGCCAGCCAGTCCTGTTACTGCAATTCACTTCTTCACCAGAAAGTGTCACCATCAGCCTTCAACAGCAGTTTCCAGTATTAATAGTGTTAATGAGCTACAGGTAGTATGGATGGGAAAATGTAGAGTTGCTGGGCAAACAACCTGATCAAATCCACAGTGGGAATAATTGAAGTGATGACGGCAGATGTGAGAGAACAAAAATGAATCATATTGAAATGTTAAATCAGGAAAATCCTGGAGAGGAGGATAGTTCTAATGTAATGTTTGAATTCAAAGCAGCTCTTAAATGCATAAAATGACTTCACCTGGGGAGGATCAGGTGTGTTACATCATGATGAAGCAGTTAGAGGAGGCTCTGCTGCTCTTCTATAATAGAATATATCAGGAAGCTGGAAAGAACTGTGAAAGCAGGGAAAGACCCCACTAAGACCACAGGTTACAGGCCTACAGCTCTAACACCTCATCCAGGGAAAGTCATGGAAAGATTGACAGTGGACAGACTGATGTATGTGACGCAAAGAAGGCAGCTGTTTGCAGCTTCTCAGCAGGGGGAGGAACACCATGGACCCAGCAGTCAGTTAGAGTCAGAGATGAGGAAAGCTCAGTGCATTAAGAGATGAGGTGTGGTTTGTATCAGCCAACTTAAATGATGGAAATGAACGAGCTGTTCCTGGTTAATATTCTGTTTGCTAACAGTACCACAGACCCAGGCCTAATCTGTCATATGTTAAGTCAAAGTCAAAGTCAAAGTCAACTTTATTGTCGATTCTGCCACATGTACAGGACATACAGAGAATAGAAATTGCGTTACTCTCAATCCCTAGATAAATAGCAAATGACGTTAACACGTCCAACATCTCCTCATTTATTGGTGGATAATCCACTAACATGTTTTAATGCACAAGTTCATGTGATTTCTGTGTGCTGATAACATCCAGTCTGTTCTGTGTGGAAATAAAATAATGAAACCAGACGAGGTCGTTTCTGAAGAAGTTGTGGTGGGATTGTTGCTCCTGCCGGACTCGGTCTGTGGCTCGCTGCTGCTGATGCAAAGTTGGAGGTAAACAGGTCGGCTAAAAAAGCTGAAGGGAGATGGCTCATAACAAGTGACCGCCACTTTATTAGGTCACAGGTGAACTGTACCTGAGACAGTGGGCACCGTGTACCTAATAAAGTGTCAGCCATGGTAAATGTGTTTCCAAGAGGAGAAAACCAGCTGGCAGCAAAGGCAGGCAGGTGTCCTTTCCACCTAAACAGGAGATATAAAGATGATGAAGGCCACAGTTTGTATTTCATTCAGTACAGTGATGTAGTGATCTAGGATCAGTCCAATCATCAGCAGTTTGAGCCACGTATGGATTAAAGTGTATTTGTGAAAATGTTGGACGGTTCCTTTATCAGTGTGTAACAGTGTGTGTGTGTGAGAGCCATGTAATGTCCATGTGTGCATGCTGACTGTGCTGCTCTGACCCCCCTCCTCCTTTTAGGGTGGAGCCTGCTGGAGTCCGATGGTTGAGACCAGGTCTGAGGAAGTGTAAGTGTGTTTTTAATGGGATTCATGAAAACAAAGCAGCACACATTCAACCATCTTCATCATGTCAGGAGTCATCATCAAAGTGTCAATCAATGAACAGATGATGGATCAATAACTGCAGCTGGATTGTGTTTGTTCTCTCCATCAGATTCCTGTCAACTCACAATCGACACAAACACAGTGCACACAAACCTCCAACTGTCTGACAACAACAGGAAGGTGACATGTGTGGAGGAGGTTCAGTCATATCCTGATCATCCAGACAGATTTGATGTTTATCCTCAGCTGCTGTGTAGAGATGGTCTGACTGGTCGCTGTTACTGGGAGGTCGAGTGGAGAGGAGACGTTTATATATCAGTGAGTTACAGAAGCATCAGAAGGAAAGGAGACAGTTATGACTGTGTGTTTGGATTCAATGATCAGTCCTGGAGTCTGTACTGTGATTATGATGGTCCTCAGTCTGTCAGGCACAATGAGAGATCAACATCCATCTCCTCCTCCTCCTCCTCCTCCTCCTCTGTCTCTAACAGAGCAGCAGTGTATGTGGACTGTCCTGCTGGCACTCTGTCCTTCTACAGAGTCTCCTCTGACACTCTGATCCACCTCCACACCTTCAACACCACATTCACTCAAACTCTTTATCCTGGGTTTAGAGTCTGGACTCCTGGTTCCTCAGTGTCCCTGTGCTGAGTGGAGTGTAAAGAGTGTCTCCTTTTACAGAAACACTCTGACTGTTGAACAGATAGTTCAGTCTGTACATGTCTGTCTCTTTCACTCACAAACACGTTTTCAGATTCATGGATTCAATCAGTTGATGTTTGAAACTCTTCTAAATGATTCCTTGTAAACTTCTTCCTCTTCAGTCCCAAACAAACAGGAAGTGATGTCACATGTGTTCCTGTCCACACAGCAGAATGAGTCTATTGCTGACAGTGATGTACAAACAGAGTGAGCATTTCTGAGGCCCAAAATAAACTGAGTAGTTCACTGAATGAACAATGGACTGTGAGCTCAGTTCCTTCATCATTAGTATGGATTATATATGTATATGTATTATATTAGTATCATATATATCAGGTGCTGCTGCTTTCAGTCATTGTGCAAATGTGCTGTTTGTAAGGTTGTAAAGCTGCAGTCAGCTGAGACTGAAGAAGTCACCTGATCAGCGAGCAAACGTTTCTGAAAACGTCCAGATGAACAGAATCAACCTTTTGGGATCAGCCAGCAATGCAGCATCATTGTTGTTCAGCTTCAGAGGTTTGCAGGAATGAACTGATGACCAGAAACAGCTGCAAAGTCCAAGAAAATACCAGCTGGAGTTCAGCTGCATTTGAAGAAGTCAAAGAAAACTATGTTAGAGGATCTATCACAGCAGCTGAAGCCAAAGTCCAACACTGGATACCAGCTGAGCCTGTGCTGAGTGTAGTGTTACAGGAAAAGGGCAGAAACACTGGTAGCTCCCAGTGATGCTGACTGGGGCACAGAGCTGAATGATGCAGCATCAGGACACTGTTTCAGTCTGACTGACAGAGAAACCTGTAGCTGTATCTACATGTGAGGCAGAGGCCACACAAGCAGCTTTCTATGTTTCACAGTGACTGAGATCTTCAGTGGGGGTGGACGGTGCTGTCACCACGGTAACAGCACCGTCCATCCACAGGTGAGGGGAGGAGCAAAAAGAGGGACTTTCACCATTTTATACTAAAAACACTCAACTAATGTTTCTAATATGAAACAAATAAGCCCACATTAATGTGAGCGTTTATTAAATAATAATAATCATGATTTCCTCCTGATCTCATTTCCACAGCAGAGAAAACTGTTGTGTATATTGAGGTGGAGGGTGTGGTCTGTGGCTCAGGTGTAGAGTGAGGGTGGGGTGCACCACAGCAGCATGCTGGGACTGCTGAGGGTGGAGGAGGGAGTGATGATGACATCAGAGCTGCAGCACAGAGACCAGTGAACACACAGTCTGTTCATCTTTGCATAGATACAATATACAGCACAATATTGAATGACAGACACGCTGTGGGAGCTTCCACAGATACACTGACGTCAGCATCCAGAGTCCTCCTGCTGCTCCCCCCTCAGAGCCCCGTGATCAGCACCAACACATTCAGTTAGATGACAGAGTCCAGCTGCAGCTAGAATCAGCTCCCCTCTGTGAACAACAGCACAGCGTCAGTGTTTCACACTCAGTGAAAGGAGGAAACAGCAGAAGAACACCATGTGTGCTACGTTTCCCAGGACACACTACAAACTGCACAAATACAGAGCAGCACGTGGAAGGACCTGGAGCTGCATTTACAGAGCTGCAGACAGCGTGATGTCCTGTATGGACAGGTGGAAGGAACCAAGTCCTCAGCTGGAACACTCGTGTTTGTCCACAGACAGGAAACACAGCAGGAAACTTCCTCACAGAAGTGCAGCTCATGGATAACACACTTCCTGTCAGTCAGAATGAGGCTGCAGCCAAACACAGAAAGGTGTTTTTGTCCAGATGAGCCCAGAGAAGAAACACGAGTGTTCACAGACATCAGAAGCTCAGAGAGGTGAAACATGAGGTTGGAGTCCTCGTCAGCATCCAGAAGAGCTGCTGTGAAACCCTGAGTACTCATGACAGACTCTGATGGCACAAACACATCATGATTCAAACAGAAAGACAAACATGGAGCTCCTGATCCTCCTGCATGAGAACAAGCTGACATGAGCGCTGTGTCTGAGAGTGTCTCCCTGTCACAGTGACAATAACACAGCTGCTGCTCACAGTCATTAAACTGACCTGAGGTCAGCTGTGCTCCTTACATATGAACCATGTGACCTCACATCAGTGCTGTGGATGACTGTAGTCATAGAAGAGTAGAGCTGTAGCAGGTGGTGTGAGGAGGAGGTGGTTTATTCTAGTTAGCGCAGTACTGAAACACTCCAGCAGAGGGCGCTGTTAAGTCCTTATTGTAACACAGTTACTGTGTGCAGTTAGACTTCATACATAATCTGCACTTATTTCCATCAGACATGCTGTCAGGAAATGATTGGTTTCTATACATTTCTAAACACAAAACCTCTTCACACTTCTAACATGCACATTTACACAACTAAATGGCAGTACTGATGAAAAGAAACACATTCAACAAATCCATTTAAACCTTAAAACAAACAAAAGGAAGCATCTCTATGGACTAAGTGTGAGAGCCTGTATGACACACAGGACAGACTGTAAGCTCTGCTGGCTGCACAGCACTTTGTAGCAGTTTTCCAACATGTCCTCCACCCGTGATGTCAGTGGTGGGACCCCAGTCACAGCACTCAGCACCACCTCCTTTAAATGGATTTTATAGCAGTTACTCCCGTTACTCGGTGCAACGCTTCTTAAATGTGTTTTTGCAGGATAAAACACAGCAGGTGGTGTAGAGAGGACATCAGCTGACGGAGCAGAGGGAGGCAGACTGTGGATAAATGACAGAGTGAGAGGAGAGCAACCATGACAGAAGCACAGGTGTGGCAGATAGAAGTGGCTTTATAGACACTTATTGTCAGTCCTCGTGCATGCTGTGGAAATAAGTGTCTGTGTCATGAGGTGACATGTGAGCTTATCTTTGGTCAATAAAGCTGAACGACCAGTTTTCACTTTGCTTGTTACGCTTGTTTAGTGACGTCTGGGTTTCTGTGGAGCCCGAATTTTGATGAGTTCTGGTGAAATCATCTGAGATCATCTGAGCATCGGTGAAGAGTCAGCAGAGAAAGTGTGGGACAGAAGTTTGCTTTGGACACATGGACTGAAATCAAAAACTAACAAACAGGATTTCCAATGGACAGTATGGAGAAGTGAAAGTACACAAAGGCTGTGCTGGAACACGTGTGTTACACTTTTTGACAGCTGAGAACAAAACACAATATTTTGCATCATCTCTGCAGTGTCTCTTCTTTCCTCTGCTGTTGTGCTTTTAGCTCCAAACTGTTTCAAATGGTTTGTCAGCAAGCTGACCTCTGACCTCTGCAGTACTAACTCCTGACCCGTACAAAGAGTGGGCGTTTCTGACCTTTGACCTGCAGCTGTATGTCTCTCAGTCTCAGTTCTTCTCTCCGTCACTGATGGAGCAGGTGTAGTTGCTGCTGACAGTCAGTCGTTTGTTTTCTCAGAGTGAGGCTGAAGTCTGAACTGTTCAGAGCATCAGGTCTCATCAACGTGCGCTGCTGTAACGCCGCTTTGTCCTCTGAGATCACCAGGTATGAAACCTGAGTGCTGACAGAGCAGCATGTTCCTCCTCATTCACCTCCACCACCACAGCCAAGGCATGCTGGGAAACTGAGGACACACAGACGGAGAACTGAAGTGTCTGCTGTGTGTTCATCTCAGAGTCCTCACAGGTGACACATTAGCTCCAGAACACCAAGCCAGGTGTTTGAAGCCTGACAGGGATTCTTCCCATCCAGAGGGAGGATTTAGCTGCACAACAATGAATATTAGTGTGTAGTTTAGAAACACAGACTGTGCCTGCACTGCATCTAGTGAAGAAAAGTGTTACTGCGAGAGAACGAGGCTCCTTTAAAGCAGCTGATATTAAGGTTGAAAAATCAACAATAAGCTGATGTAATCAACGTTTCACAAAATGGTCAGCAGCTAAAATCTGGAGCCGTTCTTTGGTGGTAATTAACAGTTTGTTCTTGTTAGCTAATTATGTAATTAAAGGTAGCAGCAGAAGCCTTGTGTTGAAAGCCCATTCACTCACACATTCACACAGTATGTGTGTGTCTGTGTTACACTGTGGACATCCCTTCTGTTGGAGCGCCATCTTGTGGCAGGTTTAAGAAATGTTCTTCTTGTAAATCCAAACTGATGCACCTCCATAGCAGACTGTGGAGGCTTTCAGTGACATGAAGACTTGATTTATACTGTCATATTCTCCTGTTACACAAAGCACAGCACGCTGAACATGGATGAACTGAAACTCCCAGCATCTGACTGAGGAAAAGCACAAATCATTCTCACACTGACTCCTGCTTGATTTTAGATTTGCTTTAAAATCCTCACACTTTCATATGAAGCACTAAATGGGCTCCAGACTGTTTATCTCAGCTTCCTGTCAAACACACTGCTGCTCACACCGAGGCTCAGTTTACTCCTCCAGCCTGGCTTAACCTGCTGTCTGTTAAAAACAGTCCCACACTCCTCTGTTTAATCCTTCTGATCAGACTCTTTGATTTTGTATTGTTTTGACCTGAAGTTGTGTTTTTGACATGGTTCTGTCTGTGAAATCTCACACACACACTGCTACAGTCCTTCATACACTTAGAAACGAAGCTGCTCCTTTCCTCAGTGCTGACACATAAAGAAGAGTTGGTTTTATATCCAACACGTCTCTGTTCCAGAAAACAGCTTCAGCAGCCTCTGAGTCTGAACTTGGAGTTGGTTATAAGCCACAGGCCTGTGTGCACAGCAATGAGGAAATATAATGCAGTAAGTGAAACATGGATGTGTGGAACAGATTATCCCAAAGGTTGATTCTGTTCATCTGGACGTTCTCAGTGAAACATTTGGTCTCTCGGTCAGGTGACTCCTTTAGTCTCAGCTGACTGCAGCTTTCCAAACCTTTGTCACTGGATCACTCACTTCATCTCCAACGTGTCCCTGACACAGACAGCTGGAGCCGTTACAGCAAAATCATTGATCATCGTTTTTAGAACATTAGCTGGTGTTGGTGGGCAGGCTAGCAGTGCTAATTGTTAGCACTAGTTCTGCTGCTCTCCCTTTGTCTCTGTTATTGTTGGTCTTTAGTGAACAATATAAAGTGTCTTCATGAGACTGTTGCCTAATGTTCAAATGTAGATAACACCACCTGCACCAACCTGTTACACAGCACAACCCTCTGGTGTAGCTTTGGCTGGAGCACATATTGGCAGCTCCAGTGACATCACCACTCCATGGTGACATCATCTCTACAGACTGTGGCTGTTACATATCCTCACCTGGTAATAATAAGACTGTCCTCAGCTGCACACAGCTCCAAGATGAACAAACTGAAGTAAATACAAATTAGAGTTACGATAGATTGAAATCTTGTAATCAGAGCTAATTCTTAGTGAAACTCTCACAACATCATATCCTGATCCTGGGTTAGTGTCTCGGTCTCAGATCACAACATCAGCACAGGCTTGGCTTGGGTGAGGTATTGAGTGGTTCTTGTCCATGACAGCTGCAGGTACAGTGCCATCAGCCATGCTGCACCACATGTCTGCCCAGGAACATTAGTGTGGCTAACCCTAACCCTGCTCGGGAGCAGGTTTTCTTTATGTAAACAGGATTAGATCGCGGCCACGCAGGTATGTCCGCGTCATTTATACGAAAGCAACAGCGATATTCCACCACTGTTGCACCATAAATAAATAACATCAATGTAACTAAAGTTAATGCAGCACTTGATCCTTGTATTGATGTCACACAGATACATACAGGTCATTTCCTAAAAAAGGGAAATGTACTATTAACGTTCTATTACATGTATGTGATTATTACAGATGTAATTCATATTTCAGAGTAGTAATTGCAAATTACTTCGTGTAATCAAGATGAGAGACCACGGCTATAGCGAAGGTGGATTTGGGAAGCCTGTCGCAGCCATGTCCTGTCCGTATACGCGACCAACCCATTGCGGAAGGTGCAAGATTGATAAGGAGAGTCCTCAGAATTCAGCGTATATTGCGGGACAGACAGGATCCTTTAGCTCAGCGCGACAGTGTGCTCATAGAGAGATATCGATATTCCCGTGAGGGTATTATTTACTTAACCAACTTGTTGACGAGGGGGTGCTGGACCACTACCCGTCTTTTTTTGCTCTGCCCTTTTCTTGGTTGCTGTTATGTTGATGTTAGGTGCAGTGACTCCCAAGCTAGGCGAGTGGCTCCAGCAGATCTCTGTTCAGAAGAGCGCAGTCCTAGGAACAGCTAAGATACTGCGCAGGACCCTCAAGCTCCCATGGCCTCTGGTAGAGGACCCGAGCTTGAAGGATTGACCGCCCACAGGGGCGAGTGGGGAATTTACATATATATATATATATATATATATATATATATATATATATATATATATATATATATATATATATATATATATATATATATATAGCTGAACACAAAGTGCTTTACACTTGACATGCCAGAAATGATATATTGAACAAGTAAAAAAAAAAGAAAATAATATAAAATAAAGAAAAAAGTATTGAAAAAAATAAGGTGATAATTTAAATGATATTTAAAATAATAAAATTAGCACAAATATCAAAAACAATAATAAAATAGTATAAAATGATAATTGGAATTACATTTAAAACAATAAAATCATCACATTAGATTAAAACATCAAAATCAGGGTCAGACTGTGTCATAAGCCAAAGTGTAAAGTGGACAATTAAGGGGTCTTTCTATTGTGCTGGGGCAGATTGTTACACTGATTAGGAGCAGCAATAGAGAAGGTCCTGTCCCCTCTGAGCTTTCTCTTGGACCTGGGTACCTCCAGGAGCAGCTTGTCAGCTGACCTGACAGACCTTGGGGGTGAGTAAGGATGCAGAAGCTCAGAGAGGTAAGTTGGGGCAACACCATTTAAAAATTTAAAAAAACAAACATGCCAATTTTAAAATGAACTCCAAGATATACAGGCAGCCAATGGAGTGAAGCGAGGATGGTAGCTATGTGCTCTCTTTTACGAGTTCTGGTTAAAAGTCGTGCAGCAGCATTTTGGACCAGCTGCAGACGAGAGAGAAGACACCGACTAACTCCAAAATACAGAGCATTACAGTAATCGAAACGAGATGAAATAAAAGCATGGATTACTGTTTCAAAATGCGGCCTGGATAAAATAGCCTTAAATGATAAAAACTGGACTTTACAGTAGCCCTAATTTGAGTGTTCAATTTAAAATCAAATTGGACACTCAAAATACAAAAACACAAATACAAAACACTGGGCCACCCAGGACCATGGCAGTTTCTGAGTGAAGGAGACATGTACAGACTGAACTATCTGTTCAACAGTCAAAGCTTTCTCTAACAGGAGCAGACTCTTTAGACTCTCCACAGAAGACAAACACTGAGGAACCGGGGAACAAGACTGTAAACCCAGGATAAAGAGGTTCAGTGAATGTGGTGTTTAAGGTGTGGAGGTGGATCAGAGTGTCAGAGGAGACTCTGTAGAAGGACAGAGTGCCAGCAGGACAGTCCAGTACACCACTATAATGAATGAGATATGACTAATTCACACTCTAAGCTTCATAACCTTTCTATTCCTCTTCTTTTTCTATGAGAGACACCCAGAATGGCTGAATGGCAGAAAGGCTGGACAGTCTGGATTTCCAATGACTCACATTGGACAATAACCTGCCTCAGTCCCACACAGAAGCTCCTCTCAGGCAACATCCTGGCTAAGATCAGAAGCAGATACATAATAGACTCAATATTTTAACAGGGCACAGAAAGGAATTGTCAGTAACACCAGAAGAGTGAGACATCAATTTCTGGTAGACAGAGCAGTCGCCTGAGAGTATAACCTGCGCACCACCTGGATTGACTATTTACTCGCTGCCCACACCTGGCTCCTGAAAGTATTGGAAACCTGGAAGCCTTGAACTATACAAGATGAACTGGACACTAAGAGTCTTCATCAGGAACTCAATGGGAATCTGTCAATCAACACTGGAGACCAACTTCAAGCCAAGCACAAGTCACTGTCATCTGTGTGATCTATCAAGGAAATGTCTTTCCACCACTGTTGTTCTTCCTGGGCCTGAAACCCCTCAATGAGACTATTAACAACACTAGCTACTGAAACAGGAATGTAGCAATCATTAGGTGCATTCTCTACGTGGCTGAAATCAAGTGGTCAGCCAAGAGTGAACGAGAGCTCAATTCACTGACCCACACCACTAGGATGTTCAGCAAAGACATTGGATTGTCATTCAGACTGAAGAAGTTTAGTTGGATGTAACAAAGAGAGGGAAGGTGGTCCTATTTAATGTTATTGTACTACCAGAAGGCAACATTGCAGATACTGAGGACAGATACAAGTACTTAGGAATCTCACAGGCAAATGGGAACCACAACTAAGCTGTTAGGAAATACCAGCACAAAGTCAGGCAAGAGTCAGCTGACTGGGAAAAACAAGATCTCGGTCATCAACACCTGTCCCTCTGCCAGTGATCAGGTACCCTGCTAGGATAATAAGGTGGCCAAAGGACAAGATAGAAGCCACTAGTGATGGGTCCAGCAACACTGACGCACCGGCGCATGTATGAGAGCGAAACCTGTATTGGTGCGTGTGTCACTTTAAGAAAAAGTCATGTGAACGACACAGCTGGATTATCGCTCATTGCCAACACGTCAAACTGTGTTTAAAAGGTACCGCCTCCACATCTGCCAATGGAATGAGTCGCCACCAAAAAACAAAATTGCTCTCGCGAAGAAAAAAAAAATACATATGTCTCTACAACAAAATGGAGCCCAAAAGAAAAAAGAAATGTTTCTGCTGTGTGGGATCATTTCGATCTTGTAACTGCAAATAAGGTAACTGTTTTTCTGTCTTTGTTTCAATGTAATCTATCAGAATAGGAAAAACAGTAAAGTGACTTGCAGTGTAAATTATTTATTTTATTTTATGCAGGTTAAATGTTGCATCTGTTCTGCGGAGCTTTCTTAACAAAAGCACCTCCTCAATGCTTAGGCATTACAGAGCCAAACATGAAAATGAGGAGACAAACACACCGAGAATGAACACGTCGGCCTATATAGACATTGAGCAGCATTATAATATTTATTTTTTTTATTAATATGTGTTTTATTATTTTTCAATCAAGCATCTAGGAAGATTGCTCTGGACCAGGCAGTCCTGAATTTTATTATAAAGGACTGCCAGCCCCTTAGTATTGTGGAGATTGTTGAAGAGAAACATTCCAAAATCAGAGGATCCTTTAACGTACTGGGGGAATAGGAAGACATCTTATCTGGACCTTTTCGACCTGGCTTTACAGTTTTTGTGTACCCCAGCTTCATATGTGCCCTGTGAGCTTGTGTTTTCCAAAGCTGGGGAAATGGTGTCAAAAAACACGCAATAGACTGAATGAAAAAGAATTGGATAAACTCATTTTTCTGAATAGAAATTTATAATAAACTCTGAGTCAATTACATTTAAATGGGTAATATTAGGGTTAGGGTATTAGGGTCACAATACTTTCATTTTAATTTTCACTTAATGTCATTCACAAAATATTTTAAAGATCACTACAATATTTGCAATGTAAAAGATATATAAAGTGATTCCATGGAAAGTACAATACCTTACAGTGTATACAAGTATGACTAGGTCATTGAATCAGTGTCTGTTGTGTGTCTCAAGTAAGTTGCCTGCAATGATATTTAAGGTGCAGCAGGGTCAGTATGGAGCAAAACAGCAACACTGTGTCGACACAGTATCGATACAGTTTGGAGAATGTGCTGAAACGCTTCACGAGGCCTCATCTACCCATCACTAGAAGTCACTGACATCAAGACAAGGACGCTCTTTACCATAAATGGAAGGTTTCACAGAAGGAAGAAGGCTAAGGACTGGTGAGCATCAGAACCACTGCCAAAACCCAATGTGTGCTCAATGAATACCTCAGGCAGCAGAAACCTAAGAACAAAAAGGAGCATGGAGAAGAACCATCATGGAAGGGCAGGCCTCCGCACGGTATGTACCACTAGCAGAGAGAGGAAGTGGATGACATCCAGAAATGCTTCCAGTGGTCAGACAAATCTGGTCTGAAAGATAGCACAAAGGCACCAATCTTGCCAGCACAGGAACAACTCTAAGGTGTAGATCAGCTCATTAGTCTCAGTGATGGTTGCTATTCAAATTGTCCAGAATGCTGCTTTCACATTATCTAGTACACAGGTGTCAAACTCCAGGCCTCGAGGGCCGCTGTCCTGCTTGTTTTCAAATTAACCTGCCTTTGTTGCTTCTTATTGGCAAAGCACACCTGATTCAGGTAATCAGCAGCAGGTAGGGCAGGGATATCTCAAAAACAAGCAGGATGCTGGCCCTTGAGGACTGGAGTTTGACACCCCTGAACTAGTGCATCTTCAGAGGGTACTTCACTTAAACTTTTTAACTGGCTACAGAGGGTCCAGGTTTCAAACTTCACCATGATCCTGTCATTTAGGTCAGCTACTCAACACTCAACACTCCTTCTGCATGGGTAATGATAGTATCTCCCTCCTGACCTGCCCCTTGCCATAGCATTTCTTCATCAATTTCTAGACGTAAGAGCAGTTCCTTCTTCCAAATGTTGGAGCACTGAGGTACTAGTTGTTTCGCCATCAGTCTGGATTCCTGGGTATGGACAATTCCATAGGTCCCAGATCCTATTTGGCTGGGGTTACTCGGTAGAAGAATTCCAACAGCGCCCTGTTCTCATCTCTTGCCCACTTGTGCCTTTTACTTCCAGAAGCTCATTAGTGTGTCCTGGTTGCTCAACACCTGATGCAGACCTTGTAATTTTTTGGGTGACGTCCGGGCCAGTAGTGCTTCAGTTTAGCCTAGGGACCCATACTGGAAATATATATTTCTGTAGGGTTCTTTGTCTGTTAAAGTTATTTTACTATCATTCAAGACTAAGGATTGTTATTTTATTGTCATTGTATTGTTAGGCAGGAAACAATAATAGTATTTGGCACCCACATTGTGTGCAATACATAAAAAAAAATTGCAAAATGCCAAAAACATTTGAAGATACACATAAAGAATAAAAAAATTGTCCAAAGGTAACGTCAGTTTGAAATAAAAAAGAACATTTCCAGCTGTTCCTCCTCTATTGAACATTCTTGCCATACCTTAGAGTGTCCAGTCTCCAGCCTGGATTCTTTAGTCCAGCCGACAGCAACTTCATTCCTGAGTCTCCTGGATGATTGTAGCTCAGGTCCAGCTCTCGCAGATGTGAGGGGTTGGAGTTCAGAGCTGAGGCCAGATAATTACAGCCTTCCTCTGTGATCAGACAGCCTGACAAACTGCAGACACACAAAACAACAAGAAAAGTTATTTAACCCTTTAAGACCTACCATAGAACCAAGTCCTACAGGAATATAATGGGGGGTTTTTTCCTGCAAATGCAAATCTTGCAAAGCCATATGTGGAAGGAAACTGTGACCTGGGACAAGCTAAATGAATAAGATGTGAGTACAACTACTCAAGTTTCATATGCAAAAAAAAAAAAAAAATTGCGCTAGCTTATGCGGTTGCAATTTTACCGGGCTTTAAAAATAGTTGCGCAAAACGTAGCGTACCCGCTCCGACCGGCCTTAAAGTGTTAAAGTGGGGTTTTTTTTTCGTTTTTTCTTTTTTAAATATTCCAGCCTTTTCAGATACAGTGACATTCATTCTGTACATGCATTCACCTTAATTTAACAGTATCCAGTGTTGAAGGGGTCCTGATATGTAAAGGAAGTTTATTTCACAGTTTCTGTATGATGATTAAACAGATTGTGGTGTTAAGCCAGAATGTTAGAGCCAGAATGTTAGAGATTGTGTCAATGTGTCACGGCCGGGCGGATCGCACACAGTAATTCGGCGTGCCCGTGTGGCGTGCTGGCTAGACCCAAGCGCGGCGAAGGCTAGCGGTGGGTTTGAAGCAGACACGCAGTTATTCTAGTAATGACCTGAGCACGAAGCGTGGCTTCGGAACGGTCGTTACAGACAGAGAGCGAGCGGAGCCGGGAAGAGAAAAAGGATTGAAAGGGATTGTAACTCACAGTTGCTGAATCAGGCGGAGACTGACGTCGGCAGAGTTTCGGCGCTCCTGACACGAGGATACTGATGTCTGAGCGGCGAACAGGTGGGTGGCGTCTCTCTTTTAACCCCGGCCCCGTGATCAGCTGATCACAGCCGATCACCGGCTGACAGGACCCCCCCCCCCGAGGACCGGCACCCGACGGGCCAGGACGGCGGCGACGGAAATCCGAGGTGAGGGAAGGATCCAAGATGAAGCGGGACGGCACCCAGGAGCGCTCATCAGGGCCGTAGCCAGCCCAGTCCACCAAATACTGGACCCCCCGGCCCCGGGGACGGGAGTCCAAGATCCGACGATCCTGGGCGGGGGCGGGGCCCGGGAGGGGGGCGCCAGTGGGGAAGCGACGTGCCGCTTAAGCTGCGAGACGTGGGAAACCGGGTGGACCTTCATGGCGGGCGGAAGCCGGAGACGGTAAGCCACGGGGTTGAGCCGGGCGGTGACTTCGTACGGGCCGACGAACCGGGGAGCGAGCTTCTTGGACTCGCCGCGCAGCCGTAGGTGCTTAGTGGAGAGCCAGACGCGGTCCCCCGGCCGGAAGGGGTGACCCGGGCGGTGGCGGCGACGATGCTGCCGGGTGTACAGAGCGTTGGCCCGGGAAATGGCAGCCCGCGCCTTGATCCAGGCCTGGCGACAGCGGCGGACCATCCGTTCAGCAGCCGGCACGTCGACCTCCGCTTCCTGATGGCTGAAGATAGGAGGTTGAAATCCATGACAGACCTCAAAGGGCGAGAGACCGGTGGCGGAAGAGATGTGAAGGTTATGAGACAACTCAGCCCACACCAGGTAACGAGGCCATAGCGACGGTTGGGCGGAGACGAAGCACCGTAAGAAGCGCCCCAACTGTTGATTGGTCCGTTCAACCTGCCCATTGGTCTGAGGGTGATAGCCAGACGAGAGGCTGGGAGATGCTCCTATCAGGCGGCAGAAGGCCTTCCAGAACCTGGCGGTGAACTGTGGCCCCCGATCGGAGACTATGTCCTTGGGGAATCCGTGAAGCCGGACGACATGGTCCAGGAGGAGCTCGGCCGTCCGTTTGGCGGAGGGGAGGCCGGCCAGGGCGACCAGGTGCACCGCCTTAGAAAACCGGTCCACAAAGGTGAGGATGGTGTCAAGACCGTCCACAGATGGAAGGCCGGTAACAAAGTCAAGGCCGACATCAAGGACCAGGGACGTCTCGGCACCGGGAGAGGGTGAAGGTCGCCAGCGGGCGGCTGGGTGGAGGACTTGGCCCGAGCACAGGTGTCACAGGCGGAAACGAAGTCACGGACGTCCCGAGTCATGGAGGGCCACCAGAAGGCACGACGGAGGAGCTGGAGGGTTCTGTCGGGCCCTGGGTGACCAGAGAGCGGGGAGGAGTGAGCCCAGAGCAAGGCCTCCTGACGGCACCGGGATGGCACATAGAGCCGCCCAGCTGGGGTCTCCGGCGGAGGCGGTTCGGCGGTCAGGGCGTCCCGGATAGAGTCCTCCAAGGGCCACCGAAGGGGGGCAGCGAAACAATGAGACGGTAGGATAGGTCCAGGGTCTGACGTGAAGTCGTCCTGGGCGAACTGCCTGGAGAGGGCGTCTGCCTTGGTGTTCTTGGAGCCAGGGCGGTAGGCGAGGTGGAAGTTGTACGGTTCGAAGAATAAGGCCCAACGGGCCTGCCTTGGGTTGAGCTGCTTGGCAGAACGAATGTGGATCAGGTTCTGGTGATCAGTCCAGATCAGAAATGGTTCTTTCGCTCCCAGGAGCCAATGCCGCCATTCTTCCAAGGCCCACTTGATGGCCAGGAGTTCCCGGTCGCCGACACCATACCGTCGCTGCGTGTCAGAGAACTTCCTTGAAAAATAGCAGCACGGGTGAAGTTTTCCATCCGGGCCATGTTGAGAGAGGACGGCGCCAGCGCCAACATCGGAGGCATCCACCTCCACCACAAAATCTCCGGCAGGATCAGGGTGGAGCAGGACGGGAGCTGTAGCAAACCGACGGATAAGATCTCGGAAGGCCAGTTTCGCACCAGGGGGGAGGCAGAAGGGCCTGGGCAGGTTAGCTGGTTTAGTGAGGGATGTCAGTGGCGCGACAATGGTGCTGAAATTGCGGATAAAGCGCCGATAAAAATTGGCAAAGCCCAGGAAGCTCTGTAGCTGCTTAAGGCTGGAAGGCTGAGGCCACTGGGTCACGGCTTGGAGCTTTTGCGGGTCCATGGTCAGGCCATTGGAGGAGATGGTGAAGCCCAGGAAGGTAGTGGACCGTTGATGGAAGGCACACTTTTCCAGTTTGCAGAACAGCTGGTACTCGAGCAGCCTGCTTAGCACGGCCCGCACATGGCGAATATGGTCCACTTCGGTGCGGGAGTAGATCAGGATGTCATCCAGATAGGCAAACACCCATCGGCCCAGCATGTCCCGCAAGACATCGTTGATCAGGTGTTGGAAGACAGCAGGGCTGTTGCAGAGGCCGAAGGGCATCACCAGATACTCCCAGTGCCCGTTAGGGGTGATGAAGGCCGTCTTCCATTCGTCCCCTTCTCTAATCCGCACCAAATTGTAAGCGCTGCGTAGGTCTAGTTTGGTGAAGATGCAGGCCTGGGAGAGGGAATCGAGCGCGGTGGATAGCAGAGGAAGAGGATGGCGGTTCTTAACGGTGATTTTATTCAAGCCTCGGTAGTCTATACAGGGGCGAAGCCCGCCGTCTTTCTTCTTTACAAAGAAGAACCCCGCAGCTGCAGGGGAGGTAGAAGGGCGAATGAAGCCCTGTTGGAGAGCCTCAGTGACGTACTCCTCCATGGCTTTGTTCTCTGCGGTTGACAGCGAGAACAGGCGACCACGAGGAGGGACTGCTCCCGGGAGGAGCTCGATGGCCATGTCGTAGGAGCGACGAGGAGGGAGAGCGGAGGCTCGCCTCTTACTGAAGACCTCGGACAGGTCATGGTAAGCCGGAGGGATCCTATCCAGATCGACGGGCTCCGGGGGTGACGCCTCTTCTGGCTTTGAGTCCTGTCCAGTCCGGAGGAGAAGGCAGCGGCGTGAACACCGGGGACCCCAGTCCAGGATCTGGCAGGAAGACCAGGAGACGTGGGGGTCATGTCGACGGAACCAGGGGTATCCGAGGATGAGAGGAGAGGAAGAGGCCGAGACTACTAGAAACCGGATCTCCTCCTGATGATCCCCGACAGACATGCGGACTGGCTGGGTCTGGAACTGGACCGGGTAGGGTTGGAGTGGTCGCCCGTCTACTGAGGTCACCGGGAGAAATCGGTCGACGGAAGTCAATGGGATGCGGAGCCGAGAGGCTAGTTTTTGGTCGATGAAGTTCTCGGCGGCTCCGGTGTCCAGGAGGGCTTCGGATGAGAGCTGTTGGTGTTTCAGGTGAAATCTGACCGGTAACAGAAAACGAGAGGGATCGGAGGAGTGGGAAGGGCCAGGTGGGACACCCCCGCAGTCTACCTGGCGTCGTCGTTTCCCGGCCGTAGCGGGCACTGGGGACGACGGTGTCGAGCTGATCCACAGTAGGCGCAGAGGCCCTCACGCCAGCGTCTCTCTTTCTCCTCTTTGGGGAGTCCACCCAGCTGCATGGGCTCCTCGCTGGATGTGCTGCTTGGGCTAGCCGTGGCTCCATCAGAGGGGGGAGGAGGTCGCGACGACGTGGTCCGCTGAGGCTGGAAGGGTCTTAAGGCCCGAGGGGCATGGCGAGGCCGCGACATCACGCGTCGGCCGATCTTCAGGGCAAGGTCCACGGCCTCATCCAAGGTCTTTGGGGCCTCACGGCCGGCCATCTCGTCTCTGATGTAATCAGCCAGCCCCTCTAGAAAGATGGAGCGCAGAGAAGCATCTCCCCATTGAAGCTTAGCAGCCAGGGTGCGGAATTGGGAGGCGAAGTAACAGACTGGTCGGCTGCCCTGGCGTAGATGAAGCAGCTGTGACTCCACTTCCACTTCACGGCTGGGGGGAACGAAAGTCTTTTTTAACTCCTCCACAAACAGAGCATAGTCATTACACGCTGCAGACTTATTGTTGTAGAGAGCCGCGGCCCATTCCTGAGCCTGGCCAGACAAGAGAGAGGTGAGCATCGCCACTTTTGCACGGGCAGTGGCGTATTTAGTGGGTTGACATTCAAACATCATGTCTAAGGTGGCGAGCAATCCATCAGGCCGGCCGTCTACTCCGTTCCACTTGTCGGGTAGTCCGATCCGGGGTTCAGCGCTCACCGGCGCTGGCTGACGTTGCAGCGAGGTGACGGAAGAGGAAAGCTGGAGGACAGTTTCGGTGAGAGACTCCATCTTTGTGCTCATCCGATCCACCACACCGCGAAGATATAACACTTCGGCTTTCAGCCGTTCAAATTCCGCTGGGTCTATATGTGGCTCAGACATCCTGTCACGGCCGGGCGGATCGCACACAGTAATTCGGCGTGCCCGTGTGGCGTGCTGGCTAGACCCAAGCGCGGCGAAGGCTAGCGGTGGGTTTGAAGCAGACACGCAGTTATTCTAGTAATGACCTGAGCACGAAGCGTGGCTTCGGAACGGTCGTTACAGACAGAGAGTGAGCGGAGCCGGGAAGAGAAAAAGGATTGAAAGGGATTGTAACTCACAGTTGCTGAATCAGGCGGAGACTGACGTCGGCAGAGTTTCGGAGCTCCTGACACGAGGATACTGATGTCTGAGCGGCGAACAGGTGGGTGGCGTCTCTCTTTTAACCCCGGCCCCGTGATCAGCTGATCACAGCCGATCACCGGCTGACACAATGTTAACATTGACACATTCTCTTATGAGCAACAGTTTGTGAGAATGGGAGGACTCATTGCAAAGATCTTGCCTTTGCCATTGCCTGTTTCTGTTTCTGAAAGGGGCTGGGTCAACATCCAGTTGATTTAGAACTCTTGCACTTTAATTTAAAATCACAGGACTCAACCAAATGATTAGAAATTAAGCGACAGACAAAATGAAACTTGACATGTGAGACTAACATGAAAACATTAAAATGATAGATTATGTCATCTTTAGCGTTAAATAATGCCATTTTTGCATCATATCTGAAGTCTTACATTAGTAAGCCGTTTCAGACTCAAAAGAACAACGAACTGATTTTACATTGTTATAATTTTAAAAGACTGAAACTGACCTTAGTGTTTCCAATATACAGTTCAGACTGCTCACTCCAGCAGAGAGAACTTTCACTCCTGGATCCTGCAGGTTGTTGTTACTCAGATCAAGCTCTCGTAGATGACAGAATTGGGAGCTGAGAACTGAGGACAGAGCTTCACAGCTCCTCTCTGAAAGATTACACCAGTTCATCCTGAAGAAACATTGATATATGTAGTCACATAAAAGGAACTTTAATATTGTCTGGATAAGACAAGACAAAACGACTGGAAGTGTTGTGAAAACTTTTATAGTTAACTCTGTGGCAAACACAAAAAATTAAATTTACTCAACAACAATAATATGCATCTACATAAATGAAAAACAGTGAGGAGCTGGTAGATTTAATGATAGTAGTTCAGTATCAAGTGATGCAGGCATACACTACTGGTGGCCAATTTAGTAATTCTGTTGCTAGGCAACAGTAATCATAGATTAAAAACAATGCAGCAAATAAAAGGGGACAAATAATACTTCGTTATAACTCTCTTTTTGGTTTGTTGCTTTTATTCGGGGACTTCACAGTCCTTATGCTGGGGCTTCATGCACCCCATCATTATTATTATTATTTTCTTAACCTAACAGAAAAATGTTTTATCTCTTCCTTCTTCCTTTTCTTCCTTCTCTAAGGCTACTTTATCACCCCCTTTCTTATGATGGACCACTTTCAGGAAACATGCTTAAGTGCATTACTGAATAACATCATTTCTGGTTTTCTATTTGGAAATCGAAAATTGAACTTGACTTTGAGAAAAGAAGATAGTAAAGGAGGATCAGACTTCTGTTCTTATTTGTGAAGTGTTACTTGAGGTTCGTGGTGTTGACATCAGAATTTAGATGAGAGAGGAATGCTTCACTGAGGACAGTAATGTTTCTCAACCACAAACTTAAAGTACTTTAAAATGACTGAGCAAAGAAATAAACTGTCTTGACACATGCAATGTAGTGACTGTGATTTACTTCACCAACAGCTGTAGAGCCTGAGGATATGCAATCAACAGTAATGTTGATTATAACACAAAGGGCAAACTTAATTTTTTAACTCTCTGAGAGCTTAATCAGAGAGAGAGGAAAGTAATAGAATTTGTATAGTCAAATTCAACATGTTAACAGCAATGGCTCAATTCTTAACACTGGTTTACAACATGATAGACCAAGTGGGGTTTCACTATATGGAAATTCTGTGGTGTTTTTTGCGCTTCCTTGGTTTCTCTAAAAGGTGTTTTTTTTTTCCTTCGAGACATAGACAAGGGTAGGGCTGAATATATGTGCGTAGAGCATCGTTGTAAAGGCCTGGAAGTCCCGAGGTCAAAATGGGAGACGCCCCGTAGGGTGGTGGAGAATGACCGAGCTAAGATCCTGTGGGACTTCCAGATACAGACAGGCAAAATGGTGATGGCTAACCTAATGGACATAGTTGTGGTAGATAAACGGAAGAAGACGGACGTAGTGATAGATGTAGTGTTTCGAATGACAGCAACATCAGGAAGAAGGAACACAAGAAGCATGAGAAATACCAAGGGCTCAGAGTAAAGCTCAAGAAAATGTGGAGAGTGAAGGTAACAGTGGTCCCAGTGGTAACTGGAGTGCTACGCGTAGTGACTCTCAAGCTAGGCGAGTCGCGCCAGAAGATCCCACGAGCAACATCAGAGATCTCTGCCAAAAAGAGTGCAGTCCTAGACACAGCTAAGATACTGCACAGGAACCTCAAGCTCCCATGGCTCTGGTAGAGGACCCGAGCTTGAAGGACAGACCAGTCGAGAAACTGAACAGACACTGTACCTTATTAAAAAAAAGAAAAAAAGCTCTAGTTGCTGTTTTTCAAAAATACAGAAAACACCATCAACTAAGTTGCATTTAAAATAATAATAATAATAATAATAATAATAATAATAATAATAATAATAATAATAATAATGATAACATCCAAAACAAAATTCCTTACAGAGCTTTGTTGGAGGCTTTGACCACTGTTAGAAATTTCAAAAGAGCCTCCTCTGAAGCAGAATATTTCTTCAGGTCAAACACATCCAGATCTTCTTCTGATGACAGTAAGATGAAGACCAGAGCTGACCACTGAGCAGGAGACAGTTTATCTGTGGAGAGACTTCCTGATCTCAGGGACTGTTGGATCTCCTCCACTAGAGAACGATCATTTAGTTCATTCAAACAGTGGAGCAGATTGATGCTTTTCTCTGCAGACAGATTCTCACTGAGCTTCTTCTTGATGTACTGGATTGTTTTCTTGTTTTTATGTGAGCTACTTCCTATCTGTGCCAGTAGATCTTGTAGGAGAGTTTGATTTGTCTGCATTGAAAGACCCAGGAGGAAGCGTAGGAACAAGTCCAGTTGTCCATTTGGACTCTGTAAGGCCTTGTTCACAGCACTCTGGTGGAGATGTTTTAAGTTGTTTAAGTTCTTTTCAAATGATTTAGACTTCTGGGTTACAGTTTGAATTTCTTCGAGCAGATTGTCTCCAGAGTTGATGAAGGTCAGATGGACATGAAGAGCAGCCAAAAACTCCTGAACACTCAGATGGATGAAGCAGAACACCTTGTCCTGGTACAGTCCTCTCTCCTCTTTAAAGATCTGTGTGAACACTCCTGAGTACACTGAGGCTGCTCTGATATCGATGCCACACTCTGTCAGGTCTGATTCATAGAAGATCAGGTTTCCTTTCTGCAGCTGATCAAAAGCCAGTTTTCCCAGAGACTCCATCATCTTCCTGCTCTCTGGACTCCAGTGTGGATCTGTCTCAGCTCCTCCATCATACTTGACCTTCTTCACTTTGGCCTGAACCACCAGGAAGTGGATGTACATCTCAGTCAAGGTCATGGGCAGCTCTCCTCTCTCCACAGTTTTCAACACATCCTCAAGAACTGTAGCAGTGATCCAGCAGAAGACTGGGATGTGACACATGATGTGGAGGCTTCGTGATGTCTTGATGTGGGAGATGATCCTGCTGGCCTGCTCCTCATCTCTGAATCTCTTCCTGAAGTACTCCTCCTTCTGTGGGTCAGTGAACCCTCTTACCTCTGTCACCATGCCAACACAGTCAAGAGGGATCTGATTGGCTGCTACAGGTCGTGTGGTTATCCAGAGGCGAGCAGAGGGAAGCAGGTTCCCCCTGATGAGGTTTATCAGCAGCACATCCACTGAGGTGGACTTTCTAGGGTCAGTTAGGATTGTAGTTTTGTGGAAGTCCAGAGGAAGTCGACACTCATCCAGACCATCAAAGATGAACACAACCCGGAAGTCCTCAAAGCTGCGGAGTCCTGCTTTTTTAGTTTCAATAAAGAAGTGATGAACAAGTTCCACCAAGCTGAACTTTTCCTCTTTAAGCAAATTCAGTTCTCTGAAAGTGAATGGAAATATGAACTGGATGTCCTGGTTGGCTTTGTCTTCAGCCCAGTCAAGCACAAACTTCTGTGTTAAGACTGTTTTCCCAATGCCAGCCACTCCCTTTGTCAGCACTGTTCTGATTGGTTCATCTCTTCCAGGTGAGGCTTTAAAGATGTCTTCTTGTCTGATGGTTGTTTCTGGTCTGTCTGGTTTCCTGGATGCTGTTTCAATCTGTCTGACCTCATGTTCATCATTGACCTCTGCAGTCCCTCCCTCTGTGATGTAGAGCTCTGTGTAGATCTGATTCAGAAGGGTTGGGTTTCCTGCTTTAGTGATGCCCTCAAACACACACTGAAACTTCCTCTTTAGCTTGGACTTGACGTGACGCTGATAAACTGCAGCACAAAGTTCTAAGAAAAAAGAAAAAAAAGTAGAATATAAGTTCATGTGTTTCAAAATGCACATAATTTAAATACCCCAAGGATCGAATGAGAGCATGTTTGGTCCATGTTGAGGCATTAATAAATGTTCCACTTACACAACAGATTAAATTGTCAAATAAATTATCTTACTGCTTTGCAGACGCTCAGCAAGCGCATCCTGCTTCATCACCCTTAGGAAGTCCAGTGTGATCTTCAGAAGTGCCTCTCTGCTGTTCTTCCTCGTCTGTTCTTCTTCTTCTTCACCCCCCATCTCTCTCTGCTTCTCCAAACATTGGTGGTAATCTGGGCACACAACCTTCTGGATCATTTTCAACTCGTTCTTTACAAAAGTGATGATGTTCTCCTCCAGCAGCTGGAACAGAATATTATGAATGACCCAATCAGACTGAAATCATGGAGCCAAACATCAGATCTATGTTGGAAACACTGACAACCCACTATTCTACAAAGAGCAGCATGGAGATAATTGTTAACAGAATAGATTTAAAATAGATGTACATATAAAAACCTTAAATATGGAGTCCATGTCTGCTTGATGCTGTTTAATGGACTGAGTACTGGGAACCTCTGAGCTTTCCTGGTAAATTCTGTTGAGCAGGAAGACTAATTTCAAGAACACTGTAAATTCCCAGTAAGTGACATTTCAACAAAGACAATACTTTAGATAACTCCTTGTACTTTTAAATATTTATGAGTTATTTTGATTCCATTGAAAAATCAACAGCTTAGGTTTGTATTTTGCTTTAAATAAAATGCTTTCAGTTTCCTCAAGGCATTTGAACTTCAGAAAACTGAAGTTGTACTGTCATGTGAGTCAGTGTGAGTGTTTAAACCTTTAAAATACAATTCCAATCAAATGGTTAGACACACCTTTTCATTTAATTGTTTGTCTTTATTTTCATGACTATTTACATTGTAGATTCTCACTGAAGGAATCAAAACATGAATGAACACATATGAAATTATGTAGTAAACAAAACAGTGTGCTCAAATAACTCAAACCATATTTGAGATTTTTTACAATAGCCACCCTTTGCTTTGATTACTGCTTTGCACTTGGCATTCTCTAAATGAGCTTCATGATGTAGTCAGTTTAAATGGTTTTCCAGCAGTCTTGGAGGTGTTCTCAGAAAGGCTGAGCACCTGTTGGCCCTTTTTGCCTTCACTCGGTCCATCTCATCCAAACCTTCATCCCCACATGTAAGGGGGGTGCCCTTACATGTGGGGTCCCTCAAGGATCTATCCTGGGCCCAGTATTCTTTTCCCTTTACATGCTCCCATTAGGCTCTATTTTTAGAAAACATGGAATCTCATTTCACTGTTATGCCAATGATTCTCAAATTTACTTTTCTCTTAAAAAGATTGTGGTTTTTATTAGATTTTTGGAATGTAAATGACCAAAAAACTGAGATTGTACTATCTGGACCTTCTGACCCTCGCTTGTCTCTGAAGGTTGACCTTGTTTCCTCTGGAAAAGTCCAGAAATCGCTTTGCAAAGAATCTGGCAGCTCTTTGATAGTAGCTTTTCATTTGAGAAACAAATTAATTCTGTTGTAAAAGCCAGCTTCTTCCAGCTCAGGGCACAAGCAAAAACTAAGAACATTTTGTCATTTGCTGACTTCGAGAAAGTGATGCGTGCATTTCCTTCATCCAGGCTTGACTACTGCAATAGTCTTTATTTTGGTATCAGCCAGGCTCTGCTGTCTCGTCTTCAGCTAGTTCAGAATGCTGCAGCTATTCTTGACAGGCACTCGTAAACATGACGATATATCCCCAGTCTTGGCTCATTAACACTGGCTTCCAGTACATTGTAGAATTGATTTTACGATTTTATTGCTTGTTTTTAAATCTCTAAATGGATACACTCCGGCATACCTCTCTGATCTGTTCACTAAAAATACTCCTAATAGAGCTCTCAGGTCAGCTGATAAGTTGCTTCTAGTGGTCCCTAGAAGCAGGCTAAAAAACAGAGGAGATCAGGCCTTTGCGATTGCTGCACCCAATCTTTGGAACAGTCTGCCACTTGAAATGAGGATCTCTTCAACACTTGACATTTTTAAAAACCGTTTGAAAACAAATTTTTACTCTCTAGCTTTTTGTTTTGTTCTTTGTGTGTGTTTGGTCTACTTCTTACTTTTTAACTATGTACAGGACTTTGGTCAATCTGTGTTGCTTTTAAATGTGCTTATAAATAAATTGCTTGATTGATTGAAACCTTCTCGACTGGGTTAAGGTGAGGTGACTGTGGAGGCCATGCCATCTGGCAGAGTACTCCATCACTCTCATTCTTGGTCAAATAGCTGGTGGGAGCCATGCATGTAGAGACCATGCGTTCACCTTTCTGTGTCTCACAAAGACGCGGAGGATGGAACCAAGGATCTAATATTTGGACTCATCAGACCATAGAGCCAAGAAATACCGTTCCTTGTATTTCTTGGCCCAAACAAATTTCTTTTTCCTGTTGCTTTTCCTTAGTCATGGTTTCTTAATAGCTATTTGACCATAAAGGTCTGATTTTTGCCATCTCCTCTAAAGAGCTGATGTAACAAAGGGCATCCATCACCCACCAGAAATGAGTCTGACTTATTGCTCGATATGAAGAAGAAGCTCTTGAAACGGTTCTATAAGGATCAAATGGCCCTTAGCAATGGGCCAGACACCCCATCCTCCCCAAGAACATCCCACATGACACTCCGAGGGACACGGTCAAATGCTTTCCTCAAAGTCCACAAAATACATGTTTACTTTTTGCGCAAACTTCAATGCACCCTCTAGTATCCTAAGGGGGTAAAGGTCCAGTGTTCCACGACCACGATGAAAATGGCATTGTTCCCCCTGTATCCAAGGTTTGAGTAACAGATGAACCAGCACCCTGGCATAGACTTTCCCAGGGAGGCTGAGGAGTATGATACCACTACAATTGGAACACACCCTTCAGTCCCACTTGTTAAGGTTGACGGACAGCTATGGATATCCGTCGACAGCTATCGACCTCACTGAGCCATAGCCATAGCTACTGATTGGAAGGTTGGTGGTTCTATCCTGCATGCCAAATATCCTTGGGCCAGATACTAACCCCATGTTCATCGGAGTGTGAATGCGTGTCAGTGTTGGTTAGTTTGGACTTGTGTTTAGCAGTGCTTGTATGAGTGGGTGTGATTGGGGTGACTGAGGCTTATTGTATTGTACTCCGGGAGATTAGAAAAGCGCTATATATGTATCAGTCCATTTACCATTCACGTGCCGGCGCTTCCAAATCACCAATTTCACCAACACAGCTAACATAACTAACATAACACAGCAACAAGATGCAGCGACCCAGAGTCTCCATTTCATTTCAACATTTTAGTTGAAAGTGCAGACTTATGTTAAATAATACATTCACTGTGGTATTTACTGCGGGAACAAATGGTAAAAACTTTCTAAGGGCAGCGCTAGGTAATGTAAACAGTTTTTAAAGGTGAACTAAAGACGTAGAATCAAAAGTATCAAAAACGCCAAATTGTACCCCAGAGGGTTAAAGACGGGAACCACCACCCGAGTCTAGCAATCCAGAGGAATCGTCCTTTATCTCCACACAACATTGTAGATGCTTCAACCAAGACAGCCCTATGATATCCAGAGCCTTCAGGAACTCTGTGCGAACCTCATCCACCCCAGGAGCTCTGCCACCAAGGTGTTTTTTAACTGCCTCAGTGGCCTCATTTCCGTAGATAGATGAGTCATCGTGCCTGAGTGCAGCAGGTGGTTGTGAATGGTCCAATCTGGACTCAATCTCCCCACTCTCCCTCAGAATGCTGATGAAGCTCTGCAGGAGGTGTGTGTTGAAGATCTTGCAGACCAGGGCCTCTGCCAGGCGTTCGCAGCGCATCCTCACTATAAATTGAGTTATTTATCAGTGTTTTGCCTACATTATTTCACATATCTTGCTTGATGTATCTGATGTCTTCAATATGTATCTACAATGTAGAGGCCGGCCAGGGGAAAGGTGGCCATGGCGACAGAACAGATCCGGAGGCCGGCCGCTTGGAAGACGGCGGCGGCGATAGAACGGGTCCGGAGGCCAGCCGCGTGGAAGACGGCGGCGGCCATAGAACGGGTCCGGAGGCCGGCCGCGTGGAAGACGGCGGCGGCCACAGAGCATCGGGCGTACCGGATGGAGGGCACAAGACCAGACGAGGCAGGACCAGACGGTGGCGTGGCAGCCACAGGCGACGGAGCCGGACCAGGCGCTGGCGTGGCAGCCACAGGCGACGGAGCCGGACCAGGCGGTGGAGGAGGACGAGGAGGTGCTGGCCGGGCTGACCAGAGCCGCCAGCGGAGACGAGGAATGGCTGGAGAGGTTCTCCTGAACCCCCAGCGGAAACGAGGAACGGCTAGAGAGGTTCTCCTGAACCCCCAGCGGAAACGAGGAACGGCTGGAGAGGTTCTCCTGAATCCCCAGCGGAAACTGATGCAGAGCCAGCAGGTGCGGGGACCTCTAGCTCAGCGGACGCTAACTGTAGCGGCACAGGGCACGCAGTCGGCTTAGGATGCAACGGCTGGGGCTGTGCAGGGCAAACAGTCTGTCCAAAGTGTGTCAGCACCACGCAGTCCTCAGCTGGCGGAGAAAGCTCACAAAAGCTCCCAGCTGAGGTGGGCAGTGTCTGAACGGGTTGCTGAGCTATGAACTGAGCTGGTGACGGAGCTAATAACTGAGCTGATAACTGTGCTAGAGACTGAGCTGAAGACAAAATAGGAAACCAGGCTGATAACTGGGCTAATGACTGTGCTATCGATTGAAGTGCAAGTTGTAGTTGTGGTTGTAGTGATGGTGGGAAAGCAGGTAGTTGAGCCGGTGACTGAACAGGTGACTGACTCTTGGCTGCTCTCCTCCAAGGAACAGGAACGGGTGCTGGGCCTGGCCGAACACCAGCCATCCCCACCCGAGAAACAGATATGGGTGCAGGGACGAGCTGGGCTCTGGCTGCCTTTACCCTGGGGGCCGGTGTAGGTGCAGGAGCTAGTTGGACCTCTGCTGCTCCCACCCGAGGGACTGAGACGGGTGCAGGAGTCAGCAGGGTCACAGTAGACCTCACCCAGGGAACCGGAACTGGCGCAGCCATAGGCTGGGCGTGCATCAACCCCACCCGAGGGGCAGGTACGGGTGCTGGGATGAACGGCGCCTCTGCCAGTCTGGGGACAGAAGCAGGGACCAGCTGGACCTCAGCCACCCTCTCCCGAGGAACTGATACGGGAGCAAGGGAAAACCAGGCCCGCGCTGCCCTGGTTACAGGAACTGGAGGCGGAGAGCGAAGCACAGGAACAGTAACAGTCACTGGGTGAACCAAGTTAGTGGAGCCAAACACAGTTTCAGTAAACAGAGACTTATGGTGGGCTGGTTCTAGCAACTCTGCTGTACTTAAGTTGTCCATGTCATAATTAGCAGTCTTAGAAAGAGTGAGTTTAGGAGCAGCCACAGGTACAGGAGAACTCACACAAGCAGCGTCTGGATAATCTGGATGTGAAACAACACTACACACAGTCGTACAGGATGTAGTCCGAGACGTAGTGCACACAGAGTCCATGAAACCTGGCTGAAAAGCATGGCACACAGAGTTAAACTGACATGACCGGGGAACAGAAAATTTAACCTGCGCAAACAGCTCTGCAGTGCTCAAACCAAAATCTTTTGCCAGTCTATGTATAGCAAGTGAAGCCTTGCAGCTCTTAACCTTAGCAGGCTTAGAATACATAGTTTCAGGGGGTATGTGTCTCTCAGTATGCACCGTTACATCTAGAGCTGATGATGCTAACGGTGTGTGGCTGAGCTCAGACTGGGAAACCTTAGAGTCTAAGGGCTGAGAAAAACAGTTCTGCGGGGCTACAATGCTGGTAGCAGTATGTAGATGAGTCTGGTGTGGAACAACAGTCCTAGGTTCAGCTATCTCTACAGGTGACACATTCATACCAGCTAAATCAAAGAAAATACTGTGAGCATTACAAGAATCAGAGGGCTCAAAAACACAAAGGTTACTAGCGAGAGCAACCGGTGAATGATCTGACACTGAGGTGCCTCACTGTACAGTGTCTCTGGAGTCCAAACAAAAGGTGACGGAATTAAAATGCTGGTATTAGCCTATTCGTTGTAGCAAGCTAGCCTTGTAACAGCCACTATGGTGTGGTGTCCCTTTAAGACACCCAAGTCCAACCAACTTAGACATTCACATTACTCACACTCTCATTACACATACATATAGGATCTTGGGGGTGGGCACGATACACGGAGTCCAAAGTACCATCAGGGTGTACACCCCACCCCTGGCATCGTTGCCCACCTCTCAATTTTAAATACACGTAGACATTGAGGGCTAGCAGGAGGGACCATGCGCTTACCTGCTGCTCTCTGGCAGGTAGCTCCAAGCCCTCCTGGGTTTTAAATGCACCTTAGAACACACATGCATCAACATTACAATGAGCGGGTGGAGGGAGGTTCGGAGTCTTCTCTCACCCCCGTTCTCTGCGACCTGCTGGAGCAGGGGGGCTAGGACTAGGAGGAGGAGTTGGCCGTCCGACTGCGGTCTGGAGTGTGGAGCCTTCCTGCTGCTGCGGAGTCGGGGCGGTCTGCCTCCCCCCACCGCAGGGAAAAGGGAAACACCACCTGGGTCTGGGTGCAGTTCCCCCCTCCAGGGGCGGGGGCACCTAGACCCGGTTTGTAGAGTACGCTTGGGGAGTGTGATCGTGTGTACAACGTCTCTTTATGTCTGTCTCCACGTTGGTTGAGTGTGGAGTAAGTGCATATGAGAGCATGAGGGTGGGAATGGAAGTTTGTGTAATGGATGTTTGTATCTGTGTGTGCCTGTATGTCTGTGTCTATATGTCAAGTTGGGTGTCAGGCGCCACCTCTCTGGGGACATCTCAGGCCCTCCAAGGTATGGAGGCCTATCTCCCCCTACCACCACTTCCCCTGCCAGTGGCGGACCCCCTCAGACATCGGTGCGTTGGTGGTTCTTTGTGTCCGGGGATGGGCGTCCAGGTACACACCGGCTCACTCCTTGGCGGCCACTTATCGGGGCCTGGAGCCTGGGGCTCGCTCGGGCCACTTCGGAGGTGGGGTGCCCCCGGCCTCTCGGCCTGGGGCTCGGTCACTCAGGCGCAGCTGGCTGCCGGCGGAGCTCATGGGCGCGTCACTGCAACTCCCCCTGGCTTCTGCTCCGCGGCTGCTGAGTGAGCCCTCATCTGGGACTCTCCTCAGCTCTTTCTGGGACAGTGGCGCAGCTGCCCCTCTGTTGGTCTTCCTTGGTCTCTTGTGTTCTGGGGGCCTCTGGATGTCTGGAGTTTTGATCTCCTCCACACCTGCTTCACGCCCTGGAGGACGGGGCTGTGGCCCCCCCACACCCTCTAGCAGATTATTACATGAAGGAACCTTTTAAAAAAACAAAAAACAAGCGCGTCCATGCTCACAGGTGTACACACGGGTGATCACACCCACAAACTACACCCTTTTTGGCTCCTACCTCAAAGCACACTGTGTTCTGTTGATCTTATGTGCTGCACAATAATGTTTAATATTTAGTATTTACTGTCATATTCCCATATATCATTGTGATGTTGTTTATTCTTTTACTCTTGTTCTCTTCTGCTTGCTTTCTTTTTTCTTTCTCAGCAGGTGATCCAGGTGATTGATATATGCATTTTTTTTTCTCTGCCCGTTCTGTTGGTTTTTGTCTTTTGCCCTTCTCCCCCGTCCCTCTTCTCAGCTGTTTCTCTTTCCCTCTTTCTTTCTCCCCTTCTTTCCCCCAGTCAGGTCTGTCCCGTATTCAGCAAGTGAAAATAAAATAAACAATAAAAGGTAAATCAAATGGACCATTACGGCAAGGCTGGGATGGTCGATTTGGTAAAGTAAATCCGTTGGGCATCTTTCTTCGCCTTTAGACAATAATTCTGATGGCAAAAGAGCCAAACGGGACAGGCAAAAAAAAAACAAAAAAAAAACATCTTATCCTGCTGACCATGTATGGAAGCTGGTTAAGTCTGGCCTGTACCTTTGCTGTGTTCGGCTGGGGACAGCCTTTGTTTAACCCGGGGGGAATATGTAACAGCCACTATGGTGTGGTGTCCCTTTAAGACACCCAAGTCGAGGGTTGATGGTGTCATCAGTTTGTGTTACTGCTCTCTCTCTCTCTGGGATTATGAGGACACGTGTCTGCATGCTCGTGCTTAACGAGGGACGGATTTATGTTTTCTTCTCCAGACCTTTTTTTGTTTTTGTTTGCAATGCTTGGGTTGTATGAACGCTGGGCGTTATGTTGTTGAGCCGCAGCCGTACAGCCGGGCTTTTATATGGTTGTTGAAGAAGGCGTA
Organism: Astatotilapia calliptera; assembly: GCF_964374335.1. Lineage (NCBI taxonomy): Eukaryota > Metazoa > Chordata > Actinopteri > Cichliformes > Cichlidae > Astatotilapia > Astatotilapia calliptera. The sequence goes on from NC_137426.1 coordinate 39,554,305, forward strand.
TTAAAGAACCACCGTGGATTACCGATACCAGCGTGGGTGTGTGCTCTTCCGACTAGCCTGCTAGGTGTTTTGCCACCTCCTCTCAACCACGCAACACAACCCAATGTTACAGCCTGAAGCTAATATTTGCTAAATTTAGGGATACCGTGTCTCTTTAGGAGTTGGAGACCGGTGTTTTAGGAGCGGCACAAGATCTCATCAACAGGCAGTGTTGGTGAGTAACGTAATACATGAACCGGCGTTACGTATTTAAAATACAAAATATGACTAAATGTATCCATTACAGTTACTGTTCAATAGGTGATATTGAAAATACAGTTAGTTTGTTGAAATAAATGGATTACATGGCGGTATTTTCCTGTTTCATATGTTAGGCTATTGTCTCTCTATTTTTGGTTATTCCACGCCGGTGGAAACCCCAAAAAAAACACGCAATAAGAGGCTCTAAAAATTATTATACAAAAATGATTTAATATGAAGGCAATAGCAGAGTGTTACAGGCATCGCCCTAAACAATGTAGCCTCATGGGCAGTGTAGTCAATGCTGCAGGGAGAATGGACTGCCATAACCATTGTGTGTCTGTGAGCGAGGGTGTCAGGGTTCCTGGGTCGTTGACCCGGTGATTTCAGTTTGTTCATGTTCAGTTTAGTTCACCACATTAATGTTCTCTCTTCCTGTTTTTTCCCCGTGTCAGCTTGTCTCCCATGTCATTAGTCAGATTATGTTCAGCCCTGTACTCACCTGTTTCCAATCATTGTCATCATTCAACCTGTGTATTTAAGTTCCTCGGTTTCACCAGTTCTCTGTCGTGTCATTGATGTTCTGTTGTCGTTTCCGCCTGCGTTCAGCCAGCCAGCCATTCAGTCTTTCAGTCAGTCCTTCAGTCAGTCGTCCAGCCAGCCAGCCATTTTCTCCCTTTGTTCTGTTCATCCACTCCTCATAATAAATCTGCACCTACCTGCGAGTCCTGCATTTGGGTTCCTTCTTCCTCGCCTCCACACAACGCCTGACAGAATGACACGACCCGTGCCACGAAGACACGAGTGGAACCCAGCAGACTCGGACCTCTACGAGCGGCAGGAGGCAGCGCTTTCCCGTTGGGCAGAGGAGCTCAGGGGAAAACAGCGGCTCTTCGCGGAGAGAGAGAGCACGTCTTCGAGGGGACTCGCCTGGCTCTGGGCGGGCCTCGGAGACGCCGCGTTCCCCCACCTGCTGCCTCACCTGCACCGGAGCATTTGCCGCGGAGACTGGACGTTTCACGCCGCGCTTCGGCCGCTCCCTCTCTCGCCGCCCCACTCCTCGCTCACACATCACCTGCCTCCCACCTCGGCTCAACAGAGGCTCCCGTGCCAGAGGCTCGGACGTGCACCCCGCCCGCTTCCTCCTCCCAGGGAAAGCGGCGCACACGCCGCCATAAAATGGACTATTTCCAGCAATACCCGGTGGTGAGTTCCAGTGACTGTTTTCCACCCTCATTTGACCCTCCACTTAAACCCAATAATAAACCCATCTCTCATTCATGGGATGTTTCCCTCCTGGAGGATTCTGTGGACTGGGAAGATTTGTTCTGCTCTGCTCCCCCAAAGACTGTAAATAGTGGTGGCAGAAGGACCAGCATAATCCCTGAAAAACTTAGCAGATTCACTCACCCAGTCGTTATTTCCACTCCTATCAGTCAGCCTACACCGACTCCAGTGCCAGCTCCCAGGAGGAGGGCAGCTGCGACCCAGTCTACCTCCACACCCGCTCCTGTTTCTCGGGTGGGGGTGACTGGTGTCCAGCCACCTCCCGTGCCTGTCCCAGCGCCCAGGCTGTGGGCAGCCAGAACCCAGCCTGACCCCCCTAGAGGCGAGGCAGAGCTAACCGGTTCAGCTGCTACTTCACCACTTCATCCACCTCCTGACCCAGCCTTTCACGCCCTCGCACTATCCCTAGTTAGATTAGCTGAACTGTCCCCTGCCCAGGCACCAGCCTTACTAGCCCAAGCTGTAATTTTATCTCCGTCACTAGCTCAGTCTGTAGCTCAGCCATGAGCCACACCAACCTCGGCTCCGTCGTCAGCCTCGCCTACCTCTGTTCATCCCTTAGCATCTCCACTCCAGTCAGTTCCCTCACCTGCTGTTCAGCTTTCAATTCAGTCAGTTCCCTCATCTGCTGCTCAGCTTCCAGCCCTGTCAGTTCACTCACCTGTAGCTCAGTCCGCTCCTGTCCAGTCACCAGTAGCTCAGTCCGCTCCTGTCCAGTCACCTGTAGCTCAGTCTGCTCCTGTCCAGTCAGTCCAGTCTGCTCCTGTCCCCCAGTCGCCCGTCCTCCAGCCTGTCCAGTCTGCCGCCCAGTGCCCTGTAGTCCAGTCGCCTCCTGTTTCCCAGTCACCTGTCCACCATCCCGTTCAGTTCCCAGACCTGCAGCCACAGCACCCAGAGCCAGCTGTGAGCTCTCCTGCTCCTCAGCCAGGGGTTTCCGCACCCGCTGGCCCGGCCGCTCCTCAGCCAGGGGTTTCCGCGCCCGCTGGCCCTGCCTGTCTCCAGCCAGAGGCTTCTGCGCCTACTGGCCCTGCCTGTCTCCAGCCAGAGGTTTCCGCGCCTACTGGCCCTAACTGTCTCCAGCCAGAGGCTTCTGCGCCTATTGGCCCTGCCTGTCTCCAGCCAGAGGCTTCCGCGCCGCCTGGTCCAGCCTCCGTGTCTTTTTTTCTTTTGGCCGTCGAGTGCCGGCCTTTGAAGGGGGGGGGGGTCCTGTCAGGGTTCCTGGGTCATTGACCCAGTGATTTCAGTTTGTTCATGTTCAGTTTAGTTCACCACATTAATGTTCTCTCTTCCTGTTTTTTCCCCGTGTCAGCTTGTCTCCCATGTCATTAGTCAGATTATGTTCAGCCCTGTACTCACCTGTTTCCAATCATTGTCATCATTCAACCTGTGTATTTAAGTTCCTCGGTTTCACCAGTTCTCTGTTGTGTCATTGATGTTCTGTTGTCGTTTCCGCCTGCGTTCAGCCAGCCGGCCATTCAGTCTTTGAGTCAGTCCTTCAGTCAGTCGTCCAGCCAGCCAGCCATTTTCTCCCTTTGTTCTGTTCATCCACTCCTCATAATAAATCTTCACCTACCTGCGAGTCCTGCGTTTGGGTTCCTTCTTCCTCGCCTCCACACAACGCCTGACAGAGGGAAGGAGAAAAAGAAAATGTACGAGCTGTCACGAAGCAGAAACGGGAGCTGGAAGCATGTAAATATAATAATAACCACTGCAGCCAAAAAGAGTGCCTGACGAGCCCAGCTGTAAGTAAACTGTTAAGACTCGACTGTACGACTCAACTCCTCCCCCTTTGTGAGTGTTGACGCTTCATCTCTTTGCTCTTTAAATGCTTTGCTTCTTTTATTGATTTTTATTGATTTTTATGCTGATTTTTTCCCTTTTTTCCATATGAGCTTACCTGCGATAGTTTCTGGACACTTATAGATCATTAGGATTAAAGTGTTCTTAACAGAAACAGCAACAGTTTTATAGTTACCTTATCCTCAGCGCTCCGTGTGTCTGTGGCCTAGACACAGCTGAAGCCTGATTACAGCGTCTGGGCACCGAGCAGCCTCAATAGCCTGAAAAGGTGCTAACTGCTAGGCTAACTAGCAACAAGATGCCTTCCCTCTCCACAGATGACTACCACAGCCTCCTGCAGAAGATTGCAGTACTGGAGACAAAAATTCATCGCTTAGAAGTAAACGTAGAGGTAAATGGACTGTGTGGAAATGAAACAACTTTGCCTTTGATTCAAAACAATGGCGATGAGCAAGCTAATACACAGCTAAGGAGCACAGATAACATGACCAAGAAAGTAGACTTTGTGCACTATTATAAATCCTCAAGCGATAATCCCCCCTTGGACTGTCTTGGTGCAAAACCAAGACATATATCATGTCTTCTGGAAGGGGGAGGACGTATCACAGGCAGGGCACAGTGAGCTGAAATCTCTGAAACCAACTGGCCTTCACTTCCTACGAGACAGAGAAGCTCTTCTACCCCTGTATACGAGAGGAAACAGGACTGGACAACCGTGAATAGGAAGGTTAACAACAAACCTCCAAAACAACTGAATGTGAAACTGCAGAACAGATTTGCTCCACTATCAAAGGACCCTGGATCTATATCGGACAACCATCCATCTAAAAGCAGCGAAGTAAAGTCCGAAAATCTTTTGAAAAGTAAAAGGCCACAGGAAAAGCTAAAAGCTAGGCCTGAAACTCTGATTGTGGGTGACTCTGCCGTAAAGGATGTACAAAGGATGTGCGGTAAGAACACTAAAGTCCTCTGCTTTCCTAACGATATGGTCAACAACCTGAAGGAGAGAATTCTTCAAATTGCAGATGAACATCTAACCGTGACAAACATTGTTCTGCATACAGGGTCAAACGATGTGTCCAAACAACAGTCGGAGGTTCTGAAACGGGACTTTACTGGATTATTAAATACTGTAAACTCTCTGAATGCAGCTGTATTCATCAGTGGACCTGTACCGCCGGTCAGAGGAGGAGACGAGAGATTCAGCAGGTTGTTTACACTGAATAAATGGCTCATATCAGCATGTACTGACCACTCAGTGCATTTTATCAACAACTTTAATATTTTTTGGGAACGCAGGCATCTGTTTAAAGCAAATGGATTTAATTTTAACAAGTCAGGGGTGAAACTGTTCCCCTCCAACTTGTTTTATTCCATACGTCATCCATCTGTGCTTGGTGCCAAGGCTGAGATAAACGAGGAGTTATCTCATAAAGAGGAACAAACAGTAGTCCAAGAACAGACAAAGCCCAGCAGAAACCTTGAGGAGGAGCTCCATCTGCCCCCACCCGGGAAGAGCCTCAGAAAGGAGAGACATCTGAGGCAAGAAGAGGGGTCCCTATTTGCCTCCAACTCTCTCAACAACACCAACGACCACGATCTTCCCCAGTCCCCCAAACCCCTGACAGGCCATCACCCCCATCACCCTCCTCCCCCTCCCTTTCTCCCTCCTCCCCACACCTGAAATTTACTGAGGAGATGATGGAGCGGGTCAATGCTGGGCTCAGATCTACCCCAGATTGTCCCCCATAAACCCCCCACCAGAGCAGCCAAAGGTTCGCCATCGAGCCCCACCCTCAACAGAGCAATCGAAGTCACATTGCCCAGCCTCGCCCCCCTTAGTTCCTCCTTACCACCTTCATGCTCTGTCTCCGCAGTCTGATGTGTGATGTGTGAAGGGTCCGGGCTGCGAGGATTATGGCAGTGGTGACTTTTCCCAGGAGAAGCTGGGACCCTGTTTACTGGAAGGTTTTAAAATTTCTGTACTTTTAGGTGACAGAAGGAGACATGTGGCCTGGTCAAAACACAGAGAGCTGCACTCTAAAAGATCCTTAAACATAGTAAACATACCTTGTGTGCCACAGACTGCTCCCAAACACAAGGGGACAAGTAATGCCTCTAAAACACTTAAGTTGGCTTTATTAAATGTTAGATCTCTAGCTGGGAAAACATTTTTAATTAATGATTTAATCACTGAGCACAGCCTTGATTTTATGTTTTTAACTGAAACTTGGTTGGACCAAAGTAACAGTGGAGCTGTTCTCATCGAGACGACCCCTCCTAACTACAGTTTTATCAGTGAGGCCAGGGTGAGCAGGAGAGGAGGAGGGGTTGCTGTCTTATTTAATGAATCATTTCAATGTAAGCAGCTATCTCCTGGAAGTTTTCAGTCTTTTGAATATGTGGCTTTACAGCTGAAGGCCCCATCCAAAGTTGTGTTTCTTAATGTTTACGCCTCCCAAATACTGCACAGACTTTTTTAATGACCTCAGTGAACTGCTGTCTGTGATCTGTGTTGATTTTGACTGTGTAATTATTGTTGGGGATTTTAACATCCATGTGGACAACCCTCAGGACAAAGGGACTAAAGACCTGAGTAACACTCTGGGCAACTTTGGGCTGACTCAGCATGTAACAGAGGCCACACATAATAGAGGACACACTCTTGACCTACTGATCTCCAAGGGCCTGAGCATTTCAAAGGTTACTGTGTCTGATGTGGGCGTGTCTGATCATTACTGTGTTTTCTTTGAAAGTAAAATCTCAGCCCACACAAATATATCAACAACAGTGATCACAAAACGGTGTATAACTGAAGACAGTAGTGAGATCTTTAACCAGATCTTCCCATTAACACCTGACCTGTCCAGAGGTTCAGTCAATGAGCTCGTCAATAGCTTCAAAGCTAACATGTTAAATGTAATGGACACTATTGCTCCCATTAAGGTGAAGGTTATCTCTGGAAGGAAGAAGTCTCCATGGAGAAACTCCACACTAGTGAAAAATGAAAAAAGAGAGTGTAGAAAAGCTGAGCGCAGATGGAGAAAAACAAACCTCCAGGTTCATTATGACATTCAGAACTCTGCAGCTCGAGTCCTCACTAAGACCAAAAAAGTGGACCACATCAGTCCAGCTCTGAGGTCTTTACACTGGCTGCCTGTCCGTCAGAGGATAGACTTTAAAGTTCTGATGCTGGTCTATAAAGCTCTGAATGGTTTAGGACCAAATTACATCAGTGACCTCCTGACCCAGTATGAACCTTCCAGATCCCTCAGGTCATCTGGATCCGGTCTTTTATCAGTTCCCAGAGTCAGAACCAGACACGGAGAAGCTGCATTCAGCTTTTATGCTCCTTATATCTGGAACAAACTCCCAGAAAGCCTCAGATCAGCTGAAACACTCAGTTTATTTAAATCCAGGTTGAAGACTCACCTGTTCTCAGCTGCATTTGAATAAAGCACCAAATCCACACTTTTAAGCTTAAATTTCAAAACTTACATTTAACTACTGATTTTATCTACTGTTCTGATTTTATCTGTTTTGATTTTATATACTGTTTTGTTTGTTTGTTTGTTTGTTTGTTTGTTAATTAGTTAGTTAGTTTGTTTGCTTGTTTTAATAAATTTTAAATCATGCTTTTTATTTGTTTTTGTTTCTAATGTCTCTGTAAAGCACTTTGAATCACCTTGTTGTTGAATTGTGCTATACAAATAAACTTGCCTTGCCTTGCCTGTGTTCGTGTTTTCCTCCGAAACAATAAGTTCCGTTGGAGCAGCCTTTCAACGCCTCTCTCTGTCTCTCACTAGCAAAGTTGACCCACACAACAAAGTCTGGTGATATAGAACTAAATCCTGGACCTAATTCAAACATCAGTGATTTGGTCTGGCTACAACTAATTAGCCTAGTTAGCCTATGGGCACAGCTGTGACTGCATTGCTTTCCACCTCAACTAACTGTGCTCCAAACACCGTCCCAGTTAGTAAGGCTACATCTGCAGCTAATAGCGTTTACGCCCCTGTTGTCCGGGCCTCCACTTCTGCTGTTTGGGTTACCACTTCAGCTGCTAGGGCCTCCGCCTCAGTTGCCTGGGTTTCTGCCTCAGCTGCCTGGATTTCCACTTCAGCTGCCTGGGCCTCCACCTCAGCTGCCTGGGTTTCCACCTCAGCTGCCTGGCTTTCCACCTCAGCTGCCTGGGTTTCAATCTCGGCTGCCTGGGCCTCCACCTCAGCTGCTTAGGCCTCCACCTCAGCTGCCTGGGCCTCCACCTCAGCCGCCTGGGCCTCCACCTCATCTGCCTGGGTTTCCACCTCAGCTGCCTGGGTTTCAATCTTGGCTGCCTGGGCCTACACCTCAGCTGCTCAGGCCTCCACCTAAGCTGCCTGGGCCTCCACCTCAGCTGCCTGGGCTTCCACCTCAGCTGCCTGGGCTTCCACCTTAGCTGCTCGGGCCTCCACCTCAGCTGCCTGGGCTTCCACCTTAGCTGCTCGGGCCTCCACCTCGGCTGCCTGGGTCGCCACCTCGGCTGCCTTAGCCCCCAACGCGGCTGCCTGGGCCCCCATCTCGGCTTCCTGGGCCCCCACCTGCTGTACCCAAACTACAGTCTCCGGTAAAGGGTTTCTCATCATTAGATGCTCATAGCATTGTCAACAAAAGGACAAGAAATCCTGCCTTTGAAAGTTACAGAGGAACAAAGATCTGCAAGACATATAATCAGACTAAAGTAATCTGGGACACTAAAAATAAACCAAAGGGGCTTCTATGTGGACACATTAACATTCGCAGTATGTTACCAAAGCATGAGCAACTGGAACATATTCTAAGCAATTCCAATATTTCCATTTTGTGAATTGAATCTTGGCTCACAAGTGCTTCTCCTGAGTTTGCGGTTGTCTTTCCAGAGTACACAGTATTCAGAAGGGATAGAATTGAAACAAGAGGAGGAGGAATACTTCTGTATGTAAAAAACACCTGGATTGCTCTTTACTTATTTCACCAATAGATGTCGAAATAGAACATATTTCTGTTAAAATCACTCTTTCTCCAGAAATGTCATTTACGTTGATCTGTTTATATCGCCCTCCTTCCGCAAAGAATATTTTTTATGAGCAACTACAGATATTACTTAAATATCATACTATAAATAATAAGTCTAATGAAATAATTGTAATGGGAGATCTTAATGTCAACTGGGACTGTGAAAAGGACAGAAAAACACTCAAGGACATAATGGAGACGTTGAACTTTACTCCACACATGAACAACCCACAAGAATAATGAGACACTCTGAAACTAAAATAGATCTGGTTTTCAGTAATAAGCCCGAGCGAATTATTAAATCTTATAATTTTATCACTGGTATTTCAGACCACAATTTTATATTATTTTCTAGAAAAATTATGAAATCATGGGTTAAGAATGACTTTCATAGTTCATCTAATAAGAGATCCTTTTATGAATTTATACCAAGAAGTCAGCGACAAAATGTAGCAGAAGCATTAGCATCAGTTAACTGGGAGCCTTTATTGTGTAGTGATGATCCACAATTCTGCAGCAGTCACTTCACTGACATTGTCAAGAATGTTATATCAACATACTCCATTAGAGGTCGACAAAAAATAAAGACAACATCTAATTTACCCTGGTGAAACAAAGAGTGCAAGAATCTAATGAAAACAAGAGATCAATTACTAAAGCAGTTCCTGAAAACAGGTCTAACTCTGGATAGACAGAGATTTACTTCAATGCGGAACAAAGTAACAAGAAGTTTGAGACAGGCCAAAGCAAAATTTTTTATAAATATAATTGAAAGAGCCAAAGGTAATGGTAAAAATGTCTGGCAAAACTTAAATAAATTACTTGGCCGTCATTCAAACAAAAGTAAAATTACAATTGAACTTTATGTAAATAACTCTATTGTTAGAGAGCATCTATCTATTGCCAATAACTTAAACACTTTCTTTATCTCATCGGTTAAGGAGATCAGTCAGAGCTTTGACTCAGTCGTATGCTCTGATAATGTGAATGATGTTGGTCAAAATTTGTTCACCATCACTCATATTTCAGACACTGAAGTTGCTAAACTAATTACAGGTTTAAAACAATAAAAAGCAATAAATCCATGTAGACATTGAGGGTTCTCGGGAGGGGCCGTGCTAACACCTGCTGCTCTCTGGCAGCAGCACCATGCTCTCCCTTGTTTTAAATGCACTTTAGAACAACACGCAGCAACACTACACATGAGCGGGAGGAGGGAGGTATGGGGTCTTCACACACCCCCGTTCTCTGCTAGCCATTGGGGCGGGGGGGCTGGGAGGAGATTTTGGCTGTCCGATTGGCCTCCCTGCTGCTGCGGAGCCTGGGACGGTCTGCTTGCCTCCACCCCGGGGGGAAGGGTAACATCTCTTGGGTCTGGGTTCTGTTTCCCCTCTGGGGGCGAGGGTACCTGGACCTGTGGTATAGAGTATGTTTTTGGGAGTGTGATTGTGTGTACATATCCATTTATGTCAATCCTTACGTTGGGTGAGTGCTGAATGTTTGTATATGTGTGCATGAGGGTGGGAATGCATGTTTGTGTCTGTGTGTGCCTGTTTGTCTGTGTCTATATGTCAGGTCGGGTCTTAGACTCCACCTCTCTGGGAACTCCCAGGCCCTCCAAGGCCTATCTCCCCTCACCACACTCCCTGCCGGTGATTGATGCCCTCAGGGGTCGGTGCTTTGGTGGTTCTTGGTGTCCGGGGCTGGGCACTCAGGTATGTGGCGGGGCCTGGCGCCTGTTGCTCGGTCAGGCCTCCTCCGGGGTGCGGGGGGCCCTGAAGGTGGCACGGATGCCCCTCCGGTGGTCCTCCTTGGGCTCTCGCACTCTGGGGCCTCTGGTTGTCTGGGGCCTGGATCTCCTCCATGCCTGCTTCATGCCTGCTTCATGCATGGCCATGCTTCTTGTTGTGGTCATCTGTTGTCTTCCGGTATTTTCTCCGCAAGCGACCTTCCCTCGAGATGAGATGAGCGGTAATCTGAATTGTCATACTCGAATTGTCATAAGTGTGCTGTCAGCTCATTGGTCACAAAGCAGGAGAGGGGCTGGGAATTATGTTTTCAAACAAAGTGTTAATTCCATAAACATTTATAGACTACTTTTGATTCTCACTGTATTACGGGACAAAGTGCGTCCCTTATTAGCTCAATACGGGACGTGTGCTTTTGTTTCGAAATACGGGACGATTCCGTATTTTAAGGGACGGTTGGCAACCCTAGCTACAGGGAGTGCAGCCTGATGTGCTTCACAGAGTCGTGGCTAACTGCGCTAACTCCGGACTCACACGTAAACATGGATGGTTTTCATCTGATCCAGGCCGACAGAACAACGGAGAGTGGTAAGAAGAGAGGAGGGGGTCTGGCTGTGTTTGTGAACGATAGATAGTGTAACTCTGGGCATTTATCTATCAAAGAGACGCTATGCTGTTAGGACTTTGAGCTGCTAGCGGTTAGCATGAGACCGTACTATCTACCGCGAGAGTTTACACACATGATTATGATAGCTGTGTATGTCCCGCCCTCTGCTAGCGCTGCAGCAGCCTGTGAGGTCCTGCACACTGTAACCAGCAGACTCCAAACACAGCACCCTCAGGCCCTTTTCCTGATCTCTGGGGACTTTAATCACATCTCCCTGTCCTCCACTCTCCCCAGGTACTTGGGTTTTCACCTGAATAAATAAACTGGACTAGAGCCACAACACTGATGCTCTTTACAGGAAGGGTCAGAACAGACTCTACCTGCTGAGGTGGCTGAGGTCATTTGGAGAACAGGGAGCACTTTTAAGACCTTCTATGACTCTGTGGTGGCATCTCAGCCCATGGGATTGGCCCAAACTGAAGATCTGAACAACCCTGACGGTCCTCCTCCAGGAGGTTTAGTTTATTTGAACCTCTCACTGGGGCTACTGTCAGGATATCCGTAACTGAATCTTTGGCTTCTCTTTATTCTCTGACATAGAAGATGAAGATGGACAGATTAGAGCTTCCTACCTGTAACAAATCCATCACAGAGTCCTGTTCAAATCATGAAGTCAGAGCTCCTGCTCACCATCACTCCCCGTCACCACCACCCCCACTCACTGCAGGTTACAGTAAACTAGGGTCCAGGTGTGGATGGTTATTAGCTTCTTGACTCACCACAACATCTCTGAATATTTGTGAAAACCTACAATGATTGATATTTATGATTATCAGTTACTAAATATTTTCAAGGTTATTTTACAAATCCAGACTGAACCAGACAGAGTGACAGGAAACTCATCCAGTGTTGGGACTAACGCGTTATTAAGTAACGCGTTACAGTAACTACGTTATCATTGTGGTAACGAGCACGGTAACTAGTTATTATGCCAAAATCAGGAACGCGTTAGTCGTTACTGGGATTTAGATAGGGTCGTTACTCGTTACTTCGTGTGGTGGCTATCGCGGAGCTTCCACAGATTCAGTAACATTAGCAAGTGGTGGAGGCCAGCAGGTGGATGAGAGAAAGCAACACGTTCTCGATGAAGGAAAAGGGACGCAGAAGGAAAAGAGACCCGAGGCGGCCGCCGGTCCAAGTGTGAACTGAACTTCAGGTAAGAAGTTATGACCTGCAGTCTCTCTGGGTCAGATATGAACCAAGTTTAGGTGGAGTTTATTTTCGTTGTGCTGACTTTTTCCGTACTGCGTGCTAGCTAGCATGACGGAGTTTCTATACAGCTGGGTGGGTGCTATGAAGTTAATGATGTTGAACTTTATTTTGTTCATAAGTTATTAGAGTTGCCAACCGTCCCGTCTGGTATTCAGAGAAATATTACGCGTTTCTTATTGAGGTGAAAAGGAACAGTTTGTCCCGTAATTCAGCTACAATGAAAAAGACACAAAGCTGGAGTTATTCTGTGTCTTTGCTGCACAGCTGTCTCTTCTTCTCTCATTCTCCCCCCTCCCTCTCCCGTTTCTACTTCAATCATGAAAACTGATCAATGATCAGCTGATCGGCTCTCTTGTTTGTTTATCGCTCACTTTGCACCGAAAGAGGAAACCAGCGGATGTCGCGCTAAACAACAGCAGCACGTTTAAGCTTGATCAGCTGTTGTTAGAATTTATTTAATATTAATTTCTAGTATCAGCTGATGTTTGCTGGAGCCACAGCTGTAAAGCTGCTGGTCATGATATCGGTTTGTATATGTGGTGAGAGGGAAACATGAAGATGAAACCAGGAGATGTCCTTACTGAATCATCAGAGCTGAACAGGTGATGGAGAAACAGGTTTACCTTTTAGGTGACATGAATGAGTTGAAGGGAAGTTATGAACTGTTTCTGAGAGATAAATAACACCAGGATCCTTTTTTAGGTAGCTGACAGCTGGTAACTGTGCAGGTGCGGATCTAGCAAAGTGTTGCCAGGGGGCAGGTAGGGCATTAACAGGGAGAGGTGGGCACAAAGAAATACTTTTCTTTCTTATTCTCATTTAAAATGTCTAGCTTTTAAAAAATAATTATCTGAATATTACAACAAACGATTGATAGATTAATGCATATATACCATCAAAACAGTGTACATCACTGTCACAACAGCGTTTGTTTTCATTCAAAGGCTTTATAATTTTTCCTATAATGGTGGGCCAGTCTCTAGTCAAAATGCCCGGGCCAATTTTCTGTCGCAGTCCAGCCCTGTATGCAGCTCATCTGCAGTCTGGTGTTACCTACATCTTCCTATTCAGAAGGCAGAATTTCCGAGTTCTGAGTACAATCGAAAGCACCACGACTGCAGTTTTTGTGTTGGATGTAAAAGGCGCACATGACGCTGTGACGTAGGCTAGAATCATGGCAGCAGTCAATGACGGTCCAGGCGTGGGATTTCTCTCGTGGAAATATGCACATTATCTTTTCCTTTCTATTGGTAGGTGGCACAGTGCACTTGTGGCAAGTAAACAAGCTAGAAGACTGGCAAAGTTATGGAAGCAACACATTAACAAGAGAATTCTGAGTAAAACCAAAGTTACTTTCCCTAGTAACTAGTTACTTTGAAAGTAACGAGTAACTTGAAGTAACTGAGTTACTTTTGAGAGAAGTAACTAGTAATGTAACTAAGTTACTATTTTAAAGTAACTTACCCAACACTGAACTCATCTTTTATTTTCACGTTGATCAGAGTTACAGAAAGAAACACACAAAACAGTCCGATCCTCTGCTCTCTGACACGTTTTACTTCAACAACATGAAAGCAACCAAAATTTCCATTAATCTGTTGGTTTCTGTTGGACTTTTTCACAGAGCTCACTGTTCAGGTTTGACTCAAGACCTAATTTCTGGAGCACTTCAGTCCTGAAACCTGCTGAAACTCTGCCATGTTCTGCTGTTTGGAACATCTTTGTTTGTATAAAGCAATAAAATAAAATCGAAAATTGTCTCTGTGAAAACCTTTGATGTGAAAACGCAAAACCAAATAGATGAGCCAGCGCTCATGTTTCCACTCTGTAAGTGGATTGGACAATTGAATATTGAAAGGTGTAAGCTTCTTCTGGGTGAGTCATAATTTGCTTTCCTGTGAGTGCTGACCTGTGAGTCTGATGGAGAACATCTGGCAGTGCATCACATAAGCTGCAGCTCCTGTGAAAGATCCACCTCGCAGAGAGCGGCGATCAGAGCCTAGCCTGGGATACTTTTCTCCGCACTACGTCGATCACCCGTCGGGCGTTATTCACCCTTCCATCCGCTCCGCCTAAATCCATTTCATCATCAATGATGACGCGGCGCTCCAGGAGTTCATCCAGCAGCCTCCTCAGGACAGGTTCGGACACTATGTTGATAAACTGAGAGCGAAAGGCCATCAGCATCTCCTCTGCCGTGCAGTCAGCAGCGGGCTTTAACGGATCAGGACCCGGAAGACCTGAGAGAGAGAGGGGAGGACAGATTAATGCTGAGCTCAGATGTGAGCTCCAACCACAAGAGCCTCAGGCAGTGTGTGGATGTGTTTACTGTAAGCAGGACTGAGGTCACTCAGTCAGTAAATGTCTGTGTTATTGCATAGATACTTGTGTATTACACACAATGGAGAGATGCTAACTGTGTTTCATTGTTCTTGTGACAGTGACAATAAAGATAAAGAGATATTCTATTCTATTCTATTCCATGTCACACTGGACCTGAGTTTGAAGCTCTGTGTTTCACGTATAACAGTCATAGATCACGCATCCCCCTGAGTCTCACCTGAGTGTCTCCAGCTGAACTGCTGATTCAGCACATCCACCTGCACTCCCTTGCTCTGACAGCCCACCTCCTTCCTGTCCTCCTCAGGACTCTCCCACTGACAGCCCACCTCCTTCATCCTCTTCTCCTCCCTCCTGTGACCATTAACGATCATCTGGAAAACCTGCAGGGAGAACCACAGAGGACAAACTTAATGATCACATCATACAGGGCAGCTCACAGCTGCAAGACGACTGCACCACCCAGTGTTTGTGGGTGAAGAGTAGGGATGGGTACCGGTAAGGGCACCGGTTCTGACATAAACGGTAGTAACCAGACCGAAAAGCAGCACACTGCTTTATTTTCGGTGCTTTTTTTCCCTGTGATGTGATACACTTCAGATTCAAATGTCAGATGTTAGAAGTTTTCAGAAAACACAGCAGCCTTGGAGAGCATGCAGAGAACGCCAGCCCACATCAGCAGCAGTTCAGATATGCTCTGGTGAATGGCTTTCACCCGCCATTGCTGATTTCATTAGGAAACAAAATGTTTAGACTATTCTTTAGATTGACCTGATCAACAACAGCCTGTGCTCCAGACCATAGATTTCACTGAGGTGGATAATTGTTAAAAGTAATCTGCATTAAGTTTAGGGTTGCTCAAATTCAGTGCAATGACATATGAGATGAAGAATACAATGAAAATATTTAAAATAATGAAGTGCATAGGGGTACTTGACCTGTCATCCTATTATGAGCCATTGTTGACATATAGAGCACACCTATAAAAACAACTAATATGCTGAACCCTGTATGAAACAGTTGAAAATTACATGATGGAGAAGCTGAATTGAATATGAAAATCTTGACCATTGTGCAAGTCTTTTCCACTGTGTGCGGCAAAGCACGGAACCACTGTGTGAGGTTGCGTTGCGGTTTCTTCTGAACTGATGAGCAAGCTACACATTATCAGAGCAGGAGCTGGCTGAGAATGCATCAGAGGGAGGGAAACAGAGCTATGATAACTCGAGCATACAGCTATCTGAGAGTTCAGTTTCTTCCTCACACCTCAGATGCGCAGCAGTTTTCCTGCATCTTGACTCATGTGTGTAGAGTGTTCATAGTATCAGCATCATGTTTTTGCTTGTTTGTTGTGTTGGGTTGAAAAATAACTAAATAAACTTGTGATCATACTTATGGATCACCATGGCACATACCATTGGCGCTGTGTAAAAGTAATTGTCTCCAACTGTGAAAGCGGTGATTCTGCAGCTCACAAGCTATCGCAGTGGACAAATAAAGAAGAGAGAGAGAGAGAGACACAAAATTTAAATTGTAGATGAAAAATAATAATAAGGAAACGGTTTTGTGTTTCTCACCCAAGAACAACTACAGTCTCACTTTCTGTTTTTAAGAAAGGAGAGTTCACAAACCAGAGAGAGAGATGTGTGTTGTTTTAAGCAGTTGTGGGATTATAATATTATTTTATGCCATGTTAGACCCCTAATTAAAGATTGTGAATTATTATGTAGTTTTAGTTTGCATTATTCTCCTGAATTAGAAGAAGCTGATAACTATTGCATTTGTTAAACTGGTTTGCATTACATTAGACTGCTGATTTATGGTGAATGAATGATATTGTTTTATGATGCATTATACTGCTGAGTTATAAGAAATACTGTTCGTAGAAAGTCATCGCCTTATTTGTCTGATTAGAAGAGAACAGAATATGCTGGAGTTTTCTGCCCCATCTCAGCAGGAGCAGATAAACAGGGAGCCAAGGTCGTAGCTTAGGCGCTGTGTGAGAGAAAGCATGTGAATGTTTAGGCTTTTATGATAAGGTGGGGGCACCAGAGGCTATAAGAGTTTGATCAATGCTCCACCATTTTGAGATCTGTGTTAGGTGCCGGCTGTGTGCGGACAGGGATAGGACCCAAGATGCAGACTCCAAAGACAAACTTAAACCAAAACAGCTTTAATGCTGAACGCAAACATGACATAACTGGAAAAAACTCAAAATAAACTAACACCGGTGGATGGGCAAAACACACAGCAAAATAAACGGTAGATCGCGACACGGACACAGAGAAACACAGGGCTTAAATACACAGAGGGAGCAATCAAGGAATGAGTAACAGGAGGGAAACACAGCTGGGACAAATCAGAACTGACGAGACCAAAGAAGTGTAAACTGAACACACTGAGAAAAGACAGAGACCTTCAAAGTAAAACAGGAAACACATAACACGGACTGAACAAAGACACAGACTCACATTCAGGCACTACAAAGGGAACAGAGACGTGGGACCAGGGCAGACACAGACACTGACTGGACGTGGAAATACAGCAGACAAGGAAGACAGCAACAAAGGAACACAGACAGAAAACCAAAACACTAACACTCTAACCAAACCCCACCCAGAGGACCTTAACTAAGAAAAACCCGTAAAGCAAAGCTAGAATATAATGAAATAACAAAATCAAATAACCAAAAACACAAGACACTGGGTCACTGACCCAGGAACCCTAACAATCTGATGCCGTCTGCGTACGGTGTCCATCTCCCACGCGTGTGATCATTAAAATCATCGTTTGACTCAACCCGGCCGGACCAGTGTTGTTATTGTGGTTTTTCCTTTTGTCTCCATCCCCAATATTTGAATCCGTAACAATTGTGACAGAGGTCTCACTCTGGAGGAAACTCTCAGCACTTTCCAGCAGCTCCTCCATTATGGAGGACGTTCCCTCACTGTAACAGGTGGAGGAGAGAGGAGAGGAAGCACAGGTGGATCCTCTGAGGAAGAGGAGCGTTCCTACAAACCACGTGATCACATGAGCAGAGGGGCGTGGCCTTCAGTGGTAGTAATAAAGGAACAGTCCACATGTTCCACTTTGAAGGCTCCAACAAAGCAGACCTGTGATCACTTTGACTCAGTATGATGGATTCTTTGGATTTGTCTTTGTTTCTCTGGCTTTTCTTGTGTGTCTGTAGCTGTGTCCCAAAACGTCGGCCGCATCCTTCGGAGGACCCGGCCTTCCTAGCCTACGTGGGCCGGGTCCTGCAAAGACTGAGAAGGCCAGAAGTGTGAGGCTGTGAAATGGGACGGTCCAGCCTTCAGATCTGTGTCACCGCTGTGTGGGTGGAGTTTAATAAACTCGCCGTCTGCTCCTTGCTATCTAAAATATTACAGGACACTGGAGTAAACTCTCGACCGTCTCACACTTCTGTTTAATCAGTTTTCTGTTTGATGTTTATTCAGCTGTGTGAAAATCCCGCAGGAACCCACCGATGGATTAATAAAGTTGTATTTAATCTAATAATCTAATAACTTTGATCTCAGTGTTATGGTTCATTCGATTTAGGGAAGAGAAGAAAGCAAGCCCAGGCCGAAGTAGGTGTCAAAAAATAGTGACCTTTATTACACACTTTGCGCAGTCAGTGTGGGAAAGACAATTTGCAATCCAATCCTTCGTCAACTGGACCATCCCGTCTCCTTATATTGCCATTATGACATCACAGTTGGATCTTTACTGGAAATGATCACAAATGATAACAATTCCCCGCCTATCAAAGAGTTTTCCCTTATATAGACATCAACTGCTACTCTTAAGAGAAAAACAAGTGTGTATTACATTGTGCATTTTGTGAAAGTGTATCTATCAGAGAAACTGTCCTCAGACGACCCTCCTATTATTACTAAGTGTGTAGGTGAACGTGCGTGTGTTACATAAGTGCATGCATGTGGTTACAGGCCGGCGTACGTGCAGAACTAAACGCAGGCGGGCCTGGGCCCAACAGGACTGGTGGGTCTGAACGGTGTGACTGCACTAAAGTGCAACAACTTAAGCAGATAACAAGAATGATACAGAACCTCAATAAACAGTCAGTGTGCATTAATATTTGCTCAGAGTAACACAGATGTAATTAAAAGATTATTCTGTCCACTGATTCAACAATGGTAAATGATTAATCAATGATAACTGATTATGAGAATACAAAATAAAATATCTCCTGATCACACTCCTCCTCTTTGGCCTTTAGAAAAAAGGCCAACATTTAGAGATATTGTGTCACTCCTCCGTCCAAGTGGCTTCTCGCAACGGCATCATATGTTCCGGACCAGCTGACCCAGCTGAACCAGAAGCTATGGCCCTGCTCACCAGATTACCCAACACCTGCCTCACCAGAGGAATGAGACAACACCCGATCAGCAATAAACCTAGAAAAACTAAAAGAGAAAACATGGCAGACATAAACAATCCCTTATATTGCCCAAAAACAGATGTGAACCAGTCTCCCAGCCTCGAGTTCACGCCTGATTGCGCATGCATGGTTCTAGATAACGCTTTCAAATTCTCCAGCGCCCGCGTGACCGTTCCGTCCGGAGCTGTATTGTTGGGAATAAAGGTGCAACATAAATCCCCAAACATCGCACAGACGCCTCCCTTCTCAGCCAATAACATGTCCAGCGCCATTCGATTTTGGATTCCCATTAACGACGTCGGACCTAATTGTTCTGCAAGACCTTCCACCGCGTCCCTAGTGAATGTGAACGCTGTCGTGGATCCATTAACATACCCAAACTCGACTCCGCCACTGGCTTTGAGACACCCATCATCCCCACCTGAACCAACCGCACGCTTGACTTTTTTCGACGATTTGATCGGTTCGGGCTCTGGAGCGGATAGACCTCTGTGTCTGGGCAATTCACCTGTCTGCCAAAAAACAAAGAAACACGTTATAACACTTATTAACCCCAACACCCCCGTTATTCTCCAATTTTCCCACAATTTCATGATGACTGTTCCCAGGCTCGTATAAAGTTATGAGTATAAAAATATGCGAGTAACATACAAAACTATTACGATTCCTTTAAACTATCAAATACTTTAGACTAGAGCCCTAGCCTATTTAAGAGCCTGGAATGGATTCCTCCTTGGCGCGTGACGCTCCTCTTCTTTCTTCGCCTCACTCAGGTTAGACTACTGAGGAGGACCGTGGCACAGGGGGAGAGAGGATTATTCTGCCTCTATGTTCCCCCCTGCGTCGATGGGGTGGAGGCTAGCTCCAGCAAGCTCTCGTCCGCGACTGCACACTGAGACCAATGGAACCAGGTCTCCCCTTTCCCCTTCAGACGGACAGCACTGGTGGTTCGGGCAGTTACTTCGAAGGGTCCGGTCCACCTCGGGTCTCTCCACTTTCGCTTAATGACCTTCAGCCACACCGCCTTGGCATCGGGGATGGACCTGTCCTCCGCTTTCACCCCTTCTCCAACCTGTTGTGTGAAACTAGACACAAGAGCTTTTAATTCTTTCCAACATTCAATATGTTTTCTGTTACTTTTTACACTTTCTTCCGCCGGAACTGTTGTCCAAGGACCTGGAAACTGTCGTCCTGTCAACAGCTCATATGGTGTGAAACCTGTGGATTGATTAACACAACATCTTATTATCATCAATGCAATTGGCAGGGCCGCTACCCAATTTAGCCCCGTGTGAGCAGAAATCTTAGCAATTTTATTCTTCAGGTTTAGATTCATTCTTTCTACCTTTCCCTGCGACTGGGGGTGATATACCGTGCCAAATCTATGTTGCAACCCCAGCTTCTGTTCTACCTCTGCCAAATCTTTGTTTTTGAAATGAGTCCCATTGTCGGACCTAATCCGCTTAGGGAAACCATGCCGGGGGATGTAATGATTGATTAAACACTTAATCACACTTTTTGCATCCTCCCTCTTGGTAGGCCATGCCTCAGGCCAGCCCGTCAAACCATCTACGCTTACCAGTAGATATCGAACTCCTCCTGGGCCTGGATCAATCATGTCAGTGAAGTCAATGACAATCTCTTCACCTGGTCTTTCTGGAATGGGGAACTTACCTGCCTCTGGTTTAATCACTGGCTTCGGATTGTGCCTCCCACAGATCAGACACGTCCTAGCCTTCTCCTTGATCATATCCTTCAAAAAGGGATGCCACCAATGGCACAGATGTCTCCCCATCTGGGCGACACCTACATGTCCAAGGCCGTGCGCTTCGGCAATCTTCTGTTTTCCCAAGTTGGCTGTCAACACTGGTCGACCGTCAGGTCCTCGCCAGAGACCTCCTTCTTCCCAGGCTCCTCGACTCTTCCAGATCCCCTTCTCTTCTGGAGCGGCCTCCCCTTGGGCCTTCCTGGCTTCCTCTAGCATGTTAACTCCTAATTCTTCTTCCACCGTTATTTGTACCATCTGTCGTGATGCTTTATAACCCGCTGCCTCTTTTGCAGCTCGATCGGCTTCCTGATTTCCTCTGGCCATCAGGCCGGTCCCTGAGGAGTGGCCTTTGCATTTTATGATGCTCACCTCCTCTGGATCTCCCAAGGCCTGCTCAAGTTCCTCCATTTCCTTTTTGTGGCAGATTGGTGCGTTATCTGCTGTCCTGAATCCTGCTCTTCTCCATTGGGCCAGCTCCACATGAGCCGCTCCAAAGGCATAAGCTGAGTCCGTGTAAATGTTGACTCTTTTTCCTTTTGCAAGTCTCAAAGCTCGACTTAGAGCAATTACTTCTGCTCTTTGGGCTGACTGCTGCCCTTCAAGTCTTCCAGCCTCCTTCACTTCAAATGCAGCCCCTTTTCTGCAAACTACCGCGTAGCCTGCTTTTAATCCTTCGTCATCCCTGTAGCAGCATCCATCTGTGAACCAATCTTCAGCTCCTGTCAGAGGTTCTGCTTTCAAGTCTTCTCTTATCTTCTCGTCCACTTCAGCTCTCTTTGCGCAGTCATGAGGTTCTCCTCCTGACTCCATTACATCTGCCATGTTAATTCCTTCATGTGTGAAGGTCAAGTTAGGAGCGTCTAAAACTTTACACACTCTCTGTTGTGTAAGAGGTGTCATGGTGAAGGCTTGTGAGTTAACATATGCCACCACACTGTGGGTGGTCAGCACCTTCAACGGATGGTCCCTCACTATATGTGCTGTCTTTTGTATAATTTTTGACACCCCAATGGCATGCTGAGTGCATCTTGGGTGCCTTGTCTCTAATGGATTCAGCCTGATGCTGACGTACATAAGTACATCTCTTCCTCCCCCTTTTTTCTGAAACAACACCCCATTAGCTATCCCGTGTGTTTCAGAAACATCAAGATAGAAGGGTTGTTCATAATTAGGGATAGCAAGATCAGCCGATCTGGATAAGTCCTGTTTTAATGCAATAAACGCCGACTCAGTGGCCGATGTCCATGGCAGTTCAGCCTTAAGATTTCTGACACCTGCCGTTTTTACCAAATCCCTCAACAGGGCTGTTTTGCCTGCATAATTTGGAATGAAGTGCCGGCTGTATCCTGTTAACCCCAAGAATGAGAGCAACTCCTTAACCGTACGCGGTCTTGGATGTGTCAAAATCTGATCACGATGAGTATTTAGCAGACCCACTGATTTGTGAGCAATGACACGGCCCAGAAATGTTACTTCTGGTCGGACCAACTGCAACTTTTCTTTACTGACCTTGAAACCGCACTCAGCGAGTCTCTTCAGTATGGTAAGTGAAGCTGCCGTGCATGCCGAAGCAGACGGAGCTGCAATGAGCAAATCATCAACATATTGCACTAGTGAACACCCCTCTGGGAGATGGCATGGCGATAAAGCTTCTTTCAACACTTGGTTGAAAATGCCAGGGGAAAGTGCAAACCCTTGTGGCAACCTTGTGTATCTGTACTGTTGTCCCCCATATGTGAATGAAAAAATGTCCCTCAGAGACTCATGCAATGGGAGACAGAAAAATGCATTCGCTAG
The DNA here is from genome assembly GCF_964374335.1 of Astatotilapia calliptera. NCBI lineage: Eukaryota > Metazoa > Chordata > Actinopteri > Cichliformes > Cichlidae > Astatotilapia > Astatotilapia calliptera. The sequence continues at coordinate 39,576,600 of NC_137426.1, forward strand.
ATCAATACATGTAAACCACTTCTGGTCTGGTGTTAATGCCGTCAATGCTGTGTATGGATTTGGGACTGGCACCGTGTCAGTACGTAAAATGGCATTGATGGCTCTTAAGTCATGTGCCATTCTGTACTTTCCTGTCCCATGCTTCTCTACTGGCAAAATAGGAGTATTCCAGTAGGGTTGAGAGGACTCAAGCACCCCTACTTTCAATAGCCCCTCAATGGTTTCTGCAATTCCCTCCTCAGCTTCTCTCTTTTGCCTATACTGTGGTTTCCAAATTGGAGTTTCAGACTTCAGCTGGAATAAAACGGGCGAACACGTTGCCTGGCCCACATCCGTAGGCCCTGCTGACCACAAGGTGTCAGGAAGAGTCGCAAGTGCGGCAACTGCATCCGCATGGTCTGTTCTTTCTCTCCCATGGATTCTTGAGATTTGTTCATGCTCCAACATCACTGTGTCCTCTGATTGACAAGTGATACGATAAATTTTGCATTTTGGCGAGTACCAAACGTCTGGAATCTGAGTAGCTTGCCAGCCAGGTTCCTCGAGGGCTCTCTTGACCATCGTTCCCAGCTCCTTCGCCTGATGACTCTCATGGACCGCCAATGTTATATGGGGCACTGAATCAGGTCCCATTTTGAACCAAGGCCGTTGTTCGTCGGTTAATTTTACTGCTGCCGCGACGCCCTCCGGACCGACATAGATGTTTTGAGAACACACATTCCAAGTCTGGCCTTCAAGGTCAGACTGGAACAGGTCCCTGTAAATTTCATCATCATTTCTATCATAATAGAGGGTGACATGGAACAGATCCCTGGGGAGAGAGAAGACTGCCAAGGCCATAATCCAAGGTTTCCACAACTGATATTGTCTTAGTATGCCTTCTTCCACCATACGACCCCAATAGATGTCAGCGGTCGTTTGTTCACAGTCTTTCAGCAAGTACTGGTTCTTTGAAAATGTCCCCAGGCACGGAAACTCTTTTCCTCCTGGAAGTGTAACTGTTAGTCCATCAGCTGAACACATGATGGTGGCCCCCAGTTTAATGAGCAGATCCCTGCCCATCAAGTTCACAGGCACATGGGGAGACACCACATAGCTGTGCTTCAATGTCTGTTTTCCCAGCACCGTCAGGGCTGGATTGGTTGTCGGCAGCGTCATTGGTACCCTAGAGAACCCCACAACACTGACCACATGGTTGGAAAGTGTGGCACTGTTTGGTTTTTGTTTCAGTGTTGAATAGGTAGCCCCAGTGTCCACAAGGAAGGTCATTTCATCTCCTTCCACACTCATTGACAACATAGGATCTGCCACTCCCATGTTGTCTGGTCTCTGTGGGTCCCGTCAGTACAGCTCCTCCTCTCCGCCCCAGTAGCCCAGGGGATACTGAGCCGCTGGCGCCATGCCTGGGTTCGGAGCTTGATGTCCCCTTGTCTGGCCCACTCTGCCTCGAAAAGTTCCCTGTGCCTGGGGTGATGATGGATAACCTGTTTCTGGTGGCCATGGCGTAGGACAATTACGAACCCAATGTCCTCGTCCTCCACACCTTCGGCATACATTCGGGTCCAGCATAGGTCCCCCCAGACCACGGCCCCTTGGTCCACCTCCCCTTTGGGATCCACCACGTCCCCTCAACGACCTAGTAGTCTTCCTTGCCTTGGGAATTCATTGGCGGGCCATCGGTCATCAGGGTACAGAACCGGATTCAAATCTGGCCAATCAGGCCCCGGATCGCCCCGTGGCTGCGCCACCAGCATCTTCTTAGGTCCATCTTTGTTTTCCTTTTTCTTTTCGTTTAGTTTTTCTCTCGCCTCTGCCAATTTCAATTTCACTAACTGCCCTTGCACCTCCTCCAGCTCCTGTTTCTTCTTGTTCACCTCGTCTTTCTCCAGCTCAAGTCGATGTATAATGTGCCTCTCCCATTTTGCTGAATCCGCCACCGCAAAGTCAGGATTCTTTTGTAAATCTGTTCTTACTCGTTCTGGGAGACCTGCTAACACTGCAGATCGGAACCACGCCCTTGGTTCTCCTTCCCGCCCAGGATGTTCACCAGTTTGAAGAATCCACTGTTCTTTTGCATGCTCCATAAACTCTCTAGGGGAATGTTCTGGGCTCCAAACAATCCTAGGTGTAGTACCAATGTTATGGGTCGGATACTTCTCACGCACTGCGTCAGAGAGAGCATTTCGCACCCTTGCATAGGGGACGTCGTTCGGTTGGCATACAGTTCTTGCTATCTCTTCTACATCTGCGAGGCCTCCTCCTCTGAAGGTCCTCCCACCGATAGCTCGGAAATCTCCCAGGGCCAATTCCTCTCCTTCTGTAAGACTTCCTAGTCTCCTCAACCAAGCGGCTCCTCCCTCCGTGATTGGGGGCAGCTGCTTCACCAGAGCCTCAAGATCTCTGATATTGTAGGGGTGGTAAACTGGTTCACCCCTTACACCCGTCAATAAAGGCATTGTGAGGGGTAATTCCTCCTCTGCGTCACACTGCCCTTCTCCAGTTGGCAATGCAACAGTCTTCCTCTGGTTCTTCTCAAAGATGGACGGTCTTTTATCTCTTGGTTCCTCCAGAACCCTCCCAGAGCGAAGGGTCGTCATTCCTGTGGGAGCCTGAAAATTTGGGGCAAATCCTCCCCTTTGCAGGTTTGACACTTGTCTGGATTTTCGTGTGTTGCTTTTTACTGAGGCCGCCAAGTCCTTTTCCAAGGCATAAAGTGTTTGTGCTACGCGATGTGGTGTTGCTACGCCTTCCTCCTCCAATTTTCTCAAGAGGCGTTCCAGCTGTATCACGGCCTCCCGATTGTCAGATTCTTTTCCAAAAACGTGGCCTTGCCACTGTTCTTTCTCAGAATTATCAACTGTTGACCTCTGATTGGTTTTATGGGTCGCCTTTGATGGCGCCATCTGATACTGCATTGAAGGTGAGTCTTCCTCTGAAGTCCAGACCTCCTGGGATGGATTTTCCTGGCTGGGCTGTTGCGATGTCACCTGACCGGTACTTGTAGACGCCACAGGTTGAGCTTCTTCTGTAGCTCTATCTGGGCTAAAAAGAGAGGGAGGAATCAAGATCAACCCCCGTGTAGTGATTCCTTGTGATGTCCCAGCAACTGGGTGAGGCTGACTTACCTCTGATGCAGCTGCCGCTGATTGAGGCTGCATCGCTTTCTGTGCAGGTACCCCTGATTGAGACTGCACTACTCCTGTGTCTGCCTCCACTGTGGCTGGAGCAGATGTCGATGGTGTAGGATTCTCCTGCAAATTGACAATTCCACCTGTCACGTTTCCTGTTTTTCCTTCCGGCCCCCACATAGTGCCACCCTCCAAAGTCACCACTGGACAAATATAAGGAGGGGGTGGGGCACTCAGGAAGTCCTTCAGGCTGGGATATAGCTTTCCCTCAGCCTCAGCTTCCTTTTTTAAGGCTGGCTTGATGTCGTTCACTTCCTCTTGCATCCAGTGGGAAACACCTTGGGAGATAATCATAAGCTTACAATACTTACTTTGTTTTTCCATCATAAGTTTCTTTTCAGCCTTTATTTTCCTCCCCTGAAAGCGTCCTAAGGGTTCCTCTTCAAGCTCCTTGATCCTCTTTTCACATTTCTCCCCTTCCAGTTGAAAGATGGAATGCAGAGGGATTCTGTCCTCCAATGTCTTCTGTTGATTTTCACATAATTCCTTCACTTCTTTTTCTAAATCCTGACACTGACGAGCAATCTCTTTTGAAGAAGTCCCTTCAGTCATTTTAATGGCTTTCTTCAATTCCTGTATTTGCTCCTTCAGTGGCTTGTATCTCTTTCCCCCACCAGGGGTCGCCTTTTCCTCTTCAGCCATTTTGCTTTTTGACCTCACTTACCTTACCAAAATGGCCGGTCTTAGGCTCCTCCCTTAGGGGTTGCCTCGTTGTATTTTCCTTTCGGCAGTCAGAATCTCACAAGCTGGTCAAGCCGAACTTCCGCTAGGCTCCAGCCTGAGAGAGAGAGACCGCCCACAGACACACATACACTCACACACACACTCTCTAATCCTCCTTTCAAGCTAAAAGCTTGACAAACGTCTAATACAACAGTTTTAAGCACGCAAAGCCAGCGAAAATTCACTCTCACATTCACTTCCCTAACAACTACAAAGTTTTCACATACAAAAATAATCCAGACAATCTACCATGCACCGTCTTCCCTCCTTATACGAGAGACTCAACCAACTTTTAAAAGCTTTATTTACACAACATCAAATAAAGCACAGATCTCTGCCTTTTCCAGGTAGAGAAGGAAATACGACCCAACTAAAAATCTCCCAGCAATCACACAAAGTTCTCAAATTTTGTCAAGATATTTATCCCCGCACTCCTACCTTACGGGAGTTTTACACAAGGGATGATTACTCATGGAATTCTATTAAACCATAGTCACATTAGGAAAACACAAACACAAGACTACAAGGTTTAGTTTATTTAATATACTGAAATCTTTTAACCATACTTCTGAGACCCCCTTTCACCTAACAAAGAGAAGCTCAGAAGGACAGAAATGGAGAAATAGGGAGATGAAACCAAGGGCCGCAGCTGTACACACACACACTCCGCTCGTACTCGCGCGCGTGTGCCCGCTACCGCGCAGCACCACACAACCCCTCCTTTCTCCTAAGGAGAAATACACACACACACTCTCCTCTTCTCTAACAGCGAGAGAAGAGAAAGGCGTTTTCGTTTTTTCACACTCTGGATCCACACAGAAGAAATTCAACAACACAAGACAGTTTATACAATTTACACTTTTAAATTCACACACACACACGGGTAATTTATATTCAATATACACACGGGCCCGTATAAACATAAACACACCGCATGCCAGAACCACTTATCTCGTTTATTTCTCTAGCGGTGTTCCTATACTTTAGACTGATTTAAAAGCATCTATAGCCCAGGGCCGCGCCCTTGCTGGTCAATTAACGTTTCAAGTACGCCGCCTTGAAAACGGTCAGATTACTAAATTCTAATTAATTTATAACCGTTTCCCGCAGCTGGAAAGGAGCTCCACCTCTGGCGCTAGTATCAAACGCACGCCTTCAGCTTTACTTAAAACTCTCAGGCCAACGACGTTGTGTGGTCCCGGCCGAGTCTAACTCTGTCGACCAATGAAGTGCAGTAAGAGAGTGGTCTTTTGTCGACCACTCTGGTCTGTTTGGGATGCTCGAACTTCCCCGGCAACCAACCGAGCAAAAAGCCTAGCCACGCGTCCGCAATTAGGAGTCGCCGCCACGGCGCTGAGCAGCTGCGCTCTTAAGGGACCGCGTCCCCCGTCCTAACACCCTTTAATTGTTTTAAAAGCTTCACTGTGGGCACTTTGCCCCCCCAGTTTAATTATCTGAAGCCCAAAACCGCGTTTTTGCTACCCAATTAAAACCAAATTATCCCTACACTACCAGGTGATCGGCTGGCATCCAACCACCCCACATCAGTTTTCACACACTGTCACACCTTGACTTAAACACATAACTTCTTAACTCAAAATTCACCCCCAAAATAAACAGCAATGAATTTAGTCAGACTAATATGCCCTATTTTAAAACTAATTACTCAAGATCACTATGGACCAACGCCAGAAGCCTATACTGAGTGAATATTATTTAATTCAATTTAGTTTTAACTTCCAATATAGCGCCTTTGGATAAACATCAACAGGTGGCACTACTCACCTTTCTTATTCCGCCTGGCGTCACTCAGATAAGCTGCTGGCCTTCGCCCCTTTGTCACCTCAACAACGAGCTGCGGGTCCCACTCCTCCCCAACCGGGTTTTCGGCACCAGGAATTGTTATGGTTCGTTCGATTTAGGGAAGAGAAGAAAGCAAGCCCAGGCCGAAGTAGGTGTCAAAAAATAGTGACCTTTATTACACACTTTGCGCAGTCAGTGTGGGAAAGACAATTTGCAATCCAATCCTTCGTCAACTGGACCATCCCGTCTCCTTATATTGCCATTATGACATCACAGTTGGATCTTTACTGGAAATGATCACAAATGATAACAATTCCCCGCCTATCAAAGAGTTTTCCCTTATATAGACATCAACTGCTACTCTTAAGAGAAAAACAAGTGTGTATTACATTGTGCATTTTGTGAAAGTGTATCTATCAGAGAAACTGTCCTCAGACGACCCTCCTATTATTACTAAGTGTGTAGGTGAACGTGCGTGTGTTACATAAGTGCGTGCATGTGGTTACAGGCCGGCGTACGTGCAGAACTAAACGCAGGCGGGCCTGGGCCCAACAGGACTGGTGGGTCTGAACGGTGTGACTGCACTAAAGTGCAACAACTTAAGCAGATAACAAGAATGATACAGAACCTCAATAAACAGTCAGTGTGCATTAATATTTGCTCAGAGTAACACAGATGTAATTAAAAGATTATTCTGTCAACAGATTCAACAATGGTAAATGATTAATCAATGATAACTGATTATGAGAATACAAAATAAAATATCTCCTGATCACATCAGCCAAACCGATTTACTCCGGAACAAATAAAACACAGAAAAAAGGCAAACAATTACATTTTTAAGTTATCCGAGTGACTTATGGTAAATGGCCTGTACAGTGCTTCACTTGGTCCTAAGGACCCCAAAGTGCTTCACACATCCAGTCATCCACCCATCCACACACACATCCACACAATGGTGATGGCAGCTACAGTGTAGCCACAGCCGCCCTGGGGCGCACTGACAGAGGCTGGGCCGTGCTATGAATTCTGGGATATGGTGGGCCACGAAGGACACACCCGACCCATCCTTCAAACTCGGGGAAATGAAGGACGCATTTGAAGGAGTCGAGGAATCGGGACAGCCTTCGTCGCCTGGCTGTGACGTCATCGGCCTTCAAATGCGGCCTCCGGAGGATGCAGCCGACGTTTTGGGACACAGCTTGTGTGTCTTTGTTGGTCATGTGACCTCCCAGGGACTACACATGGAAACGAGCAGTTTAGCTCAAATCTGGCAGGTTTCCATCGTCTGTTTTTGTCCTGATGTCCATGAACATGAACACTGTCCCTGTCAAACACGTCCAGATAATCTGATCCAGTGTTGTTCTTCTTCTGTGGTGTTTGTGATGGAGCAGCAGCTGCTGATCCTGATGTCCTCCACCAAGGGGGCAGCAAATTCAGCTGACTGTCATCATTTATTAAAAAGATGTAACAATGTGACATAATGCAATATAATAGTGTCAGTTACACATTGTGGGTTGCACTGTGGCCAGAATGGACATTACCTCCTGCCTAATGGAAGCTGTCAGCCATCCTGCAACCATGAATTAGATAAGCAGAAGTGAAGGGATTGTTAACAACAATTTAATAATAAAATGTAATGTGATAGTTGCACTTTATTAGCTACCCACAATCGTATCTTGGAGCTGTGTGCAGCTGAGGACAGTCTTATTATTACCAGGTGAGGATATGTAACAGCCACAGTCTGTAGAGATGATGTCACCATGGAGTGGTGATGTCACTGGAGCTGCCAATATGTGCTCCAGCCAAAGCTACACCAGAGGGTTGTGCTGTGTAACAGGTTGGTGCAGGTGGTGTTATCTACATTTGAACATTAGGCAACAGTCTCATGAAGACACTTTATATTGTTCACTAAAGACCAACAATAACAGAGACAAAGGGAGAGCAGCAGAACTAGTGCTAACAATTAGCACTGCTAGCCTGCCCACCAACACCAGCTAATGTTCTAAAAACGATGATCAATGATTTTGCTGTAACGGCTCCAGCTGTCTGTGTCAGGGACACGTTGGAGATGAAGTGAGTGATCCAGTGACAAAGGTTTGGAAACCTGCAGTCAGCTGAGACTAAAGGAGTCACCTGACCGAGAGACGAAATGTTTCACTGAGAACGTCCAGATGAACAGAATCAACCTTTGGGATAATCTGTTCCACACATCCATGTTTCACTTACTGCATTATATTTCCTCATTGCTGTGCACACAGGCCTGTGGCTTATAACCAACTCCAAGTTCAGACTCAGAGGCTGCTGAAGCTGTTTTCTGGAACAGAGACGTGTTGGATATAAAACCAACTCTTCTTTATGTGTCAGCACTGAGGAAAGGAGCAGCTTCGTTTCTAAGTGTATGAAGGACTGTAGCAGTGTGTGTGTGAGATTTCACAGACAGAACCATGTCAAAAACACAACTTCAGGTCAAAACAATACAAAATCAAAGAGTCTGATCAGAAGGATTAAACAGAGGAGTGTGGGACTGTTTTTAACAGACAGCAGGTTAAGCCAGGCTGGAGGAGTAAACTGAGCCTCGGTGTGAGCAGCAGTGTGTTTGACAGGAAGCTGAGATAAACAGTCTGGAGCCCATTTAGTGCTTCATATGAAAGTGTGAGGATTTTAAAGCAAATCTAAAATCAAGCAGGAGTCAGTGTGAGAATGATTTGTGCTTTTCCTCAGTCAGATGCTGGGAGTTTCAGTTCATCCATGTTCAGCGTGCTGTGCTTTGTGTAACAGGAGAATATGACAGTATAAATCAAGTCTTCATGTCACTGAAAGCCTCCACAGTCTGCTATGGAGGTGCATCAGTTTGGATTTACAAGAAGAACATTTCTTAAACCTGCCACAAGATGGCGCTCCAACAGAAGGGATGTCCACAGTGTAACACAGACACACACATACTGTGTGAATGTGTGAGTGAATGGGCTTTCAACACAAGGCTTCTGCTGCTACCTTTAATTACATAATTAGCTAACAAGAACAAACTGTTAATTACCACCAAAGAACGGCTCCAGATTTTAGCTGCTGACCATTTTGTGAAACGTTGATTACATCAGCTTATTGTTGATTTTTCAACCTTAATATCAGCTGCTTTAAAGGAGCCTGGTTCTCTCGCAGTAACACTTTTCTTCACTAGATGCAGTGCAGGCACAGTCTGTGTTTCTAAACTACACACTAATGTTCATTGTTGTGCAGCTAAATCCTCCCTCTGGATGGGAAGAATCCCTGTCAGGCTTCAAACACCTGGCTTGGTGTTCTGGAGCTAATGTGTCACCTGTGAGGACTCTGAGATGAACACACAGCAGACACTTCAGTTCTCCGTCTGTGTGTCCTCAGTTTCCCAGCATGCCTTGGCTGTGGTGGTGGAGGTGAATGAGGGGGAACATGCTGCTCTGTCAGCACTCAGGTTTCATACCTGGTGATCTCAGAGGACAAAGCGGCGTTACAGCAGCGCACGTTGATGAGACCTGATGCTCTGAACAGTTCAGACTTCAGCCTCACTCTGAGAAAACAAACGACTGACTGTCAGCAGCAACTACACCTGCTCCATCAGTGACGGAGAGAAGAACTGAGACTGAGAGACATACAGCTGCAGGTCAAAGGTCAGAAACGCCCGCTCTTTGTACGGGTCAGGAGTTAGTACTGCAGAGGTCAGAGGTCAGCTTGCTGACAAACCATTTGAAACAGTTTGGAGCTAAAAGCACAACAGCAGAGGAAAGAAGAGACACTGCAGAGATGATGCAAAATATTGTGTTTTGTTCTCAGCTGTCAAAAAGTGTAACACACGTGTTCCAGCACAGCCTTTGTGTACTTTCACTTCTCCATACTGTCCATTGGAAATCCTGTTTGTTACTTTTTGATTTCAGTCCATGTGTCCAAAGCAAACTTCTGTCCCACACTTTCTCTGCTGACTCTTCACCGATGCTCAGATGATCTCAGATGATTTCACCAGAACTCATCAAAATTCGGGCTCCACAGAAACCCAGACGTCACTAAACAAGCGTAACAAGCAAAGTGAAAACTGGTCGTTCAGCTTTATTGACCAAAGATAAGCTCACATGTCACCTCATGACACAGACACTTATTTCCACAGCATGCACGAGGACTGACAATAAGTGTCTATAAAGCCACTTCTATCTGCCACACCTGTGCTTCTGTCATGGTTGCTCTCCTCTCACTCTGTCATTTATCCACAGTCTGCCTCCCTCTGCTCCGTCAGCTGACGTCCTCTCTACACCACCTGCTGTGTTTTATCCTGCAAAAACACATTTAAGAAGCGTTGCACCGAGTAACGGGAGTAACTGCTATAAAATCCATTTAAAGGAGGTGGTGCCGAGTGCTGTGACTGGGGTCCCACCACTGACATCACGGGTGGAGGACATGTTGGAAAACTGCTACAAAGTGCTGTGCAGCCAGCAGAGCTTACATGCAGGACAAAGCGTTATAAAAATAGCTTTGTCCCCGTTGCTGTCACTGAATTAAATAAGAACTGTTTTTGATTCGAAATATTAAAGTATGTGTCACAGTGAGCTTTATATATTTACTAGGTATGTGTGTTTTTAAAGGGATGTCAAATGCTGTCATTTTCCTGTAAAGCAAATTTACCTTGCCTTTGGGTATAAATAAAATTACCTTACCTGCAGACGCTGTGCGCAGAGGTTCAGGAGCAGAAGTCCCGTTGTAAACATATCACGGCAGACCCGACGATGTTTGCATGAACGCGCTTTTTTTAAAAGTCAGGTCAAGGCTCCAAAAGCCCAAAGGCGATATAACAGTTTGTGTTTGCTACATGGATCATTGTAGTTCAGCTTTCCTTTGTTATATTTCTTTAAGAGCTCAAAATGTGTTCATTACATAAATCAAATGTAATTTTCTCTGTAGCACTTGATGGATTTCATAAGCAACACACTGTAGTTGTTCACACAAAGCATAAAGGTAAAAACAATATACACAGTGTTATCTTCATTTTAGATGTCACAAAGTATTTGCGGCTCCCAGTGTTTTCCCGAACCCTGACCCTTTGCGTGGAAACCGGGTCCAAAAGGCTCTTTGGGTGTTAAAGGTTGCTGACCCCTGCACTAGGCCCAACTGACACATATATTTGATTCCAAATACAAAAAATAATGTGTAACCTGCTGGAAGAATGTAGGAGGTTGAGACAGGATCTCAACACTTGGTGTCTGCAACAAAAGACAACAATATGTGGGCCGATCGTGGCTCAAGAGTTGGCAGCTCGTCTTGTAATCGGAAGGTTGCCGGTTCGAGCCCCGGCTTGGACAGTCTCGGTCGTTGTGTCCTTGGGTGAGACACTTCACCCGTTGCCTACTGGTGGTGGTCAGAGGGCCCGGTGGCGCCAGTGTCCGGCAGCCTCGCCTCTGTCGGTGCGCCCCAGGGTGGCTGTGGCTACAAGCTTGCCATCACCAGTGTGTGAATGGGTGGATGACTGGATGTGTAAAGCACTTTGGGGTCCTTAGGGACGAGTAAAGCGCTCTACAAATACAGGCCATGTAATGGCAGAAACATTCTCTAGTGTAAATCCTGACTAGTTCATTAACTACAGATCAGTTTCAGTGAACATTATTCACAGAGGGATCTGAGTTCCTTATACCAGACTCTACAGAAACTGTAACACTGTGCAGCTCTGCGACTCAACAATATGACAACAATGTAACACACACTAGAATCATCAAATAAAGCCCCACTAACCACTAGAACTAGAACTAACTAACTAGCACTGGACACTTGCATATTAGAGATTTCTACCACCATAGGAGGCGAGATATCATCCTTGAACCAGAGCATCCAGCCCTCAATTTCAGACATAAAAAGCGACGTGGCCAGGCATGATAACACTTTGACTGAACTGCAGGACTGTGCCTCGAACCACTCTGACACCATCGCCACTCTCCAGGCCACTGTGGAGCGTTTGTCTGCGGAGGTAAAGAAGTTAGATGAGAGATGTGGAGGTCTTGAGGCACTCCAGGAGGAATAATTTAAGAACTGCAGGAATACCAGAAGGCACAGAGGGACCCAAGATGACTGAGTTGGTTCACACCTGTTGGCGGAGGCCCTATCTCTCGAGGAGAAGCCACTCATCGATCGAGCACATAGAGTGAATCGCCAGCGTCCCAAACAAAGTCATCTTCCTCGGCCCATCATCTTGACATTGCACTACTACCACATTGGTGAGGAAATTCTGCTGAAAGCTGCAGAGAACAAGAACCTGATGTATAAGGGTTTTTAAAATAAACATCCTCCCAGATTTCCCTCCCTCTGTTGGAAACGCAGAGCCGCATTTGCAAATATGAGAGGAAGACTACGTGGGATGACCGGCGTCAGGTACAGACTGCTATATCCTGCAAAGCTGTTAGTGACCCATGGTGATGTGAGGAAAAGCTTTACCCATCCCAAAGAGACCGTAGACTACGCAGAGAAGCACCTCTCCCACCCACCTTCAAATGTATTAAAAGCAAGGATATATCTATATGTCTAACGCTGACACAGCACTGTGTTTCTTCTTTTCCCTTTATATTCCATGTAAAGGTGAATATGGAGCGTTTATGGAGCTCGTTCATTGACCAGCTGTCAGTTAGAAGGTAAGAGTTACTAGGTTAACAGAGGTTAGCAGTAACAGTACGGGGAAGTATATTGTGTTGTTCTTTTGTTGGTTTTTATTTTATCCTACTTTACTTTGTTATTTTGATTTTACCTGTTGTGAGTGCTTCCCGTAATTCTCCTTTTTCTTGCGCCGCTGCGGCCAGAGTTCACAACATTACATATTTTTGTATCTATAAACAGGAAGCTGACACTCTCCAGACTTTATCAAAGGTGTGAGCGTCACAGCAGAGGCCTTTGTGTCAACGTAGCTGAAGACAAAACACAGAAACACATGAAGGAGATTTTCCTGGCCTGGATTTTATACAAATATTCTGCAGTACATCAAAAATGAAAGAAAACCATTAGTCAACATATGAACATCACCTCTGAAGTTACAGAGCTTTGATTGGAGACACAGCTGAGCGTTTTGCATTTTGCATAATTAATTACATAATTAATTATGTAACCATAATTAAATGGTTACATCATCTTTAAAGTCCCCAGAGATCAGGAAAAGGGCCTGAGGGTGCTGTGTTTGGAGTCTGCTGGTTACAGTGTGCAGGACCTCACAGGCTGCTGCAGCGTTAGCAGAGGGCGGGACATACACAGCTATCATAATCACGTGTGTAAACTCTCGTGGTAGATAGTACGGTCTCATGCTAACCGCTAGCAGCTCAATGTCCTTACAGCATAGCGTCTCTTTGATAGATAAATGCCCAGAGTTACACCATCTATCGTTCACAAACACAGCCAGACCCCCTCCTCCCTTCTTACCACTCTCCGCTGTTCTGTCATAAGAGGCTCAGCAGCTAAAGCAGCACACCTGGGTCTCCCAGCCTATTAAAAGCAGCCCTTTGCTTCACCTGCTTCACTAAACATTATTATTTTAAGCAGAGTGGTGTGATTCATGTAGGCATTGCTGTGTGACAGGATGACTTTTCTTGCACACCCACCAAATGAGGGCGCACATGCTTCCACGCCCACTGGTGACTGCACACATCCTTTCAAGGAAGCATTTCATTCATCCCTAACAAATGGAAGAAAACACTGTGCAGCGTGTTCAGGTTTGAACGTGGCCCTGGCCTCTCTCTGCATCCACCTGGCACATGCAACACACATCCACTCCCTGCTGAACTGCTTGTATTTGATGTGTTGAAGTTTTGGTAAAGTTTGAATAAATTCCACTTTATTTATAGGAACATTTCATCTGTGGACTCCTGCTTCCCCTCTCCTTGAGCCAGTTTGTGACGGGAACATGACATAAGAAAACTAATTTATCCCTTTTTGATTCTGTGTATCTGGCGCTCATCCAGTGAGTTCACACTTGGCAGAAACAGACTGAATTTGTCTGGAGAACTTTGGCTTCAGCCAAGTTAGATAAACACACTGTGTCTCTGTCAAAACAGCAGTGTAGTTGTGGCACCCCTGTGAGGGAATGACCACATTAATATTATTTTGTGTAAAACACTCATGTAACGGGACATTTTTCATTGCTATATGTATTTATTTTCAGTTTCTTTAAGAGGATAGAAAATCCATGTAACAGGGATTCATTTTATGTTAGAAAGCAGTGAGGGCGGAACTTTGGTGCTTGCTCCGGGGTTTCGGGGAGCAGTAAGTGGAGCCCACCTTCCGCTGCTTCCTCAGACACGTTCTGGAGGAAAGCAGAGACGCATCGTGTCTTCCTTACTCTGCTCTTCACCTGCTTTTACAGGTCGGTACACGGTGCTCGCACCGAAAATGTTGTTTATTGTCACCATGGTTACCCACGTTAATGTGAATGGGAGAGTTAAGGCGGTCCGCCAAAGTTATTTATATGTAAACACGGGAGAAAACCAGAGGAGTGTCCCGCGCGACCGCACCGCGAGCCCGCTCGTTAGGTGGAGCGCTCGTGAAGCAGAGTCAGTGCGCTCCTATGCTCTGTGCAAACGTGTTGTAATGCTCCAATCAAATCAGTTCTGTGAGATGTGAATGTTAATAGTTCTGTTAAAGTGACTGAGTAGATTAGCTAGTGTAACACAAGCACTCTGAGCAACTCTGTGTAGCTAACAGAGGCATTCATGGGTTGATTCAACAAGCTGTGTTTCATGATGCACTAAATAGTGATTTTGCCAGTAAATTACTGGAGGGAACAAATGTAATGTATTTACCAATGCTGTTATTGAATAGAACTGTTTAGCCAGTAAGACACTGCAGAAGACAATGTGATGTGTTTATTGATATGATAAAAGGATGTAGCTGTTATGGAAAGAAGTGTGAACTTGAGAAACTGAACCAGTTAAAAAGAGTATATTTCACTGATGTTGTGAAATAAGTAAATGTCATTGATGTGAATGAGGAACCAGCTGAACAGTATATTGAAAGCTCATGTTTAGTGTTTTATAGCATTTATTTGTGTGAAATAAATCAGACTCAGACACGTTCTGGAGGAAAGCAGAGACGCATCGTGTCTTCCTTACTCTGCTCTTCACCTGCTTTTACAGGTAACATATTTGTCATCGAGGTCTTCATCCTTGGGACCCGTAACATAGTAACTTCTTAATTGTTATACTTCTATAGTTTTCCCATTTTGTGAGCTGTGGATGTGGAAAGTGTCTCAGTGACACATCCACATGAAAACGGCGTTACCTTCGTTCATTTGCACGTCAAATGAACGAGCTGTTTGGACTTTAACGTCACAGCTGATGCTTCGATACTCGAACTCAAGAGTTCAGCTTCCACTCAGAGGTACAAGTACACACAGCAAAGATAAACGTGTACACAAGGTGGAACCCACAAGTGCACAGCTCCAACCAGAGATGGGAAGTAATCCGATTACTTTTTTCAAGAAACGAGTAAAGTGAGGGATTACTATTGCAAAAAAGGTAATTAGATTACTGTTACTTTCCCGTAAGCACGCTGCGTTACTGCGTTACTAAAACCGCAGCTGTGTGCAGATGAACAATGGATAATCTATCGAGTGTGGAGAGAGTGTGAGCGTGCAGCGTTTAAAGCGTGGAAGCACTGACCTTACTTTGAGTTTGACTCTGTAAAAAGTGACAAAAACATTAGCATCCGCTGTTCACTGCGTGGGAAGACAACATGCTCACTCACTATGTGTTAATGGGCATGCTTATTTATAACTTTGATAAAATGTCATAAAAATAATTCCATGCCAGCTCACCATTGGTGATCAGGTAGTTTCTGTTCCAGTTCCAGTCCCATAAATCATGAAGCTTGCTGCCAGAAAAGCTTCAAATCTCCTTTGAAAGCTGTTTGTGGTCTTGATTGTGGGAGCTTCAGTTGTCTGACTCCAGCTGCCACACAGTGCTCACTGATATCATTTGCAAAAACCCCAGTGTGACAATATTTATCAGTGAAGCAGAAATCAGGAAGTGACGACTTTTCTTTGAACATTTTCTAAGGCTAAGCTGTGCTTTCTACCACAGTTGGGAATTTCCTGGTTTACAACAAATTATTGTGTCAACACCGCATAAGATTTCAAACTACAGGAAAATCACTGGAGTTATAAGAGGCAGACAACGACACACACACCACATGCATGCTGTTGCTATTTATTGTGGATTAACCTGTCAAGGGCAAGAACAAAATAATTCTGCCTCAAATACAGGAAATCATAGCTTTCCTGTATTTCCTCCATTGTTGGCATGCTGGTTAGTGCTGTTGCTCCACAGTAAGAAGGTCCTGGGCTAAATTATCCATGAATGTAAACGGCTGTGTGTTTCTATCTGATAGACTGGTGAGCTGTCCAGGGTGTACCCTGCCTGGTAACCTATCACTTCAGGGTTATTTCCCAGCCCTGCTGCAACCAGGATAGAGATAGGAGGATGGTAGTTGTTGTAGACCCATTCAGTTTCAATTGAAGGATTAAAATGTTCCAGGAGCTCAACTTACTCCATCTGAACATGTTTCAATCGTGTTTTATGAACACAACATGCAGGTTTACTGAATATGAAAAGGTTGTGTTGATTTAACTCAGTTGTTTAAGTTTCTGCCAAAGCAAAACCTTTGTGTGCAACCAGTGTCCACTATTGAATCAAGTCAATCCAACATGTTTTTGTCAGTGCAAGAAGGAGTTACGGTGCCTGTATTCCTGCACAATATTGTCCCGGGAGGGAGGAAAACTTTCTGGTGAAGTTTTGGTTGATTTTTGTGTTTTGCTTGACACTAGGTTGATTTTATCAGTGAGGTTTGGATTGTTTTCTTTCTCTAAGAGAGAGAAAGATGGTTTTATGCTTGGACATGTTTGCAATGGGCCCCAGTATCTGTTACTTTATTAGTATTTTATTGATTACGTTTGTTTTGGTTTTTTTTTTTAAATATTTTTATTACTTTTCCAACAAGATACAAAGGTAGTTTCCAATAATATGCTGTTGTAATAGAAACCCTTTTCCCCCACCCTCACCTCCCACTCTGCTCTCTTCCGAACAAAGAAAAAAAAGAACAAGCTCACATGAAATATATATACAATTGTACCATATGTGGCATTTATACATAATTCAAGAAAAAAAAAAAAAAAAAAAAAAGAAATAAGAAAATATAATCAATAGGAATAAACAATAAAAAATAGCATGCACATGCTAAACAATTTCCTCCTACTCCACTCTCCTACATAAGTTGTTCTATATTTACTACTTTTAAAATTTTTTTAAATGGCTTCCAAATTTCATCAAAATATATTAACTTATTTTTCAGAAAGTACGTAATCCTTTCCATTTCCATACACTGTGTCAAGGAGTTTATCCAAGCGCCAATAGCAGGAGGAATTGATGTTTTCCAATTTATTGCAATCATACGTTTTGCCTGTAATGTACAATAATCCATAAACTTAATTTGATAGGTTGTTAATTTAATATTTTTAGGATACACTTGTAGTAGCATCATTTCTACATCCAAAGTGATCTTTTTATTTAAAATTTGGTTTATTTTGTTCATCACCTCCTGCCAAAAGGCACAAACAATTCTACATTCCCATATACAATGAAAAAATGTTCCACGGGCTTCTCCACATTTAAAACATGTATCTGGTATTCTATTATTATATTTATTCAGTTTCACCGGTGTTACATATGTTTGCATGATCCAATTGTATTGTAGTAATTTTAAGTTACTGTTAATCGATTGTTTTTGAGCTTTTAAGCAAATTAACTTCCATGTCTCCTCAGAAATATTAATATTTAGGTCCTTTCTCCAAGCTTCCAACTTAGAAACTGATGTTTCTGAAGAGGCAGAAACAATCCAATTATAAAATGTTGAAATTAAGCCTTTATTACCACCTTTTTTCACCATAAACTCCTCTAGCTTACTTAACTGGGGAAAATTAAGGGATTTATTTTGCATAGATGAAATAAAGCTTCTAATTTGTAAATACTTAAAGTGTTTTTGGGGGATTTGAAATTTTGAGACTAAATCCTCAAATGAGACCATTACTCCATCACAAAACAGATCACCCACTTTCTTAACACCTTTTACTGCCCAATCCTGAAACCCTGCATCCAACTTTCCTGGTACAAATAAGGCATTTCCCCAGATGGGGCTAAACTGAGAGAGATTGTTCTTAATATTCATCATTTCTTTTATTGTAAACCAGACTTCAATCATGTTTTGAACTATAGGATTATTTGTTTCTTTCTTTAACTGTTTGGATTTTGCAGAATATAAGTACAAATTTAATGGCATTTTAAGAGCATTTGCTTCCATCCCCACCCATGACGGGGTATTTTGGGATGAAAAATAAAATCTTATTGTCCTTAATTGAATAGCCAAATAGTACCAGTAAAAGTTGGGGCATTTCAACCCCCCTGTATCAAAGGGAAGGTACAACAAAGACAAACGAATACGAGGCTGCTTCTTGTTCCAGATAAACTCTCTGATTAGTGATGTTAATTTAGTAAATAATCCAGCAGGAGGAGCCAGTGGGACATTTTGAAACATATACAACAGTCTAGGTAATACATTCATTTTAAGAACACTTATCCTTCCAATAATAGATAGTGGTAGACTTATCCAATGCTCCAAATCTTTGGAAATTTTCTGTAGTATTATATTATAGTTAAGTACCACCACATCTTTTAATGAAGGAACTATTTTAATACCTAGATAGATGAATTCAGAGTTAACAGTAAAGCCAGATACATTCTGATTTACGTTTTGATTGTACCCTTGATTAAGTAACATTAATGATGATTTTGTTACATTAACTTTATACCCTGAGAAAACCCCAAACTGATCTAATAAATCCTTTACAGCGGGCACAGAATTTTTTAATTGCTTTAAAAATATTATGATATCATCAGCAAATAAAGCAATTCTATGTTCCTTTCTACCAATCCTAACACCTTGTATCTGTCCGCTGTTTCTAACAGCTATTGCCAGAGGTTCAATAGCTAAAAGGAATAAAAGTGGAGATAAGGGTGAACCCTGCGGGCACCCTCTTTTAATATCAAATTGTTCAGAGATTATCTCATTTGTCTTAACCTGAGCCACAGAGTGACAATGTAATAGCTTGATCCAATGCAGAAATACCTTTCCAAACCCAAATCTAACAATGACATCAAAAAGATATGACCGCTCAATTCTATCAAAAGCCTTCTCCGCGTCAAGCGAAAGAATGGCTGTATCGTCCTGCTCACTTTGATTATGAAGAATGTTTAAAACTCGTCTTACATTATGAAAACCCTGTCTATGTTTAACAAATCCATTTTGATCATCCCCTATAATAACTGGAAGAATACTTTCTAATCTTTTAGCAAAAATTTTACAAATAATTTTAGTGTCTGTATTGATTAAGCTTATAGGACGCATATTTTCACACTTATTATTTAGTTTTCCAGGTTTAGGAAGCAGTATTATCAGGGACTTCCTTAATGAGTCAGTAAGATTGCCATTATTAAAACATTCTATATACATATCTAAGAGGGGCTGTGCTAATTTATCTTTAAAATATTTGTAAAGGTCAATTGGCAATCCATCTGGACCAGCTGTTTTGCCAGCATTTAAGGAGTTTATTGCATCTATAATTTCATGTATACTAATTTGCCTATCAACATTTACTTTGTCTTTTTCTGAAATTTTTGGTATTTCAAGTTTATCTAGAAATAAAGATTGCATTCTAGTTACATTATTGAGTTCAGAGTTATATAGCGTTTCATAAAATCTTTTAAATGCATTATTTATCTCTAATGGGTCTACTATAGTATTACCATTTTGAATTTTCTAATTTTGTAATTGCCTTTTCAGATTCCATCTTTTTTATACGCCATGCCAGGAGTTTGCTGGGTTTTTCACCTTGGTCATAGAATTGTTGCTTTAATCTCAATAAATTAACAGCTGCTTTTTCACTTGTCATTTCATTATATTGCGTTCTCAATAGTAATAATTCTTTTACAATATACTCATTGTTTTGACCTGATTGAAAGCTAATCTCTTCTAACTTTTTTATTCTTACTTCCAGATATTTTATCCTTTGATTTCTTTCTCTTGTTTTATTACTAGTATAGCTTATAATTTGCCCTCTTAAGTATGCTTTAAAGGCTTCCCATCTTACACTTGCCGATGTTTGATCTGAGTTATGTTCAAAGTATTCATTAATTTGCTTGCCTAAAAACTCAAGAAACTGTTTATCCTGCATCCACTTCAGTTGAAACCTCCATTCAAATCGAGTCTTGATCAGTTTTGGTTCTATGAGAGTCAAAGTAACGACTGCATGGTCCGAAATTACTATTTCCTTATACTGGCAATCTTTTATAAAATGAACCAACTCATTTGATACCAAGAAGTAATCTATTCTAGAGTACGCTTTATGTGTACCTGACCAGCAAGAATATTGTAACTTGGTTGGATTTTGATCTTGCCATATATCACTTAAATTTAACTCCTTCATGAATTGTTTGATCACCTTTCGTGTTCTATTGTGAGTATTATCCATGCCTGAGGATTTATCCTTCTGTGGATTCAGAGCACAATTTAAGTCCCCAGCAATTATACATTTACCTTGCAAGTCTGAGATTTTAAGAAATAAATTGCTATAAAAGTTTGGATTATCTTCATTTGGGCCATAAATATTAATTAAATTTAGTCTAGTGGAGAGTAGATTTCCTTGTATTATTAGAAAACGTCCATTACTATCCTTAAGCACGTGCTCAACTTGAAAAGGTATAGATTTATGAATCATACCTTCATACTGGCGCTGTTGTCTATATGTCTCTGCAGGTAGGTCCGGCAGGAAGGCTATCTTGTTGTCCTTATACGACAATTCCTTTATTGTCCTAGCGGCTTTCATAATGCCTTCTCGATCTCTGTAGCTTAAGCACTTAATTATAAAGGCTCTCGATTACGTTTGTTTGTGCTTTTGTTACAGTGCACTGAGATAAGAACATCTGAGAGGTGTGATCCACCGGTGGTGATATTTTGGTATTTTGTGAGTTCCTGATTTAACAAATCAGCTCTTTAATCCAGACCTGAGAGATTGAACTTTAAAGCGCTATAAAATATTCTTACTGGAAACAGTGGCAAAGTGTTTTTCTCCATGATTATAATGGGCTTGGGAGAAATTCACTTATATGTGACATTGATCACATGAGAAGTCCTGAGCCTAAAAGGATTGCAGCGAGTCAATCCAGTCCAAAAACAAGGAGCTGTTTTCCTTTAAAATTATGACGTCATCTTGCTGGTGATGGAGGCTCGAATAGGCTGCGCGTGAGACTCCATTATCAGCAATATCTGGTATGAATGTGTGTGGATGTATGCATGTGACTGGACTGTGATGGACTGACGACTAAAAGTTTAACTGACTTGATACTGAGACAAAAACGGTGCCGACTTTAGGATTAGTGAATGTCCACAACAATTCACCCAGCCTGTAGAAGAAGGGTGGAGGTTTTGTCTTGCTTTGTTTTGTTGTTGCAGGAGCAGAAGGATGACAGAGACTAAAGGGGGAGGCTGTAGCTTCACATGAGTGTGAGCTGCAGACTGAACCCTTTGGTTGCTAATGTTGAGTCACTGATGTTTGCATTAAGAAAATTGTGTTTTATTAGCTGTGTTTTAATTAAGGTATCACATTATATTGTTGGGAATGTTAAATGCTAAAGTGAAGAAAAGCTTTGATTTCACTCATGACTGAACATGTTATTATTAACCATAGCAGGCCACTGTAAAGAGTCAATTAACTGTTATAGAGGAAAAAAAGGCCAAAAACTCTGTTAATACCTATGAATAACAGGCAATGATAGACTTGTCACATTCAAAATAGAGATATGTAATAACAAACACGGGTCCGTGTCATTTAGGTTCTCCATTGAAATAGTCAATCATTTAGAAAAGTAGAATATATATATATATGTCTCAACGCTGTTTCTCAATAATATCAAAAACCTAAAAACTATTGTTGTGGAAGATAGAAGTCACTGTGACAGCCCTCTGACTGTGGAGGATGTTTGTAATCCTATTTCTGCACTTAAGGCCAACAAATCTCCCGGCACAGATGGTTTAACTGCAGAGTTTTAAGAATCATTTTCTAATCTCCTGGCTCCGTTCTTACTGCAGCTTTTCATAGGAAGTGTAGAGAATAACATCCTCCCTCCTACTCTTACTCAGGGTCTCATAACACTTATTCCAAAACCAAACAAAGACTTACTTCTTATTGATAATTGGAGACCCATCTGTCTGCTCAATGATGACTATGAGATTATGGCTTTAGTACTTGCTAACAGAATGAAAGAGTTCTTGGACACAATTATCGATGAGACACAATCAGGCTTTATGAGAAACAGACACCTTTCTAAGAACATGAGACTGGTTTTAGATCTACTTGATTACTCTGATTTGGTATCTGACTATAGCTTCATTCTCTTCCTGGATTTTTAAAAGGCTTTTGATACAATTGAACATCAATTTATTTTCCACTCTTTGGAAAAATTTGGCATTTTTCTGTAAAGCTATCAAAACCTTGTACACGAATGGCAATAGCTCAATTAAAATGATTAAGACTCCACCCCGAGATTTGACCTGTTATACATGGAATCAGCACAGCTGATAAGGAGCTCATCATCAGCCAGCTAGCTGATGACACCACACTCTTCTTGAAGAATGCAAATCAAATCCGTCCAGCCCTTAGTGTTATTAGTGATTTCTCTGAGGCATCTGCTTTATGTCGAAATCTAAAAAAATGTGAATTACTAGCAATTAAAGGCTGCACTGCAAATGCTCTCTGTAACATTTCTGTTAAACAAGAAGTCACATATCCAGGACTGTTAATATCCAAAGACCAAAAGTCAAGATGCTCGTCAAACTTGTCAAACAGTGTTGGGGAATTCTCAATGGTGCTTGGTGCCATACCCTCAGGGACTTTAATGTTATATAAAAACACTGACAGCTCAATATCTGCCTCAGTCACTCTCCCTGATCCAGCTGAGTCAGCAGTGGGAAAAATCTGCTTTTCACAGGAACTTGGTAACAGCAATAAGAGAATACGTAGTTTATTCCAAGAAGATATCATGTCTCTCCCATATATAGAATATCTTACTGGAACCGACATGTTCCAGATATCACCTGGAAGACAGTCTGGATGATCCCATAAATATCTAATTGTGAACAAGGTGAAGGAAATCTCATATAAAATTCTTCATAAATGTTACCCAGCCAGTCACTATATGGTAACATTTAAAAGAGACATAAATACTAATTGAACTTTCTGTGGGGATCATCCAGAAACTGTGGCACATCTCTTTTGGTTCCTCTACACAGAGATTCTGGAAGAATTTAGCAGTTTTGTTATTGTCCATATTTTAAGGGAGTTTTCTTTACGATGGAAAATGTTTTATTCTTTTTCTTTAAGTTCCCCAGGAAGAATGATAAATGTTTTTTATAAAATATTTGTTAATACTTTTAGCTATTTTATATCCATAAATGTAAGTTTATTAATAAAACACCATATTTCTGCCTTTTTATAAGGATATGAATTGTACATACAATCAATTTCAGACTCAACCAACAAAAAGCCTCTCAGAACAATATTTATATTGTAACAGTTGCTATTGTAATGCAGTGTATCACCACATGGCAGCGCCTCCTGTCTCACGACTGGTGTCACCCCCTTTTTGTTCATTATTTGCACTCCTCCTGTAATGGATGCTCCCGTGTGTACGCGGACTAGTGTGCTCTTTAGTAATGTGTGGTAGAGGTAGCACTTTTATTTTTGATATTGTAAATAAATGAGTACTTTTTGGAAAGTCAGAAGCTGTTGCTCATTCGCTATCCACCTGCACACCTCCGCGGCTGGCTTCATCTCCACTGCACGTTACAATATGTTGATTTTATTCGCCTACTCATATCATAATTTTTTTACTCCTGGTTCTGTATGTTCATGTTCTGTTCTTTTGTAAACTTCATCTGTTTGTATGTTGTATACTCATTGTGTTTCAATAAAGTTCGATTTAAAAAAAGGTACGTTCTAAACGAAGCTTCAGACGTCACTGATCACGTGACTCTGGCCAAACGAATCAAGCCTCGACACGGTGCTTCTGAAGCAGCGCGTTGATCTTTCTGACACACGCACCGGAGCGTCAGCTTCAAGCGGACCATCACTACGTCTCACATCTAAAGGTGTCAAGGTAACTTTGAACTGAGTTCAGTCAATCTGGAGTTTTTCCAAGTTTTCTGTTGCTCTCTGTGAGAGAAGAGCGTTAAAGGCGGGGCTCTCCAGAGTCCAGCAAAACAGGAAACCACAGCTGGGTGTGTGTAAGTGTGCAAACCAATAGAATGCATCGTGGTGGGGGGGGGCATCACGGGCAAGAAAAAAATAAAATAATCGGTCGTACCCATGCTTCCCCGACGTCATGCCAGCGCATATTGGGAAATTCGTAGGCACCGATCGGTTTTCTATCAGCCATTTGCTGGGAGTAAGGGCGCCCTCCGTTTGCGAGGTGCGCCTGCTGCTGGCGGCACAGGGAGGAGAGGGCGGGGCGGCGGGGAGTCTCTGGCTGGCTGGAGCGGCATCTAATAACCAACTCGCAAAACAAAATAAAAACAACAAACAGATATTATGATACAGGCTTATAATCTGCACCGATGTTTTTTCTAAATTCTATAACGTGAGCGCGAGAGCCCTCGGTGCGCCTGCGCGCTGCTGAAGTCAAAGTAAACTTTATTGTCATCTCCGCTACAGACAGTCCAGCATATAGAGAGACGAGACGACGAGGCTGCAGTTACAGCGGTGCAAGTAAACAAACAATAAATATAAGAAGAGTAAGAAAATAAATCTACACTTTAGGACTCGGGGTAAAGGATCAATAACAATTTAATTTATAATTTACAGTTTGATGATTTAAAGTCTCACACAACCCGTCAAAAGGGGCGGGGCCGGCTGCTCCCAAGTAGAGCGCATTTCATTTATAATGATGTAAATCCAAGCCCATCATGGATTCACGATCTGAATCCTGGGTTGTGTGAAATCCCAGAAATCAACCTTAGACAAAGTGAATCTGTGAACTAAGGTGTAGGTCTGTTAGGTTAATTGTGCTGATCCTCGGGTTGGGGGATTTGTGTTTGTACTGGAGCGCAAAATTCAAACCAATGGAAGATGGACAACAAAAGTTCAAAGCCATCAGGTGCTCAGGTTAGAAAAAAGAGAAAAGATGCAGGTAAGCAGACGTGTGATTGGATAATGGCAGCTCATCCTGAACCAATCAGACTAAACTCCAAACAATACATTATGTTACAGATTTTAATAGTAATTAGTCATTGTTACTTGTTGATTTGTCCTTTTCTCATTGTGTGACGAATTATGACGACTGTTTGGTAGCTGTTATTGTCTCTCTCTTCATGTGCGTTTCTCTGGTGAAACAATAGTTTTGTGTTAATGTTAGGGTTGCACGATTTTGCATAAAATGAGAATCACCATTTTTTGGCTTAGAATTGAGATCATGATTCTCTCATAACAATAAATAAACATAAAACAACAAATGTCTCACGTTTTGTTGTTGCAGCAAAATGTTGTCCTGCTTGAAATTCCGTCTCCACCGTTGCTCGACGCTGCGTGTACAGAGCAGGTAGTGCAACAATAGAAAAATAGTTGCGGGACGGCACTGTGTAGCGTTTGTCTAGGGTGTTGATCGTTTTCCTAAATCCCTCGTTTTGCACAGTGTTGATGGAGCCATATCTTTGGTCAGGTGATAAGTGATAGCCTCCGTAATGTCTTTGTGCCTGCGGGAGTTCGACGTGTATAGGGAAGCGCTGTATAAGGTTCCCGTTATTGATGTTTGGGTGGTTGACCGGGACGGATTTTCTCCTGTCACTTTCTCGTCATCCCTGACGTGCTCTCCATTGTTTTTTCCCTGCTAATTTTAGCATCACACGGCACAGCTTCTGTATCACGTGGTATAAGGCTCCGCCCTTGTCATTTGTTGAGCAGGAAGAGTGAGCGCTTGTTTTCATGCAGAGTACGTCCCGGATCAAAATGTGAAGTTTTACAAATCACCACTTCTTTAGTGAATATCATTTCAGTCTCAGACAACCTCGTTTCTCTTACAGAGGTTGAATGCACCTTCTGCGGATGGCGGTACCACACAGTGTGCGTGGACTTCCCCTGCACAGAAGGCAACTACAAATGCTGTGAATGCTAAATAAACAGAAAGAAATGATCCCTGTTGTCTTTGCTTGATGATTGGTTTGAGTCTTGACAATCCACATTGCTGGCGTTGCATCTTTCAATGCTAGCAATGGCAGGTATCAGTGCTCAAACCTTTTGTGTTTGTTTCCAACAAGTTGCCCACCTCGGGAAACAAAAATGTGTTCTTTTACTTGTCAGATGAACATATGAGACACTTTGGCTACGTTCACACTGCAGGCGAAAGCGCATCAAATCCGATTTTTATGACCCTATGCGACCCATATCCGATCATGGTGTGACAGTGTGAACGGCACAAATCCGATATTTTCAAATCCGATCTGGGTCACTTTCGTATGTGGTACTGAATCTGATACATATCCGATGTTTTAGAAAGCGACTGCTGTTTGATGGTAATGTCGCATTAAATCCGTCTTTTACGTCACTGACACAAGACAGACGCCAATTATCAACTCAGGAGAAGCGCCCGAGAAGACATCGCGAAGGCTTCCTGGCCATCCAGCGTAGATGTCAGTGACACTGTTGGGAAGACAACGTTGGAGAAACGTGAGCATGTTATTTGTACTGTATAATCTGCAGATTCTGACAGAAATCTGCAACTTTCCTTTGAAGCACCTCTCCTCTAAAACAGCAATGAGGATAATTATTAGGTTATCTACATTATTATGTAAATAACAAAATAACTTAAAGCAAAAATTGGGAAACGTAAAGTCCGAAGTCTTTATATTAAGGGCCATCAGTCAAACAATACTGTTTGCTCTGGGTCTAGTGCGTTGTGTGTGACGTCTTCTTTTGCGCATGCGGGCCACTTTGAGCGTTCACACTAGAGAGCGTTTGCTGGCGCATTTTATTTGTAGTGTGAACAAGCAGACAAAAAAATCGGACTCGATCAAAAAATCGGAATTGAGCATTAACACCTGCAGTGTGAACGTAGCCTTAGACTCTTCAGTGCAGTGTGGAGCCTAACAAAGATCTGTTTTGTGTCCCAGCTGATCAGCAGGAGGAGGAGAGTCTGACGGAGCAGCAGAGGAACATTTTCAGCTACTTGGACTCAGCTCAGCCACTACAGAGGAAACAATGAGCTCAACACAGAAGGTGACAGACAGAGCAGGACCATATGACCAAAGATATTTATCACCATATACATTTGAACATTTGCCATAACGATGTAGCTGACGATAGAATTGACACCAGACAAAATACTTTACAGCTGCACAACTTTATTAAAAACCCATCGATGTATTTTCACTGAAACAAGCAGCTGTTGTTTATGTGCATTAAAGTTATATAAAAATGTAACAGTGCAAATGCAAATTCCTCGCTGACAGTTTAACCAAAAGGCGTTTCCAGTGGAAACTGGCCGACACATCCTGAGCATAACCATGTATAATATCCACTAAATTTCAGAAGAGGTTATACAGTCGTGGCCAAAAGGTTTGAGAATTGCATAAATATTGGAACCTGGAGAAGTTGCTGCTTAAGTTTTTATAATAGCATTTTGCCTGCACTCCAGAATGTTATGAGGAGTGATCAGATGAACTGCATCGTCCTTCTTTGCCATGAAAACGAACTTAATCCCCAAAAAGCCTTACCACTGCATTTCATTGCTGTCATCAAAGGACCTGCTGAGACCATTTCAGTGATCGTCTTCTTAACTCAGGTGAGAATGTTGGCGAGCACGAGGCTGGAGATCATCATGGCTGTATCCCGATTCAGGTTCTGCAGCTTTAAAGTCCTCAAGGGCCGCGTACTCAAAGACCGCTAAGGCCGAAGTGCGAGGCTCGTAGGCTCGTGAAATGGGACGTCTATCCTCCGTTGCGCTGCCCAGGTTGCCTAGCAACCATGATACTAACAGCTGGAAACGTTTCATACAGCTTTGTTTGACAGAAATGAAGGAGAACATATTTAGTTCATTTGTTTCTACATGAGCTCTGTGTGATTTGATGAGTATCTGAGGCTGAGACCACAGGACTGTGAAACATGATTGTTGGGCTTCATTTCTGTGCTGAACAGTCGTTTAAGATTAGCTGATGTTGTTCATGAGACTAAAGTCATCTCACTGTGGTAATGTAAATATAATATGGCCAATATTATAGTTATTATATTAATCACTTCACTCACAGACAAGTATCTGTGACAGTGTTTATATAGATGTATCATATATAAGAGACAAATATTGTTCATTTAATATGTTGGTACTAAATGTGGCTCAGTGCTTACATATATGTGTAAAAAGCAAATGTAGGAGCTGTGATAACTGTGTCTGATAGAATGAAGAGTCGACTGATATATGAAATATTCCTTTATTGGGTGAGAAAATCAGACCATGTCATAACTGCTGTAAGTCACACAGAATAGATATCAGAGCCTTAAACAGGCTGACGTCTGCTAAATGGGTCAAACTGGGCAGAAAGTCTACAAACACATAACATCCTTATAGAATATGATGTAACACTATAGATCAACTTAGCTCAGAATATATAAAGCATATAAACAGTTACAGTAATATGATGCAACAAACACAGCAGCTACTGATCCAAAATACTCAAAGCTTCATAGAACTGAAACCAACATTTATTTTTAGCTCCATCCTGCTTAGGGATGGGTATTGATAAGATTTTAACGATTCCGATTCCATTTTCGATTCTGTTTAACGATTCAATTCTTTAGCGATTCTCTTATCGATTTTTTTTTTTTTAAAGAGAACACTAAGGTTGATTAGCTTAGAACTTTGTTTTATATCTTCTCTTTGAAGAAGATAGAAATTTAGGAGTAACATGGCCTTACAAACCCAACAGTGAGATCTTAAGAGATCCAGCCTACGGCTCTTCAATGGGGTGTCACAGGGTCCCCAGGAAAAAAACTGTAAATGTAAAATAATAAAATAAATATTCTTCTGTAGCAATAACAAAGTATAATATAAATTGTTCTGTGGCAATTACACAAGAATATCCTGTAATGTCCCTGCCTACAATTAAACACATTCACTTACCAAAAATCGGGGCATCTGCTGTGGCAAATGGGTGCAAGCCTTTGACCACAAACTTAGACACTGCTCGGTGACATTAGTCTATCCTGGCCTGAAAGGAGACGCTAACGGTAGACTGCAGCGAGAACTGCCAGCGAGCGCCAGCCAGACTCTGTCTCTCTCATCATGGTCACCTACATGTACAGTAATGGCAGGTTTTGGAATAAGGCAGATCGCGCTAACATAATATGCACTGTTAGTTGATTATTTACCTGCCGCATTAACGGGAGAGGACGTGCAAACGTTAGCGCTGCTGCTGGGTTGAGAGTCATGAGTCCGGAGCGGTATTAAAAACACGTGTCATCGCGTGTTTTGTGAGCAAATGCTTTTGCATATTCGTAGTGTTTCCTCCCTTAAATGAAATATCTACTTTGCAAGTTGCCCTGTTGTCATCGGTTCTCATCAAGTATAATCAAACTTTTGAGCATTTGAGCTGCTTAGGCGCCATGTTTCCTGCCAGGTAAATGACGCTCCGCAACGTGGTGACGTCATTCGGGGCGACTGAAATCGATAAGGGAATCGTTTGAAAAAATGGCAAACGATTCCAAGGAATTGAAACAGTGGGAACCGGTTCTCAACAAGAACCGGTTTTCGATACCCATCCCTAATCCTGCTGCTGATACATACTTTAGGTTTCTGAACATTAAACTTGTTGCTGCCTTTCATAGTGTGTAACTTGAAGGCCCTGAGTACTCTGAGTACTTTCTCCCACACTGAAAACACTGGGATGATCACATTATTTGAACATTACCTAATAAGACTGATTCAGCACAGACAGTTATGTTAAACTTTCCTAGCAGTCCTTCACAAACAGGGAACAGTCTGTCTATTCTCTCCATCTGTCAGCTGCTGCTGGCTCTTCCTCCTCCTCTTCCTCACACACTGCTGAGTTTGTCCTGGTGGATCATCAGGGCTGCAAAGCCTCACAGATGATGTGCAGCAGTGGGTCCCTCAGTCTGTCCTCACTCTGGACACTTGCAGTCGTCACACATGGAAATCAAATGTGTGATAAGCTGCAGGATTCAAACACAAGTGTAACTTATAAACACATGTTCATACTTTTATTCCACAATCAGAGAGAAAGAAACAGAGAGAGAGTGCAGGACAGACAGACAGGTGACAGTCTCAGGTGTACACACTGCTACACAACAGCACAGAGAAGCAGGATTTAGTGTTTGTGTTATTACGAGTGTAAACAAGAAGAGTCCCAGATGGTGCAGTGGACACATGTGTGACTGCTGTGATTAAAGCATCTTTCTTTCAGCTTAACGAGTGAACCGTCAGCTCGTTCAAACACACGTTAAAGTGCGTTTGGCTCGACACCACCGAACAGAGGCAGCAATATAACACAGCTCACATTAACAGTGCAGTGAATCCTGCTTGTGCCGTGATGTTCAGGACTGCAAACCGAGCAGCATCACTGACTTTCAGCTTGTTGTGTTTGTGGATATATGACTGACTTTAATTATCCACAAAATCATCACATTCTCTGTCAGATTAAGGTCGACTATTGAACGGCGTATATTTAAAAGGCTTTAAAACCAAGTTAACGCTGAAAGTACAAACATCACTAATGTCACATAACTCTGCCGACAAGGCATAGCTATGGCTATGAAATGCTCTTTGTGTATCACTTCTTCATTATGAAAGATGTCATTAATGCACTAGTAATGTCTCATCTGGAGTATTGTTCAATCATTTGGTCAGCAGCTAATAAGACAGATCTTAACAGACTTCAGTTAGTCCAGAATAAGGCGTCCAGATTAGTGTGAAGATGTTCATACTATACTAATATTGATAAAATGCATAATAACCTTTCTTGGCTTCCTGTACAGGCTAAAATATTCTATGGCTTACTTGTAGTTCTAAAGAAAGCAATTCTGTTAAACACACCACATTTATTCTGCTCAGCTGCAGTATCCAGATGAAATACATCATCATATTACACAGTTTTCAACAAACTGCAATTTAGTAAATGCTCGAGTTAAAAGTAACGTTTTGTAAAACTGTTACATTTAGAGCAACTTTTAAGTGGAATAAGTTGCCTTAAAAAATTAGAGAATTATTCAAAACTTCAATGAACACTTAAAAGCCGATTTACAGAGCTTTTAGTTGTTGTAAATATTGTAAGACATGATTTGTTTTTGAAATTTGTGTAATGTGCCTCAATGTTATTGATATTATT
Source organism: Astatotilapia calliptera (assembly GCF_964374335.1). Classification (NCBI taxonomy): domain Eukaryota; kingdom Metazoa; phylum Chordata; class Actinopteri; order Cichliformes; family Cichlidae; genus Astatotilapia; species Astatotilapia calliptera. The sequence goes on from NC_137426.1 coordinate 39,607,793, forward strand.
ATTATTATTATTGATTGCTTATATTTGAACAATTGTGAAACCTCACTGTGGATGTAAGAGTGAAATTATGTGGATATCTTGAATCGACTTTATTGTGTAATATTTTGTGTGAGTATTTGACGGAAGACGAGCAACATCTGTTGTGGAAGCTAACGGGGTTCCTTTAGAATAAACAAACATAGGATTTATTATCACTGAATAATTCTGTATAAATCTACACAAATTATAGAAATATGTAATAGGAAACAACAAAATAATCTAAATTATAAAATAATGTGTGTGTGTGTGTGTGTGTGTGTGTGTGTGTGTGTATGTGTTGTGGAGCAGGGAAATTATTTTACTGCTATTGTTAAATAATCATCATTATTACCATTGCATTAATAATATAATCTGTAGTTTATATTGCATTCAGAGGTTGAACAGTGTGTCTTTCAGAAAAGACTAAAAGTCACAGGCTGACAGGAAACAGGCTTGCAGAGAGTTTGCAGAAGTGAAACCAGTCTTAGGTTATTTTGAGCAGCAGGCCAGACGAGGCCATTTGAATTACTAGGTTATTCAAATTGATCATTGCTTTAACAATGTAACAGATAGCTTTAAGAAGGCTTTAAGGTTTTATGCATACAGGTATTAAATTAACTTTGTATTCCAGGTGCAGTTAGAACTATTTTATACATATTGCATATCTGTGCTTATTTGAGTTGATGTTCAGGTTCATTAATGGTCTAAAGCTTCACTAGTGAGAGTGTCTAGATGATCCATGCTGAGGGAAAACTAGAACATAGAAGGAATTGCAATACATGCTTACACAACAGTTCATTTTAATATCTTTTATATGTTCATATTCTTGTATTAAGCTTTTAGTAGGGGTTCTTGATTAAAACATTTATTTAGTAGATGACACATACATAGTTTCAGTTCGGTTATTACATATCTGAGGGTGGCTTCTGTCTCTCTGTCTGGTTAGAGGTCAGGAGCTAGTCGGCGAGGTGAAACAGGGTGCAATTGTGGTTAGCACACAGACACACACACACTCAGTTAGAGAGAATCATTTATAGGTAAAAGTTTAATCATGTTTTGCTTGGGGTTGCAAAAAGAGCAGTTTGTCGCAGAACTGCTGCTGAGGTGCCAAGATGACAAGCGAGCATCCGGCAGTGACAGGAAGCACCTGTTATGAAGATAGAAGACAATTGTTCTTGTAAATTGTGTCAAAAGTCGTTGTGGTTTTGATATTGACGTATGTGTATATATCCTGTCTGTGACGCATGAAGGGGCGTCAGTAAATCAAACCCTGACGGTATAAAATATCTATTTATGCTTTGATTAAGTCGGAGATCACTTGCTGTCTGCGTACAGAGTGTTCTTCCCACACGTGTGTAGTCATTAAAATCATTGTTTGACCAAGAGCTTCTGGACCATGGTGGTTTGTACTCTCCTTCCTCAATTTTTGAACCTTAACTGTGTGTGTGTGTGTGTGTGTGTGTGTGTGTGTGTGTGTGTGTGTGTGTGTGTGTGTGTGTGTGTGCATGATTTTAGTGTTTGAACAGTCATGAATTATCTTTAACAGCAGGTTGGATGTAATGTGTTAGAACTACCAGCAGGTGGGGATAAGAGACCTTTAAGGTGTTTGGTGCCACGCTCCACCTTCAGGTTTAAAACTAGTGTTAATGGAGTTTGAAGGTTGAGTTTGTTCCACGACTGCATTTCACTCACTGCCTCTGTTTGTATCTCTGTCACTGCAGGACCAACATGGAGCCAGAAGTCAGCGCTCTCAGGAGGCCGACAAACCTCACAGAAGAAAGGGAGAGAAAAAACACACCTGTGACGAGTGTGGGAAGGGTTTTACTGTGAGGGCTTCACTAAAACAGCATCAGGTCATCCACACTGGAGAGAGACCGTTCAGCTGTGACTTGTGTGGAAAGTCTTTTTCCTTCAAGCCTTCCCTAAGAAAACACCAACTCATCCACAGTGGAGTTAAAGCGTACAGCTGTGATCAGTGTGGCAGAGCTTTTACTCGCAGTAGCCACTTACAGAGTCATCTAGTTACCCACTCTGGAATTAAGGCATACAGCTGTGATCAGTGTGGCAGAGCTTTTACTCACAGTAGCCACTTACAGAGTCATCTAGTTACCCACTCTGGAATTAAGCCATACAGCTGTGACATCTGTGGAAAAACTTTCAGCCAGAGAGGGCCCCGAAATAAACACCTACGCATTCACATCAGACATGATGTGTACTGCTGTGAACAGTGTAGCAAACAGTTTACAACAGACGCACACTTACAACGACACATGTTTACCCACACTGAGGAGAGACCTTATCGATGTGACCTGTGTGAGAAGACTTTTAAATCTCCACATGACCTGAGACAACACCAACAGATCCACACCAGAAAGAGACTCTACAAGTGCAGCTACTGTGAGGTATGTATTTATATTGTTATCTTGTCATTTTAGCCTGACTGTTTGGAACAAACAAAAGACCCTTATGAAAAGGACACCGAGGGAACAGTTTACCCTGCCCGGGATAGGGTTACCGGGGCCCCGCCCTGGAGCCAGGCCCGGGGAGGGTGCCCGAGGGCGAGCGTCTGGTGGCCGGGCCTTAGTCCATGGGGCCCGGCCGGGCACAGCCCGAAGAGGAGACATGGGCCCATCCTCCCGCAGGCCCACCACCCACAGGAGGCGCCATAGGGGTCGGGTGCATTGTGTGCCGGGTGGCGGCCAGGAGCGGAGGCCTTGGCGGACTGACCCCCGGCTGCCAAGACTGGCAATAGGGACATGGAATGTCACCTCTCTGGTGGGGAAGGAGCCTGAGTTAGTGCGTGAGGTTGAGAGGTACCGGCTAGATATAGTCGGGCTCACCTCTACACATGGCTTGGGCTCTGGAACCAGTCTCCTGGAGAGGGGCTGGACTCTGTCTCAGTCTGGAGTTGCCCCTGGTGAGAGGCGGCGGGCTGGGGTGGGTATTCTAATATCCCCTCGGCTTGCTGCCGGTACGTTGGGGTTTTTCCCGGTGGACGAGAGGGTTTGTTCCCTGCGCCTTAGGGTCGGGGAACGGGTCCTGACTGTCATCTGCGCTTATGCGCCGAGTGGCAGTTCAGAGTACCCAGCCTTCTTAGAGTCCCTGGGGGGGGGGGGGTGCTGGAGGGTGCTCAACCTGGAGACTCTGTTGTCCTGCTGGGAGACTTCAATGCTCACGTGGGTAACGACAGCGAGACCTGGAGGGGCGTGATTGGGAGGAACGGCCTCCCTGATCTGAACCCGAGCGGTGCTTTGTTATTGGACTTCTGTGCTAATCACAGTTTGGCCATAACGAACACCCTGTTCAAACATAAGAGTGTCCATAAGTGCACGTGGCACCAGGACGCTCTAGGCCGTAGGTCGATGATCGATTTTGTAATCGTATCAGCAGACCTGCGACCATATGTTCTGGACACTCGGGTAAAGAGAGGGGCTGAGCTGTCAACTGATCACCACCTGGTGGTGAGTTGGATCAGGTGGCGGGGGAGGACGCTGGACAGACCTGGTGCACCTAAACGCGTAGTGAGGGTGTGCTGGGAACGTCTAGCAGAGGCCCCAGTCCGCGAGATCTTCAACGCACACCTCCGGCAGAGCTTCAACAGCATTCCGAGGGAGACTGGGGACATTGAGTCCGAATGGACCATGTTCAGCGTCTCCATTGCCGAAGCTGCTGCATTGAGCTGCGGCCGCAAGGTGGTTGGTGCCTGCCGCGGTGGTAATCCCCGAACCAAATGGTGGACACCAGAGGTGAAGGGAGCCACCAGGCTGAAGAAGGAGTCCTATCGGGCTTGGTTGGCCTGTGGGACTCCGGAGGCAGCCGACAGGTATCGACAGGCCAAGCGGAATGTGGCTCGGGCAGTGGCTGAAGCAAAAACTCGGGTGTGGGAGGAGTTCGGAGAGGCCATGGAAAAAGACTTTCGGACTGCCTCGAAGAGATTCTGGCAAACCGTCAGGCGTCTCAGGAGGGGAAAGCGGTGCTCTACCTGCACTGTGTATAGTGCTGGCGGAGCGCTGCTGACGTCGACTGAGAAAATTGTCAGGCGGTGGAAGGAATACTTCGAGGACCTCCTTAATCCCACTGACACGTCTTCCGAGGAGGAAGCAGAGTCTGGGGATGAGGGGAATGACCCGCCAATTTCCGGGGGCGAGGTCACTGAGGCAGTTAAACAACTCCTTGGTGGCAGAGCCCCTGGTGTTGATGAGGTCCGCCCCGAGTTCCTGAAGGCTCTGGACGTTGTAGGGCTGTCCTGGTTGACACGCCTCTGCAATGTTGCGTGGAGATCAGGGGCAGTACCTGTGGACTGGCAGACCGGGGTGGTGGTCCCCATCTTTAAGAAGGGGGACCGGAGGGTGTGTTCCAACTACAGGGGGATCACACTCCTCAGCCTCCCTGGGAAAGTCTATGCCAGGGTGCTGGAAAGGAGAGTTCGTCCGCTAGTCGAACCTCGGATACAGGAGGAACAATGCGGTTTTCGTCCTGGTCGCGGAACACTGGACCAGCTCTTTATCCTCTCCAGGATACTTGAGGGTGCATGGGAGTTTGCCCAACCAGTCTACATGTGTTTTGTGGACTTGGAGAAGGCATTCGACCGTGTCCCTCGGGGTGTCCTGTGGGAGGTGTTGCGGGAGTATGGGGTGTCTGGCCCATTGCTACGGGCCATTCGATCCCTATACAACCGTTGCAAGAGCTTGGTTCGCATTGCCGGCAATAAGTCGGACTCGTTCCCGGTGGGTGATGGGCTCCGCCAGGGCTGCCCTTTGTCTCCGGTTCTATTCATAATTTTTATGGACAGGATTTCTAGGCGCAGCCAAGTGGCGGAGGGCTTTCGCTTTGGTGGCCTCAGAATCTCATCTCTGATTTTTGCAGATGATGTGGTTCTGTTGGCTCCATCGGGTGAGGGCCTCCAGCTCGCACTGGAACGGTTCGCAGCCGAGTGTGAAGCAGCGGGAATGAGGATCAGCACCTCCAAATCTGAGGCCATGGTTCTCAGCCGGAAAAGGGTGGAGTGCCCACTCCGGGTCGGGGATGAGTTCCTGCCCCAAGTGGAGGAGTTCAAGTATCTCGGGGTCTTGTTCGCAAGTGATGGGAGAAGGGAGCCGGAGATCGACAGACGGATTGGGGCTGCGGCTGCAGTAATGCGGACGCTGCACCGGTCCGTCGTGGTGAAGAGGGAGCTGAGTGTAAAAGCGAAGCTCTCAATTTACCGGTCGATCTACGTCCCTACCCTCACCTATGGCCACGAGCTGTGGGTAGTGACCGAAAGAACAAGATCGCGGATACAAGCGGCAGAAATGAGCTTCCTCCGAAGGGTGGCTGGCCTCTCCCTTAGAGATAGGGTGAGAAGTTCGGCCATCCGGGAGGGGCTCAGAGTAGAGCAGCTACTGCTCCACATCGAAAGGAGCCAGCTGAGGTGGTTCGGGCATCTGACAAGGATGCCCCCTGGGCGCCTCCTGGGTGAGGTGTTCCAGGCATGTCCCACCGGGAGGAGGCCCCGGGGCAGACCCAGGACACGCTGGAGAGATTATATCTCTCGGCTGGCCTGGGAACGCCTTGGTGTCTCCCCGGATAAGCTGGAGGAGGTGGCTGGGGAGAGGGAGGTCTGGGCCTCTTTGCTTAGGCTGCTGCCCCCGCGACCCGGCTCCGGATAAAGCGGATGAAGATGGATGGATGGATGGATGTTTGGAACAACTCTGCTCATTAAACTGTGTTAGCATGTTAGCAATTCTACTGCATGGAAAAGCAGCTCTGAGTGATTATTCAGATTTTCCTTTCAGTTATGATTTTAGTATTACTGTAGTATTATGGTGGTAGTATTGTAGTTATTGCAGCCCAGTAAACTGAGTGTGTTAACTGAAACAGTCAAATGTAGTTGGACGTCTGCAGAGATGCTCTTTATTTCAGGCGACGTTCAGGATACAAATGTTGAAGGACTGACTTACACTGTCTTTGTGTCTTTGTTTAGAAGCAGAGCGACACAGATGGATCCAGTTCTCAACCCTGTCATCACTGTGGTGGTGGGAAAGACTTTCATTGTGACCTCTGTGGAAAAACTTTCAGTCGGCAAAAGACCCTAAAACTACATCAACGTAGACACACTGGAGACAAACTGAAATACTGCAAAGAATGTGGGAGAAGCTTCACTACATCACATCACTTAAAACAACATGAACTGATTCACAGTGGGGTTAAAAAGCACCTCTGTGATCAGTGTGGGTCATCCTTCACTACTGCAGGTCAGCTTAAAACACACAAAGGAGTCCACACAGGAGAGAAACCACACAAGTGCAGACACTGTGAGAGAAGCTTCTCACAGTCAGGTAATCGTAACATTCATGAACGTGGACACATGGAAGGAAACTACAGCTGTGACCAGTGTGACAAGAGCTTCAGGAATCTCAGTTCATACTCTGCACACAAACGATCCCACGTTACTAATAAACTGTTTCACTGTTACCAATGTGCCCAAACATTCACCTCATTGTCTGCTCTGTGCAAACATCAGCGTGATCACTCAGGGCTGAAATCACTCCCATCACTGGATCACAGTGAATCTGAAGACACAGAAAGATCCTCTGGTTTCTGTGTCGGACTCAAAAAGCTTGAGATCAGGCTCCACAGAGTTCAGATAGAATCATTTAAACTTGTGTTGAACTGAACTGGTTGCTGGGCTGAACTTCTACATAATACAGATCTACATGGGATCTTCTTTTCTGTGTTTTACTGAGTCAGTTTTGTCCTTTTTTCTCTGTCCTGGTTTTGCTCGTCTGTAAATGATTGAAACTCAGTCAAATAGTTCATTGTTCTCCAGCAAAACGTTTTGGAAACTCATGTTTAACCTTTAAAACTCTGACATGTTTTAGCACACAAGGCTTCATCGGGGAGTTCACTCATGATTGGACCATGAGAACAAAGGTTTTTAGTTCTTTCAAAGAGAGTCTTGGAGATGTTTGATGTTTCTGTTTTTCTGAAACCACCTGAACTATTTTTCTTGCTTTATGTAGTGTGGAAGTTTTTAATGTTTCTTCATCTGTGATGTTCTTGAATGTGTTCACGTGAAGATGGTACAAATAAACTGTCCTTTCAGCTTTAGCTCCTAATTTATTCATTATTTATGGATGTAGCACAGCAGCCGTCTCTTGATTAACACATGGAGGGCTCGGGATCTGATGGTGTCGTCTCCCTAATTTGCCCACTCAGTAAATCTCACTCATGGCCAAGAAATTGAAATAAACCTTGTTTCCCTGCTGGATAGTGATCCACTGTAACTCTGCTCCTCCTTCCTGTTTAGGATTTCTGTGGCTGAAGTAAAATTCCCTCCATCCATCACTTATCCCAGCTAACCCAAAGTGAAATAAAGTTTTGCTCGTCTTAAAAAAGCATTACAATAATGGGCATTACCAATGCAAACTGAATGATACAGAAGATGAAAGAAGAGACTTTGATCAGTTAATAAAGCTCATGATCTGGATTCATTGTGGCTGCTACACAGATACTTCTGGGTCACTTCTCTCAGTTAGGAACCTTCCTCACCAAACTGACTGTTGGACCACACCCCTGGTTTCATGAGAAATTGTTTCAGCCATGATTTCTCTTCCTGTATTTCAGAGTAAAGACTGAAGTGACAAATGGAAGCATGTTTAAAAAACACAATGTGAGAGAGACGTTGAGGTCCTTAGAAGTTACCCTGGGTTTTTCTGTCACCCTGCTAGATGTTACACACCTTGTTATTGGACTGATTTCTACTGCTGGACTACTCCTGCGGAGAGTAACAATACTCTTACTAATTAGCTCCCTTTCACACCTTTGGGGATATTTATTTTTGTGTTTGCAGCGCTGTGAGCCAGAACAGCGAGAGAAAAATCTGCAACAGCGACGAGCCGAATGCTTACGTGAATCGCAGCAGCTGCACGTGTGCTACGCTGAATTAGAGGATATCTTTGCTCTGGATTTCTATTTCTACTTTTTCATTTCTATATGATTCTTCTTGCATCTAAACAAAGATGATTCAATTTGCTAAATGTTGATGGCTCTTCGTGCTCAGGTGTAAATGAGACGTAATATTTGCTCTTGGTTTGGTTCTCCTGTACAGAACCTTGCAGTACAACAGAAACCTAAAAACATTATTTGTAGTTGTTATTCTTAGTTGTTCTGCTGCCTAAATACCACAGGGTCTAAATTGGTGAGCGTGTTTGCCACTATATTTGCCCTGGATGTAGATGCAGAAACTCTTGCTCTGTATTTGAGAGAGAAACTTAAAAGAGATGTGACCTGTCAAAAAATTGCTAGTAAACGTAGCAGGTTCAGCTCTTTCAAGGTTACTGCTGAATGTAATGATGTGGGTGAAATGTACAATCCTGAACTCTGGCCTGAAGGGGCTCTGGTCCGGCGTTTTTATGAACCTCGTAAGCTCGGTACGGTGGTGCCAAGCTCAGTGGATCCAGCAGGGGAGATAACTGCGCCTTCTGGTACCAACGTATCAACATGAAGATGTCTATTAGGATATTATCTTACAACTGTCATGGTCTACGTTTGGGACAGAGTGCAGGGGACAAAGCTCGACGGATTGTTGTGGACAGTCTGCTTGCAGAATGTGACATTTTATGCTTGCAGGAGACATGGTTGTCCAAACAGGACCTGGGAAAACTTAACTGTCTAAATGCAAGTTTTTTGGGAGTGGGGGAATCAACAACTGATCTCAGCACAGCTATAGCCAGAGGCAGAATACCTGGAGGGGTTGCTGTGCTTTGGGACAAAAAAATAGACCCTGTGATAAAGCTCATTAGACTGGATGTAGACTGGTGTATTGGTATACAATATACACAGAACAATAGTAGTTTTATCATTCTTAATATTTATTCTCCCTATGAATCTTGTCAAAATGAGCAAGAATACCTCAGTAGGCTGGCTTTTATTAATGCATTTATTCAAGACAACGATACTTACAGCATATATGTTTTGGGTGATTTTAATGCTGATCTCACAGACAGCAGTTCTCAGTTTAACTCACTTCTGTCAAGTTAATAATCTTATCCTGTCTACCAAAGTGTTGCTGCCTGCAGATAGCTATACATACATAAGTGAAGCCTGGCATAGTACATCATGGCTGGACCACTGTATCTGTACAGCTGATGGACATGCAGCTTTAGCAAACATGACTATCAGGTATGAGGTAACTGTGTCAGATCATATACCTTTTGGTTTTACTGTGAATGTGGAACAAATGCCAGCAACAACTGGAAACAATATTGCTACCAGTGTAAAATTAGACTGGTCAGCTTGTAGTGAAGATGATTTCTTAGCTTATCATAGTAATACCGATATACATCTGAACAACATTTCTTTGCCCAAAGAAGCTATTTTGTGCAAGGATGTCAACTGTAAGAATGCTGTGCATAAACATTTACTCTGCTCCATGTATGATGATATAGTGACTGCTCTGCATGAAAGTGGTACACCGCTTGATAAACAATATAAGCATAAGAAACCTAACATCAGACCTGGCTGGAAAGAACATGTATCCATGTACCATGATGAAGCTCGCATAGCTTATAAATGTTGGGCCATGGCTGGAAGACCTAAACAAGGCCCAGAATTTGAACAGAATAAATGTGCGAATGCCAGATATAAGTACGCTGTTCGCTTTATAACTAAAAATGAGCAAATGCTGAGAGCAGATTCTTTGGAAAATGCTGTGTAATAATATGGCAGATTTTTGGAAAGAGGTGAAAGCTCTTAATAACTGTAAACCATCTCTACCATCAACTGTTGAAGGTGTTTCTGGGGCAGATAACATTGCAGCATTATGGAGACAGCATTACAGTGCGTTGTTTAACTGTATAAAAAGTGATCCATATGAGGACAATCTTGACACAATAAGTGTAAGGACACATGAAGTATATGAAGCCATTCATAGGTTGTCTGATAATAAATCCTCTGGTTTGGATCACATCACTGCAGAACATTTAAAACATGCTAGTTTAAGGCTAGCTCCTCTTCTAGCGCTCTGTTTCACTGGGTTTATGATTCATGGCATATTACCAGACTCAATGCTGTGTATTTTACTGGTACCAGTTATGAAAGACAAAGCTGCAAAAGTGAGCTGTTTGGATAATTACAGGCCGATTGCACTAGCCAGTATTTTATCTAAGGTGTTAGAAAGAATCTTGTTTGATAGAGTTAGTGAGTTCATCTCTTCTCTGGATAATCAGTTTGGCTTCAAACCAAAGCACGGCACTGACATGTGCATATATGCACTCAAGGAAATAGTCAGGTCGTATAGGGCTAAAAATTCATCTGTCCTCATGTGTTTCATTGATGCCTCTCAGGCTTCTGATCGAGTGAACCACAGAAAACTTTTTGATAAACTGAAGAGACGGGGAGTTCCTCAATACATGGTGAGGATTCTCTCTTACTGGTACGCTCATCAGAACATGCAGGTTAAATGGGGAAGCAGTATTTCTGCCCCCTTTGGTGTCAGCAATGGTGTTAGACGGGGTGGGATTTTGTCTCCAATTTTATTTAATCTATATGTTGATGATTTGTCCATACAGCTGAGAGCCTGTAACACTGGGTGTATATTAGGTAAAGCACTGATAAATCATCTCATGTATGCAGATGACCTGGTTGTTTTTAGTCCAAGCAGTGCTGGGTTACAGGATCTTCTTAATGTCTGTACTGAATATGGTGTGCAATATGACATTGAGTACAATGCTGCTGAAAGTGCTGTTTTGATATGTAGAACCAAGCAGGATAAACAGCTAAATTTCCCTTTGTTTAAACTGGCACAAAAAACTCTTGAAGTTCATAAAAAGGTGAAATACCTCGGTCACTTTATTACTGAGCAAATGAATGATGATGATGACATATACAGACAACGATGTAAGCTCTATGTGCAGGCAAATACTATTGCACGCAAATTCAGCTTTTGTTCACTTCCAGTTAAAGTGGCTTTGTTTAAAGTGTATTGCACACCGCTATATACTGCCCCCTTGTGGTCATCCTACAAACAATGTAGCATGCAGAAGCTGCATGTTGCATATAATGATGCGATGAGAATCCTTTGCAGGATACTGTGGAGCAGGGAAATTATTTTACTGCTATGGTTAAATAATTGTCATCATTACCATTGCATTAATAATATAATCTGGAGTTTATATTGCATTCAGGGGTTGAACAGTGTGTGTCTTTCAGAAAGGCTAAAAGTAACAGGACAGGAAACAGGCTTGGAGAGTTTTGCAGAAGTGAAAGTTATTTTGAGCAGCAGGCTAAGACGAGGCTTTAACAATGTAACAGATAGCTTTAAGAAGGCCTTAAGATGTTATGCATACAGTTATTATGTTGACCTTGTATTTCAGGTGCAGTTATGACTATTTTATACACAATGCATATCTGTGCTTATTAAAGAGTTGGAGCTCGGTCAATTAATTGGGGGTCGGAAGCTTTGTTCGGCGCGATGTCCGGACAATCTATTGTGCAAGTGACTTGGAGCCATAGAAGGAATTGCAGTACATGCTTACAAAACACTTATATATCAGATCATTTTATATTAAGCTTTTAAGTAGAGGTTCTTGGTTAAAACATTTATTTAGTAGAAGACATACATATAGTCTCAGTGAGCCTCTGGTCTGGTGAAAGGTCAGAAGTGCAACAGGTGAATTGAGAAAGAGCATGTGAGGTCGTGACACACACACATGAGTTAAATTTATTTAGAGGAGAGATTAGTCATGTCTGGTTGTAACTGCAAAAGTGTCTCGGTAAAAGAGGAACCGTCCTTGTTGTCTCGGCAAGAAAGAGGAACAATTTACTTTAAGACAAGAACGGAAAGTACCAGCCATGAAAATAGAAGATGATCTTCTGGGTTGGTGTTGATCTGATCTATGTATAAAATGTATCTGTGACGCATGAAGGGGCGTCAGTAAATCAAACCCTGATGCTATAAAATATCTGTTCATGCTTTGATTAAGTTGGAGATCACTTGCTGTCGGCGTACAGAGTGTTCTTCCCACACGTGTGTAGTCATTAAAATCATTGTTTGACCAAGACCTTCTGGACCATGGGTGGTTTGTACTCTCCCTCCTCAATTTTGAACCTTAACAATACCTAGAAGTGGTAGTGCCAGCCAGATGTTTGTAGCTGTGGGTGTCTGGACTTTTAAAGCACTTTTAAGAAAGTTAATGTTCAATTTTAGAGAACGACTGGATGGTTCGAGTAACAGTATAATTTTAGCACTCACAGATCCGACAGTGAGTGGTTCCCGTTACTCATCCAGTCTCAGAAAGCACTGGTTAAAGTGTTTGTGTACTGTTAAGATTCAATATTGAGGAAGGGTACAAGAGGTGATCGAAGAATAACCACACCGATCCGGCCGGGTGAAGTCAAACGATGATTTTAATGAATACACGCGTGGGAAGACACTCTGTACGCAGACAGCCAGTAGTCTTCGACTTACTCAAAGCATGAACAGATATTTTATAGCATCAGGGTTTATTTACTGACGCCCCTTCATACGTCACATACATTTTATACATAGATCAGATCAACATCATCCTGACTTTTCACCTAGAAAATCATCTTCTATTTTCATGGCGTGGTACTTTCCGTTCTTATCTTAAAATGAATTGTTCCTCTTTCTTGCTGAGACAACAAGGACGGTTCCTCTAAATAAATTTAACTCTATGTGTGTGTGTCACGACCTCACATGCTCTTTCTCAATTCACCGGTTGCACTTCTGACCTTTTACCAGACCAGAAGCTCACTGAGACTATGTGTATGTCTTCTACTAAATAAATGTTTTAATCAAGAACCTCTACTAAAACCTTAATATAAAATGATCTGATCTTAAGGCCTTCTTAAAGCTATCTGTTACATTGTTAAAGCCTCGTCTTAGCCTGCGGCTCAAAATAACTTCCTGGTTTCACTTCTGCATACAACTTCCTGTCAGCCTGCAACTCAGTCTTTCTGAAAGAGACACTGTTTAAACCTTGGAATGCAATATCCATGCTGCAGATTATATTATTAATGCAATGACAATTATTTAACAATAGCAGTAAAATAATTTCCCTCCTCGACACTCCCCCTTTTGACCTCTGGAACACCAGAGGTCACAATACATTGTGTCCTCACGCAGACCCTTCTCTGGTGGTCTCGGACCTCGAGATCTCCAGGATCCTCGCCCCTCCTGTGGTCGCCGAGATCTTCTGCAAAGGAAACAAAACACCTTTTCTTGCATCTCCCTAACTTATCCTATCTGGGACTCTTTAATCAAAAGCATGATCCTAATTATGCTCTTAACTTATTGACTTGTATTTATGTATACTCTTCAACGTTACTCATCACTTTAAACTCTTTGAGCGCTGGTTTCACATCCGGTTGCTCGCTCTATTTTCCCTTATCTGATCATCAACATCCTGTGCACAAGTTGTCGCTGCTGCAAGTTAATCTACTCCAAAAGAAAACAACCACTTTAATCAATTAAGTTCAAGCATATAAGCAATTACTCCTGTATACATTTCATCATAGCTAAATGCTGCCTTCAAACAACTCCTATGTGTTAACACTAACTTCATTTTAAAACCTCACATTTCCTATGTTATCACCTGTTTTTGGTATAGCCTTTTTATTTCATTTTGCTCCCTTTAATGTAACAATACCTCCTAATTCTAGTTTATCAGACTTAACCAAAATATATGCTTTCCTTCCTCTTTGGTCCTTCTTTAAGTTCAGTTAAAAGCTAAATGAATTTAAGGCCTTTTGCCTGGAATCAATACTGTCATGTGTGTTTCTTAACTCTGTGTCTGTAAGCGTGTGCAATCCTTCATGAACTCATATTATCCTCACAGTAGATTGGCTAATCATAGCGCTAGCCAAAGGCTCGTGACCCTCCAGAGACAAATTTGAGCCACAACTCCTTTAAAAGCACAAAATGCAATATGTATAAAAATCATTTCTATTTATAAGCTCCCCCTTTTATCCTAAAAATACCTCCTATGTAATATCTGTATGTGTAAGCCTACATTATAACCACTACTTCTAGAAATCAAAAAGAAATCAAAGCTGTTCTACCCCTTCAACCCTCACTAATTTTCCCTCTAAGAATTATTCACAGCTTTGAAAAACCGGCATTGTATCTTCTAAACAGGATTCATGGTCCTGGGCCATGTTGGCCCAGTATTCTTGGTTCCTTGTATTTTCGCTCCTTATTTAGGCCAGGTTTTCTGAGGTGTCCTGTTGTGGTGTTCCCTAAGTATTTTTCCTTTGTGACTCTTACCCCCTTGTGCCCCTCTGTGTATTTATGAGCTCTCGTCTCTCTTTGTGTTTATTCCATGTTTCCCCCAGCCTGTTATGTCTGTGTTCTCCCCGTGCTTTCTCTCCTCCTGTCTGAACCTCTGTGTACTTCCTGTTTTACTTTGACAGTCTCTCGTCAGTATGCGTAATGTTGTGTTCACTCCTGCCCTGTCTCGTTATGTTTATCAGTGTCACCTGTGTTCCCCACCTGTGTGTAATCTCCCTGTGTTCTCTGTGTGTATTTCCCCGGACCTCCCTGCATCCTCGTTTCTGGTTTGTGTTATTAGCTTACCCAGTTTTCCGGTTTCTTGTTTTTCCACCAGTGCTGTTTTGTGCCCACCGTTGTAAATAAATATTCACCTGCACCAGAGCTGCCGCCTTTTGGGTCCTTTTCTACAACTCCACACGGCTTGCCTCGCAAACCGTGACAAGTTCACTTTTAATCCTTTAACCTTAACTTAAAAATAACAGTTTCAGTTTTACCATATCCAAATGATCAAAAACCCAAAAGGTCCTAAAATGATCCTAAATTATTAAACAATTAAATTATTAAACCCTAAACCCCCCTTTATCTTGATACATTTCATGTGTCAAGATACTATACAAAACTTAAAACTGCTCAGTTTTCCCCACTCATGATCCAATCTATGTCATAAAAATAAACTTAAAACAGAACAGTTATCAGTCATGTGTTTCTACAATTAATGGTAACTGAGTTACATCAAAAAATATTTCCCCTTTAGCATTTGGCATTCTCCCAACAATATACTATAATCTCATAATCTAACCCCAGTCAACAAAGCAAAACAGAAATTTTTCTGGTAAAAGCAAATTGTTTGTCCACATTAATTCATCCTCACTCACATACAGTCTCACATTCACTCACATGCAGTCACACCATGTATTTGCTAATGGTGGAGCTTCCCGCGTCAGATTCTCCACCCTCAGCAAAATGAGCTCCGTCATTTTTATTTTCCATAGGAAAATATTTCTTCATGCTTTTGGACTGGATTGACTCGCATAAAATCCTTTTTACAGGGACTTACGACCTTGATCAGTCCCCACAGGTAGCTCTCCTCACCCAATTGTAATCTGGAAAGCCCCCTTATATTTGCTCCTCCCGAGAATTTTCAGCGCCGTTATTCACTGTTGCAGGCCTGCTTAAAACAGAAATGAAAAATAGAGCTGGTTGTTAGCTCATAAAAACAAAACAAAATCACCTGACAGGTTTTCTTTAAGTGCACTGTTACAAAATAATGGGCCCAATTTTAGACATGTCCATGTTTCCTAAAACTCCCTCTATTAAAAACAAAAATAACAACAACAACCTACCTGACAGAATCAACCCATCACCACAACAACCTTAAACACACAAATCTTGCCACCACATAATTTCACCTCCTCAATACACCAAAAGTCCCATTAAACCCACTCAATTTGCACACAAAAATCACCCCCTTATGCTCTATAACATACTTCAATTCAGCATAAAACCCCCTTACAACAACATATCACTAAACTATAAATTTCCTACCCCAATCTGCACTTCTCGTCTCTGCTATGCTTCCTCTTCCTGAAAGTCACAGTCACACACACACTCCAGCTAATTTGCATACTGAATCATCTCTCAAGAAGCTGTAACAACAGAAACATATGTTTAAACATTCCCAACTCATTAAATCATTTTATTTCTTCCAACAGTGATCACTAGTGTTGATCACTCAGTACGAGAGCACTCCTAAGTCACTCTTTTTTAAAACTACTTTAATCCCTTTTTCGTTTTCATAACTCCCTTTGTCATATGGCTTATTCTATTCCTCAATTACAAACTCAAATGTATTTTATTAAACATTCACACCCTTGTATCATTCATACAAAATAGCAAGCTGTTCTTCATTGCCTATGTTTGTGTTCTTAGCCAGGTTTAATCAGTGTCTATGCATTAAACTCCATGAGCTTGTCTTGTCTTTATAAGTTTAATGCATTTTCTGTTTGTGTGTGTGAATTTGCATATGGTGCTTTTACAGTGTGTCAGACTCCTTCATAATTTTGCCTTTAAACAGTCAATTTTCTCCTCCCCAACTTTACTAACCCAAATTCTGATTTCCTACCTTAGATAGCAGCATTCCTTGTCCTCAGCCAGAAGGTAGGGCTCCACTTGCCACTTTCCACCTCCACCCTAGCCCAGCGGTCTTACCCGTCAGGTCCGAGAGTAATCGTGACTGTGCCTGCCTTAGGTTGTCCCAGGGTTTCGAGGTGGGATCTTACCCGTCATGGGCTATCCAGCCTTCCATACTCGCCTGATACGGGGCCCAAGTGGGCAGGGGAGGGAACACACTGGCTCTGGGAATTAAAGGAATGTAAGCTGCTTCCTTCATTACATCTTATGTTAAACTATCTTACTTCTGACTCCTTCCTAGAATAATTTCTCATATGGCACTTTGTGTATGTGTGTTTTCTATTCATTAATGTAATTGTCAGTTATTTTCTCTCCCGGTCAGGGAACCACATTATTTTCTCTCTTCATTTTACCTTCTTTTGTTTGTTTGTGACGTTCTACTTTAGCTCTACTAAGCCTTGATGTAAAAACAATACTCCCTTATTTCACGCACACACTCTGTAATTCTACTAACTTTTGACCTAAAATGTAGCATCATTCACACAATGATTTCATAATCCTCTCACACACACCTTTTAAATAAACTAAACTCTTATAACATCACTCATGCCTCTCTCAAATTAAAAACACTTTCAAAGTTTAAAACGTCCTACTTTACATCACCCAAGAAATACCTCTCACACCTTTATTCATCATGTCAAAGCTTCTAGTCACCGCATTCACACTTAAACTGTGACTAGAGTTAAGGAATATAACTCAACACACTTTCCTAAGAGTATTTTAGACATGCTTGTCATAATCAAAAAGAGCAAGTAAAAAACAAACAAACAAAAAATTGAAACCTCCATTAATTCTCACCGCACACACAAGAAATTGAAAAAATAAAACCCACCAGCAGCTAATGCTGGAGAACAGTTACTACTGAAAGTCATGTGTTAGTCTTAAGTATATACAGTGCACTCAATATATTTATATATCTACATCCAAACTCAGTCAATTACTATACATCCACTACGGCAACTCAAAACTTTATTTATAGTCCTCTAATAAACATAAATGGCATTTTAAACACACACTCTACAATGTTTGCAGCAGTATTTGTAAAACCAACTGTGGCTTAAACAGTTCACTGCTTACTCATTTGCATTTTCACTCACACACACACCTCCAAAAATAGCAGCAGGCAGTCAGTGCATTACTGACTCGACACACAGAGATCTCTTATTACAAAGACGTCTTATATTTACAACTACTGTCAGATCTGTCAGCTTTAGCGCCTAACCAATTTAGACAAATTTAAAATAACCGCCCACCAATTAACCAGTATCAAGACTTTAACTGTTTCTGGCCTCATTTCTAAAATCCCTAACTCAATTTAAAAGCGTCAACCAACCCAAACTTTGCCTGAAGCTCTATTTTTGGCATTTCACAGCCAAGGCTTACCTCGAAGTGTTAAGTTAAAGTTACACGCCCGAAGACCAACTTCTCCTGTCCAAAAAAGCGCAGATACCGTTGCAAACGGTAAGGAGACTAACTCCTAGCTATTTTGGAGGTTCCCAAGTTCTCCCCGGTTGCCAACCGTACTAACCCTATTCGCCGATAGGTCAGGGCCAAGCGTCCTTGGCCGGGAGGGAGCGTTACCTCCGAGAACTGCGCTTCCTAGCAGACTCTAACTGCCGTTCTAGAATAATTTATAATACTTTGAAACAACAATCAACACCCGAAACAAGTGTATAACTGAAGTAGGTGCAACCTAGTGGTCAAATGGAGACTCCAACTCACAAAATGACCGCTCAGGTCCACTCTTATGACCAAATTTGGACTCTAACCAACACAATAACCAATTCCCTACCAAACTACTTGAGACTCTAACTCTTTTTCGTTGGGACTTCAACCCAATATTTAAACTTTTTCCTGGCAGACTCAAACTGCTTTAGCAGACTTTACTGCTTTCATTTCTTCTTAGCAGAACTCTAACTGCTTCAACTCATGAAATTTTCATCAAAATCAAAACAGACATCCACCAGTAACTTCAGTGAGTAGACTTAAATTTTATCATGTCCAATTTGGCACACTTTGGAAATAATTCAACAGGTAGTGCCTTACCTTTTGGATAAGCCGGCTTATGCCCACTCACTTAGACCACTGGAACTCATGTCTGCCCGTCAGACCACCCAAGACCACCAAATTTCTCCATCTAAACCTCCAACTCACCCTCCTCAATAACCGGACGAAGCCCCCAAATGTTAAGATTCAATATTGAGGAAGGGTACAAGAGGTGATCGAAGAATAACCACACCGATCCGGCCGGGTGAAGTCAAACGATGATTTTAATGAATACACGCGTGGGAAGACACTCTGTACGCAGACAGCCAGTAGTCTTCGACTTACTCAAAGCATGAACAGATATTTTATAGCATCAGGGTTTATTTACTGACGCCCCTTCATACGTCACATACATTTTATACATAGATCAGATCAACATCATCCTGACTTTTCACCTAGAAAATCATCTTCTATTTTCATGGCGTGGTACTTTCCGTTCTTATCTTAAAATGAATTGTTCCTCTTTCTTGCTGAGACAACAAGGACGGTTCCTCTAAATAAATTTAACTCTATGTGTGTGTGTCACGACCTCACATGCTCTTTCTCAATTCACCGGTTGCACTTCTGACCTTTTACCAGACCAGAAGCTCACTGAGACTATGTGTATGTCTTCTACTAAATAAATGTTTTAATCAAGAACCTCTACTAAAACCTTAATATAAAATGATCTGATCTTAAGGCCTTCTTAAAGCTATCTGTTACATTGTTAAAGCCTCGTCTTAGCCTGCGGCTCAAAATAACTTCCTGGTTTCACTTCTGCATACAACTTCCTGTCAGCCTGCAACTCAGTCTTTCTGAAAGAGACACTGTTTAAACCTTGGAATGCAATATCCATGCTGCAGATTATATTATTAATGCAATGACAATTATTTAACAATAGCAGTAAAATAATTTCCCTCCTCGACAGTACTTATTGATTTATTTTAAGTAATTGTGTTTTATGTATATTATGGTTTTATATTTTTACAAATGCTTTATATACTTATTTATATACATATATATATATATTTAATGGTTTATACCTTGTGTGTGTGTGTGTGTGTGTGTGTGTGTGTGTGTGTGTGTGGGAGTTGTGTGTTTTTTTTCTTGTCTTGTTTTTATGGACATGAAGTCTGCCAATAAAGATTTAATTGAATTGATTATGAAGTTATTGAGCTGCACATACGTTACGACCTGCTTAAGTTCGAGGTCACAGCGTCTGTAGAGCAGCTGGAACATAATGAAGTCTACAAGGTTAAAGTTTTCTCTTCAGTTATTGTTCTTTCTGCTGCTTGGTTTGATGGATCTGAGAGCTTTTGTTTTTATTATTGTTATTATAATTATCATTAATATTTTACTCTCTAGAAGCTTTAAAATAGTGTTTGTGTTTGAAAAAATTGATTTAAGAATTGAACAGAAACATCTGTCCTTCTGAAAATCGCCCAAAGGCACGGAGACAAAGTCAAAGGATGCAACCTGTAACTTTCTCGTCCTTCATGTCAGGACCATCATCCATGATTTATATAAAATGCATATAGCAACAGTAGCACTTTAGTTTGGACTTTATGATTTCTGTAACTGGAAAATATTATTTTGTTTAAAGACAGAAGTGACCACATAGTTGCAACATCAAAGGAAAATATTAATTAATTAGCATCAAGTATATTTGTTGCTTAAGCATTTGCACTATAACTTAAGTAGGATTATAACTTTTAAGGAAGGAAAGATTTCAGATATTTAGTTCACTCTTTCAGTTATTTTATATGAAATTAAAACATTTACGTTGGTCAAATATGATGCTCTAAATCAAATAAAAGTTTGAAAATAAATGATGTATTTTTAAATGCTGCAACAAATGTTCACAAAAAGTAACTATAATTAAAACCAGTTAAACAAAATCAAATGTTTGAATCATGCTTAACCAAATGCCAGGCTGGAGAGCTGAACCTAAAGTATACGTAGAAAGATTTCAACATGTGAGCAGTTTTTAATGTTTTTATCACATATAAATGTCACAGCAGTGGGTCCTGGCCCAATGCTTTGTGTTTTTGCTTTCCTTTGACTCTTGTTTTTCTTGGTTTTTGTTCTTATTTATCAGGCTCTCAGTAATCTTAGTTCTCCCTCCCTCAGTGTTCATTTCAGCCTGTGTTTAGTTTCTGTTCCCGTGTCCCACGTTTCATCGTTTCATGTCGAGTCAGCCCTGTCTCTCTGTTTCCTGTGTCTCCCCAGTCAGCCCCGCCTCCCTCGGGCACTCATGTGTGATACAGAGTAATAAACCTGACTACATTTGCTACACTCTCTTTATTACCTGTTACTTTAAAATTCATACACTAATTATGTCTGCCCATCTCTCTAATGTGAAGGTCAAAGGTCAACATCCCAGTGACATAAGAATAATCCCAAAGGGGCAAAGGCAGCGGTTAATTTAGCACATTTAGCATTAAGGGTACAGCAAGGATATACTTTTACTTATTGTGGCAGGGGTGTGGTCTCTGGCCTGCTGCAGTGGAGGCTGGTGGCGGGACGTTGGACGGCACAGGTGAGGGTGATGGAGCTCATGACTCTCCCCTTTATAGTAACGGAGGAGACTGGCGTGGGGGAAGCGTGTAGTGGAGGAAGCCGAGGAGAGAGCTGGTTTCTGGCTACAAAGACGGCGTCAAACCAGAAAAGATTGCTCGTGGTCAAATAATGTGTCAATCACCTGTGAATCAAACTGTGTGTGGCTCAGTTCATGTCACAGTGTTGTTTAGTATATCTTCACTTGTCTCACTCTCCTTCTGTTCTGTCCATCAGGACGATCCTCAGCGCTTACACAGATCCTCCATCGATGTTTTGGATCCAATCAGTGATCAGTTCTACGAGGAGGCCTGGATGTTCACCAGAGCTCGCTACACCTCTATCTACCAGAAGGTGAGTGTACTCCTTTGTACTCAGATTAACATTTTACTTCTTAAAATACATTTTCATATATGAGCTTTCTATTATTTCATGGCCATTTAATCAATATTAAAATTACAAGCATATCAACAAAGGTGAAGCTGGTTTTTTCCACTTGCTGTCACACAGTCATGGAGGAATACAATAAATACATAATCAGTCATAGATCCTGAACAATGACATTAAAAGAAAGTCTGTGGCTCTAAAAACTAAACAGTATAAAGACATGCTCCAAGCTGCTGTTTCTCTCCTACTCCTCTAGGTTTTCCACTGTCGGCCATCCAGCGATGCTGGAGGGCTACCTGGCCAATGGTGGCCTACACAAAGAGGTCCCAGCTCGGAGGAGCTGAAGAAGATCCTTGCCTTCCTCGTCAGTTTCCTCTTCAGTTCCTATCCCAACAAAACCTTCTTGCACCTATTAGCTCCAAAGAGGCTATGGTGCCCGTGGAGGTCTGGACCTGAGGCCTGTGCTCATCACGTGGATAGAAAACACTCTGACACCATTCTGGAGGTCTGATGGGACTCTGACCAAAACACAGATGAAATAAAACTTGTGGCTGGAGCTTTTAAAATGACTTTTTCACCTCATAAATTAATGCTCATGATTGCATGTTAGCAAGACAGCATCTCCCCAAGGTGAAACTCTCAGGAGACATTTACTCTTAAACTGTAATCTGGTTGAGACTACTTGAGGAGATCTTAGTAGCGAGTATGTGGATTTAGTCTCTTCACCAACAGCAGACAGACCCATGCCAAGAAAGCAGACATGTTCTCAAAGAAAGCCGAGAGCAGAGATTGGAAAAAGCTCAAAAGAAAAAGCTGCAGCTTCAGACGACTATCTGCCTGTAAGGCTGAAAAAGTCCAGTTACGCTCTATTTTGGAAAAGCTCCCAGTTTTGGTAACCTGGACTTTTATTTCCCCTCTTCTGCTACAGATGTTGACTGTGACCTCAGAGGCCAACTGGACCACACAGCTGCAACAGGAGTGAGGGAGAGGAGTCTTCATCCAGCTTCAAAGAAAACATCCAGGTAAAGTGACGTGGATCAGCGGATAAAGCCGTCTCCACTTTCAAAGGAGATCCTCTGAGAGAGAGACTCTCTGAGCCATTTTAGCCTCAAATTATAGGACTTTATAGTACAGCAACACTTTTAAAGGACAAAATTAACATAAACTTTGACTGTAATACAAACAAAGTATTGCATGTGTTTTTAAAACTGTTCCTCCGATGGGCAGGATATCACTATTAGACTGTCCCACCAGCCAACTTCAACAAGAGACCACAGCAGCATTCAGTGATCAGCACAGATGTTCCTCTAACACTCAGCATCTGATCCCTGTTGGTCTGTGTGCTTCTGCTTTTGCTCAGTTAGAAACCCTGCAGCAACCCGACCCAAAACTGTGTCTTCTTGTTGGCCTCAACGTTGAAGTGTCAAACGTCCAACATCTGGAAAGGAAACCACGCCAGTGTACTGTGATGTTTCACCAACATGTGGCAGACGCTGGTCCTGCCTTTCATGCTGACATCAGCAGAGAGCCCCGCCTACCTCAAAGCCTCCCCTGTCATGTACTGATCAGGATGATTATGAAGATGAGCGAGTGTAAATAAGACTGTAAAAGTCCACGAGCAGAATGTTTGGATGCTTTCTAATGATTCATGAATATCATGAGAGTGTTTGTGTGTTTTGTCTTTTCTTTGCTGACGTTTCTTACTAACAAAGACAATTTACGCTCTGTGTGTGTTTTCATCCTTACCAGCCACACTCTAACTGCAATGAAGGAAACAAACTGTAGAAATGGTCGACTCAGTGACTTCATAAAATATTGAAGTGGTTCAGGTAGAGCCAGTTTTTAAATGACCATGAACACTGACCGTATTGTATCTGTACAGCATGTTTTTCTATTAGACAGATTTGTAACAGAGGCCTTGCTCTCAGTAAGTTTGAAATCCTTGTCTGATTTATTTTGTAATCTCTGATCTTTGTGTATCCTGCTCAGTTTGCATGCTGCCTGTAGGAGTTTCTGTCTTTGTATTTGAAGATAATTAATTGAATATACTCAGCTGCTTCCCTTTGGTGCCTCACACATCACTGAAGTTTTTCAGTGTCCAGTTATTTGTTTTTAATAGCTGTTTGAATTCTCTGTATGTTTGACCCTGTAGACTGTTTAATGGACTGCTCGTCTTCCTGTTTGTAACCACTGCCTGTTTAGGACTAAAGATTTGGATTTTTGACTTTAACACAGCCTCTGCGTGTCGTCCCTTTGTGTCCTCGTCCTCTGTGAATGTGTCACAGATGTTTCCATGATAATAACACAGCTTTCCCACAGTGGCTTGCAGCAGCATTTATTCACAGCACATTTGAGAAAGGTTCAGATTAACTCGATGAGTTTATATTCAGAATGATTCTGACAGTGGGCCACTGTGAATTGTGATCTTTCATCAGGTCAGTGTTTAAGTTCAGTATTTCAAAGCAGGAGCTATGAACAGTCATCATGTTGGCATTAGAATTATTATTATTAATCATTATTAATAATGTCGTTACTCATGTATAACCTTGATTAGTATACATGAATTTTATCAATAGTGAAAAATAATGAATAATTCATGTATAACTTTTATTGTGTTTTGTATATTAATTATATTTAAATAGAGATGTTGACACTGTCTCTACAGTAGCATCAATGTAACATACATTATTGGTCCAAGCTGTCATAAATGGGGAGCCTGATCCTTTATTATGAAAACATGACGAGTATTTTTCTTGTCAGTTGGGAAGAAGTTGGTCTTTTTTTCCTTCTTTTTGCTCAGTTTGTCTTTTCTTTGATAACTGAAACTCTGATCAAACCTACTCATGTTTATAGCATGTAAAAGCAACTGACAGTACGTGGCATTGTTGTTTGTAGAGGTGCAGTGTAGTGGGAGCATAAATCAAAAGAAAACAGTAACATTTATGCAATAAAACATTTGAATGAAAATGAACAGGCCCTTTATGAACTTCAAAGGGATCTGAAAACAACACTTTTTAAAAGAGTATCTTGGGGTGTAGGTGGTCAAAATAGAAAACTGAGCTGAGACTTTAAGTTCAATCCATCCATTCGTTTTTACTTAGGAGGAAGAAATGTCAGGCTGGTGCAGGCTGGTTAGGTGCATGTGGTTATCTTTACCTAAATGAGTTCACTTTGTGGCTGCCAGGTTGGGCAGAAGTACCTGTCCCCTGTTAGGCTTAGTTAGGCTGTTCTCTTCTAATCAGACAAATAAGGCGATGACTTTCTGTGAACAGTATTTCTTATAACTCAGCAGTATAATGCATCATAAAACAATATCATTCATTCACAATAAATCAGCACTCTAATGCAAATCAGTTTAATAAATGCAATAGTTATCAGCTTCTTCTAATTCAGGAGAATAATGCAAACTAAAACTACATAACAATTCACAATCTTTAATTAGGGGTCTAACATGGCATAAGGTAATATTGTAATCCCACAACGGAGATATTTTTCCAAACTGCACGTGTGGACGGGATTAAAAACAAAGAAACAAAAACGGAAACTCTGTGTTTTCAAAAACACCCGTGTGGATGTAGCCAAAGAGGCGGAGCTCCTCTCTCCCATGAGGCTCCTCCAGACTCCGTCCTGCCAAAGTCTGATGGCATTTAAAGAGCTTAACATTAGGACTGTCTGGGGAAGGGAGTGAAAATATTCTACATCTGAAGTCCATGTCAGTGCTGACCACATGCACAGCAGCACTTTGATTGGCTTCTGTGCCGCCGTCTTATTCTGCGAATATGCAGGAGAATTCCAGAGCCTCAGAGTCTGAAAGAGAATTTGATGTTTGCTCTGAGGACAAGTTTGAAGTGCAGCAATGGAGCAACGTAAAAGTCCTTCAAACAGCACTGCAGAGTTATTGTACACAGCAAATCCAGCATGTCCAAATTAACACTGTCGGATTTGATTTCAACACTATTAAAGTGTCTATATGGGTCCACACCAGAGAGTGTTAATTTAACTCCTTTTGGAGAGTTGGTACGTTAACTCTGATTTAGTGTTAAACACCAAATCTGTCTGGAGTTGATAATTTAACACTTGGTGTTAAGAGTTTATATATTAACTCTCAAAGAGTATTTTAGTTTAACTACGTAAGAGTTATCTTCTAATTCATCTAAAAAGCGGTAATTTTACTGTTCTGAACTTATAGAAATTTCCTTTGGAAATAAACATTTACTAAAAAGACGCAATGGTTTTTGAAAAACATTTATTCTGAACTGTGCACCACAATTTCAAAACATTTTCTGAAAGATGTAACAGTATACATGTTCTCACTTTCATTAGAATTTTGTTTATCAAAAGGTCTGACATGGTAAATGCAAATAACAGCATCTCATCACTTATTTCTTCAATACAATATGCATGTCCTTCATTCATCACTTTGTGGAACTTCAACGCACTTCTGCTCTCCCCCATATTCCATCTTCACAAGCATATCCTGTACGGAGATTGAATAAAAATTAGTTGACACTAATTAATGGCACAAATAATCCAGTAAACAATTGCAGCACAGTAAAAAAAAAAGGAATCCTCTTTGAGCCATTACTTGTGTAAAGTATTTTCCCAAAAGACAAAGACACAGGCAACAGGTAATACTGAACTAAATGTAAAACCTCAACCTTTTTCATTTTTACCTAAACCGTGTACACAAAACTCTGGAGGGATCTATGCTAACGTAGAACCCAGTCAGGACGCCTGCTACTGCTGTTTGCTCGTTTGTTTTTATGGGCGATCGTTTTCAGGCTTCAAGTAGCACCATTATACCAACATTTCACATTCTACACATTGTTTTAGGTGTATTTGACCAAAGGTTTGACTGGAAATTCACATGCAAGCTTTTTTCAAGGCTGTGGTATTTGCCCGCAGACAATACCTTTCAGCTAGCTAAAACAGAATATTATGCTATCAGCGAGCAACATGGCTAATGCCTTTCACACAGCTTTGTCTCAACTCCAAAGAGCCACAGAAGTAAAAGCTCATAATAATAATTGAAACAATCTTTGAAAAAATGACTTACCAAGCATGGCAAACAACTCAAATATGTAGAGCAAAATGTTCTGAAACGGCTTCACTTCAGCTTCGATTGGAGCCGTGCTGGGGGCGGAGTCTGTGAATTTACTCTGTTGGTGTCATAGCCCCTGTAGGAGTTCAGAGTTAAGAGGTCAAGAGTTAATGTTTCCATTGTAACACCTCCAGATTTGACAGAGAAACAATCATTTTTAACACTCGATTTTAACTACTATCATTTTACACCTCAGAGTTACATTAAAAGAATGTGACTCTACTTAGAGTAAAATTAACTCTACTTTTGCAAGGAGACTATTAACACCAAAAAATGTAACACTTTTGAATTTGCTGTGTAGGGATGTTTCATTTGATTTGATGGTACTTCAGTGGTGACCTGTCCTGGGTGTACCCCGCCTCTCGCCCTGTGGTGGGTGGGGTCGACTCCTCTCTGACTCTGGTTGGATGATAAAGGGATAATAAAAGAAATTAAAAATGCGCAGTAAGAGTAACGTATAGTTGCTCTGACTTTATATCTCCATGATATCAGCTGTTTGTGAGGCTGCAGCACATGAAAAATGAACTCTGCGTGTGTTTTTGTATTGAAGTACCCGTCAGATTTAGTTAGTCGTTGACTCTGTTCCGGATCCTTCTGGTCCTCGTTAAACCCGGGGTCAGTGTTTTCATTGTACTGCACTTGGTTGTGTTGAGCTACAGTTGAGATTTTTATGCAGGCACTGACAGAGATCCTCATCATGATTCAAAACTTAACAGGTTATTATCTCCACTTATTGACTCCAACTTGTGAAGAAAATAACACAAAACTATCATCAACTTCATATTTGGGTGGCAGAAACAGACTTCCACAGTCAGGTCGTGCAGTCTGCAGAAAACTGGAAGCACTCATCTTTGGCAAATCATTTTCCAAACTATAAAACAATAGAGACATAAAACTGTGGGCTCATGTTGCTGTCCACGCATTTTATTACAATAAATCTGGCTGGGCCATCTCTCCTTTCAAGTACAGCGACGACTGATAACTCCATTAACTTTTCCCTTATTATAACAGCCAGATCTCCCAGCGATACGACTGTAATCTCATTGAATACAGAATAAAAAGTATTATTTGGGTCACATTGCAGCAATAGTTCTGAATTTGACACATAGTCAGTAGTTTCAAAGAAAATGTAACCTGCGTGACCTCAAATGAAACTTCACAAGCTTTCGTGTTGATCGCTTTGAGAGACGGGGCCGGTCTGGGATCCTTTTGTGTGGTTTCAGCTCGTTTGCAGAGACACATTTGATTGTTTGATCCTGTTTCCACTGTTGAGATCCTGATGAAATTTTCTTCATAATGACCCGGCAGAGTCATTATGAAGCAAATTAGCTCGGCAATAGGAAGTTGAATTTTTCTTTCAGGGTTCAAACAGAAAACCACAAACACATTTAGACTGAGCTCAAACCAACAGAGGGCTTTGGTGAAGATGAAAAGATTTTCAAGCACCCGAGCACACCGTGTGAGTCTTTACAAAAATCAAAAGCAACCCTCTTGACCCTGGAGGTCCCTCAGTCCTCTAAAACAAAACCACGTTAATCACATTGTATTTCATGACAAGCTGTCAGAGGCATTAAAACCATGATATATCCACAGACTGTATATGAAAGATGGACACAATCACTGTGACATCACTCGCTGGGTTTGGTTTCTTCTTAGAGCACAAAATATGTGAGCAGTGCCGCTGCTGGTCTGCACTGTATGAATGTGCACTATTTACTAGAGATGGACGATCCGATAATACAACACGTTCTCACTCCCAACTCGTCAAACGTGTGACGCATGGTCAGGCTCCCTCTGCTGCACTTATGGACGCGCAGGGTACCCCTCTCGCGTCGGGAATTGACGTGAAGGGTCCTCCGATTGAAGAGATTGCCGCGGAAGTGCCTGCTGTCGGTATATTTAGACATTTTCCAAATCACATTGTAGTGACGTATACTGAACACAATAAATTATATAATGTAAACAACTACCTGAAAAACAGGTAGAACGATACTTTTGTATCGTTTATTGCATTTACGGAGGGAGTGATGTATGCTGGGTAATGGCACAGCTAGCTACTGGGTGACTTTATTCACCCGCTTCGGCTGTTATCAGTCCATACAATGGGCGTTATTAGCACAAATCAGTCCCATAGATATGGGCCATCTCCTGCTAGATTGTTCAGAAGGTTGTTCTCATCCATCCAGATGGAGGATCACTAACAGGAGCGTGGAAGACTCCAGAATCCACTCTGGCTGGAACCCGGTGGATATGCAGTGGGTACAGGTAAGACCATTTAAACGGACAGCATTTATAGAATGACTATTAAAAGTCAGCGAGTGTCAGTAATGTTAATGTGGTTATCTTAGTAATACACCGAGTGCTAATATAACAGCTTTAAGATGCATTTGTAGATGTTATTACGTGTTTTACCGTCTTTATGGTGCTAGCTTAAAGTTACGGTGTAAATGTTAGCTTATATTGGAGGAAAGCTGTTACTGTTTAAACGATGTTAGCACAGAAATATTAGCTTCTGTCATGACTGATGAAGTTACTAGTTAATAAAGTTTCCAGTAAAGTGTTTAATCGCAGCCACAGATTGACAGCAAATATCTCGATTAGCTTCAGTGCATCTATAATAAATATGTGCAAATTTCAGTGCTTCGTTTAAACTGTATGTGTCTGTATCATGGGATGGATACACCCTTAACAAAACAAAGAAAATATTACAAAACCAATTTTCCCCTCATGCTGTCGGACGCGCCTCGAGGAACCAGCTCCATTTAAAACATCACAGTCAGCTGTAAAGTGTCGTTTCAGTTTTTATACAACGTCAAAGAGCTTCATGTTTGAACAATCAGCTTATGAACAGGAATAAGATCTGCACGGTCTGGTTCTGGTTGGATGCAAACAAACAGCTGTGTGTTAATCCAGCAGCAGGACATGCTGGAGGATGGAGCTCAGCTGAAACGACCCATGAAGTCCTCACCGGCTCTCATGTTTACCATCAGGACCAATCCCTGCAACTGAAATATAATCTACTAAATATCTGAGTTGAGAAGGTTGTGTTAGCGTGTGGTGAGTGCAGGATGGGGAACTCCATCCTAGCGACAAATTTCATTTCCTTAAAAAGGCATCAAGAGAAGCTTTGAAGGTAAAATGAAGGTTTTAGTGTGAAACTGTTTTATCACAGCTGCAGGAAGCTGCAGATTTATGAATACAGAGAAGGATGTAGTTTCACATATTTCCAGACAAAGCCATAAATGCTTCTTAATCAATGCCAGTAATATACTGCTTCCTGCTTTTAAGCTTGGGCGAGCCGTAGATGCTGAAATATTGCACCATTCTTACAAATAAAGCAAACAAATGAAGAAATGTATTTCTATGATCTTACTCCATGGCCACGTTCATACATGTGAAAGTCTCCATCCTGTGTCCTTCACTTATCTTTATCCCAGGTGTGAATTGTTCACAGGACTTAAAAGAAGGACGTGTCTGTGGAAAAGGCTCCGGTCAACCTAAACTCCTCCCTCATCAGGACACAGAAGAGCCGCTGAGGCAGCGCCTTGGAGTACGCTGCTGGTCGCGGCACACAAGATCTCCCGGCCTGCTGGAGGAGGGAAGTCTGGTACTCTGCTGCTTCCCCCAGTTTGCTTCTTGTCAGATCCCAAGTCCTTATCGACGGGCCCCAGAAGGGCAGCCTAAAAGGGCAAAGGTCAAATGTTAGCAAACAGCAACTGATTCTGAAGAAATGTGCTGTGTGAGGTGGACACGTGGATATTCAGAAGTACTGTAACCGAGTCTCCCACAGAGACCTGATCCAGACTACAGCTCACAAACACAGCTCCTCTACTAACACCTCACTGCAGCTGCACGCTGCTGATCCTGTCTGTGATTAGAAATGATTTCAATAAAGTAAAACAGAGGCTCGTTTTCTATGAGCGTAAACAGGGATCTCTTTTTCAGTCTCAGTGTAACAAACATGTTTACTAGAGCAGGGCGATATGGCCAAAAATATTTATCACGATATATATTTGAAAATTTGCGATAACGATATAACTGACGATATAATTGATGCGAGACAAAATACAACTCCACAACATTACCAGCGCAAAAAGACAACCTTCCATTTATTTTCACTTAAACAAGAAGCTGTTTTTTATGTACATTAAAGCTTTATAAAAATGTAACAGTGCAAATGCAAATTCCTTGCTGAAAGTTTAACCAAAAGGCATTTCCAGTAGAAATGGGCTGACATATCCTGAGCATAACCATGTATAATATCCACTGAAGTTAAAAAGAGCTGCTTTGCAACATTAAACTGCAGTGTGCAGTACGTAGTTTTCGGTGCACGGGATTATAAGGCACATTAAGCGAAACAAAGCAGTCAGATAAATCAAACTTTATTAAACTCATTCTTCTTGCTTCCTCCACTTCTGTACCATTGATTCATTAATGTTGAATTCTCTGGCAGCTGCTCTATTCCCATGTTGTTGCAGTATATTAATGACTAACCTCGTATTGTGGATGGATTATCTCAGTTGTTCTCCTGACTGAAGTTTGGTCCGTTTACAGCATCCTGCCATGCGATTGTATTTGTCTCTAACCATCAGGAACCTTCACGTTAACTTTTATAAGTGGAAAAGTGTTAGTGTTCGTCCTCCAGCTTCACTGTTTATGTTATGCTAACATAGCTGTGTCGCTAGCGATCACGTAGCACATCATTATATACCAGCTAGCCCAACTTCAGTAACCCTACAAACGTCACTGCTGTTTAGTTTCCTGTCTTCATTTATGTTGGAAGTGATAGCAGAGCTGTACGTTTGATTTTTTTTCAGAAATCTCTCAGTCAGAACATGCTATATCATGCTTAGGTAACTAGCGAAACTAGCGAGCTAACTTCCGCTAGCTTCCTGCTAACTTCTAACTCCGTTAAATGTAATAACTTTTGTTTTCATGGATGCCTGGAAGTTAAACTTCATAGTTACACCTGGTAAAGCAGCAATGCTGATTGTTTTATTAAAGATGAAAGAATTTAGACAGTTTTTAACGCTCAGTGATGCTGCAGTGTTTGTTTGACCTGAACCATATGGAGTTTAGGACCCAGATTACTCCCAGATTTAAGAGCATCTTAGTCCGACAAATACGACAGTAACGACGGCCGCTTGCATGTTCTGCAAAAAAAATGTGCTTTGTTGTGTATCTGACGGACAAACACCAAACCAGTTCCACATCACTGAAGTTGCACCATTTTTACAAACCAATTCTGGTTCATCTGTTTCACTCAACAATCGGCCATGTGCGTATGAAAACAAAGGCACTGCGCATGCGCGTTTTACTCATATTCTATCGCGATATTTCATTTTCCTATCATTGCCTAACATTATACCAGTATTACCGTGAACGGTATAATATGGCCCAGCCCTAATGTTTACTGAATAAGTCTTTCAGTAAACATGTTTTTGTTAATTCAGTAAAATCTGCAAAGATGACTTGTACTGTTGGCAGCAACAAACAGAGACAACAGAGTGTGGGACAGACAGGAAGTCAGGACACGTCTATGTGCTTCACAGTGGGACTAGAACATGAACCACAGGCAGCAAGTGAAACGTGCAAACCTCCACGTCACCAAAAACACCCTGCAGGTCCCATCAGAGCAACGGCAGAGAAAACAGATGAAACATCTGTTAGAGAGAAAAACGCTTCACTGCTTTCTTACCTGTATGACACCAAAAGGGTTTTGTTTTTTTAATAATAAAGGCTTCATGTTTTACAGTTAAAGGTAAAGCTCATGCAAACATGCAGGCTTATTTGTCTGATCAATGCAAAAGTTCAAACATGTCTCTTTCAAGCCTCATTATCAGCTGAGATCATAGTAAAGAACAGACAGGATCCTGATCCATCTGTTCTTTATATAATTACTGTTTTTACTGTAATGTAGAATATCATGGACATAATACACAGACTGCAGCCTAAATACTGCTAAAAACAGCCCTTTTTATTTTTAAGGTTTTACGTATTAACCTTTTATTATAAAAGTCACCTGATCCTTAGCAGGTGTGTATACAGAAATACACCAGGTCATTATTTAAGCAAAGCGAAGCCAAACTGCTCCTGTGTGACAGATGAAGTCCACCTTTAAACAGCATTTAGATGCTGCTAATGACGATTAGTGGCAGCACTGGTCTGTGGGCTGGGGACACTTTTCACAGCGCCATCATGTGGATCAAACTGTATTCTGGGTCAAACCTGATGTTTTATCATTTACACTGAACAAAAATATAAACGCAACACTTTTGTTATTCTTACTTCCATTAGTGTTAACATGCTGCACAGGTCATGAAGAAGATTGTTTTAATTTTCATTGTAAGTGGGCTAAAGCAGTTAATTAAAAGTAGTCTAACATAAATGTAAATGCTGTAATTTGATTATTTTAATAAACATGTAACTTGGATGCTGGCGTGACCACAGTGCACACGTCTGCTGTTACTCACAGTGGTCCAAGGGACGCTCAGGGAGTTTGTGTGTTCGCTCAGACACATGAAACATTACAGGGAACATTGCTCGCAAACACTGTTCACAAATCTGTCTAAATGTGTGTTAGTGAGAACTTCTCATTAGCTGAGATAATCCATCCCACCTCACAGGTGTGGCATGTCAAGGTGCTGATTAGACAGCATGAATATTGCACAGGTGTGTCTGAGACTGCCCACAATAAAAGGCCACTCTGAAATATGCCGTACATGTGTAGCACAATGACACACATGTCGCAAAACCAGTCAGGATCCGGTTCAGCTCATGGAAACAAAAGTGTTGTGTTTATATTTGTGTTCAGTGTAACAAATACTGAGACGTGTAATAATGTCGTGTGTTGTTCATCTCAGGACGCTGCAGAGAACCAGATTATTTTTATTATCCTGTTTGTCTGTTATGTGAACCTTTAGAGAGGATGTACCTTATAATGACTGAGTGTGTTTATCGCACTATGTTAAATGTAACTGTGAGCGACACGAGGCTTACTGCTCATGGTTACCTCATCAGTGGTGAAGTCAGCCAGCCTGATGCAAGAAACAGGAAGAAGAAAAGGATGAAAGAGCAACACACAGATGAAAAACAAAAACAGACTTTCTAACCGACAGAGC
Organism: Astatotilapia calliptera; assembly: GCF_964374335.1. NCBI lineage: Eukaryota > Metazoa > Chordata > Actinopteri > Cichliformes > Cichlidae > Astatotilapia > Astatotilapia calliptera. The sequence continues at coordinate 39,641,463 of NC_137426.1, forward strand.
TGAAATCTGAACATGTCACCAGCTGCAGGAGGCAACGCTCTGAACCACGTCGTTCCTCCTCCAGATGGAGCTTTCACTGCCTATAGTCTCTTGACATACAATGGTTGGATTCTCCTATGATACTGTATCAGCTGAGCCTCAAATTCTTATGATCTCGAGCTTCTTCAGTCTCAGTGAATCCTTAGTTGGCTCAGATGCATCATCTGGTGTTTGAGTGTAACAAGGTGGTTGTAACACAAAAGGAGTGTAAACAGGTGAGTGTGGTTTGTAGTGTAAACTAAAGCAGCGTGTCTAACCAACCACATCTCCAGGGCTGAATCAGGTGACCACGAGCCATCGCTCCACAGCTGCTGAGGGAGCTACAACCCTCATTCAGCCTTTCACAGACATACGGCAATGAACTGTATGAACAATAAACTTTATTCATACACACAAATCCCTTTAAGGTTGTGTCAGCGAGGGCAAACGTGCCACATCAAATACATGGAGCTACAAGCTGTGGTGACCCACTGTCAGTAAGGGAGCTTTATTACACACACACAGCATCACAACAACAGTTACCTCAAGCTGCTTCTATGTTATAAGGCAAAGACCCTGCAGTTACACAGGAAACATTAGGTGACCGTCTGTGAGCGACAGTGGGAACCAAAGCCTCTAACAAACATCCATCGATAGATGAGGGGCAGACGGACTGAATGCAGAGAGGTCTACTAACACATGTTGAGTGAAGAAGAAACACCCAGTGCATTATGGGGAACTTAGACCTATAACTTAGACCTGTGCGCCTTAGCATATGCTACTTCCAGGGCATAGCGCTTAGTTTCCGGTGTGATATTCGCTCCTTGTTCACGGTCGGGTTTTTCAACCAAATGGACGAATCCAGTGGCGATTTACATTTCTCGAGATGTCGAATGTATCTGTAGATGATGTTGATCGACTTGTCGATATTTTTTCCCCCCGCGCCTCAGAGAGAGACAGGATTCAAATTTTATACTTCTCAGTATTTGTATACAGCGCTCCCTCGTTTATCGCGGGAGTTACGTTCTAAAAATAAAATGCGATTGGTGAAATCTGAAGTAGCCAACTTTATTTTTTACAATTATTATAGATGTTTTAAGGTAAAACCCCTCACTACACACTTTATACACTCAGACAGACATGAACATTTTCACACGTTTCTCTCTTGTTTAAGCTCTCAAAGTTCAAACCTTCGTAGACAAATAAGTCCAGTATTACAGAAACCAAAGATCAAACCGTGTTTTCAGGTCCAGCACATGAGAACAGAGCAGCTGAGAGATAATTCAACATCAATGAATCATTAATGAATCAATGAATCAGCGATTCTGTACTGTACAGGAGAGACGGCACGGAGGAGATCAACAATAGTCTGCAGCCAATCAGGACGCAGAACACAAAGCGCTGTGCGCAAAAAAAAAAAAGCATGCAAACTTGCACAAAAAAAATGTACGAAACAGCGAGGCCGCGTTATAGCGAGGGACCGCGGTAATTTTGAAGGTACGTCACAACATACCCTTCGTAAATACTCATGCATAGAGACCCTTACCACGGTTTGTTGACATGCTGTGTAGGTGTGTACTTGACTAGCAGGGAAACCTTTGACTATTGTTCACCTGTAGTTTGAATGCTGAACATCTGCCTGTTTAAATCATAAGAACTGTCACTATACATGTAAATTAATCAGAATGTTTTTTTTTGTATGTAATTTGTATAGTATTTTTTTCTCTCTTATTTCTTTTCTAAATGTACTTGTATATTGTTCACATGTTGAAATAAATTACCAATCAATCAATCAATACAGAGATGTGCTTCTGATTCTGTAATGCAGTTCTGCTTGTGTTGAGTGATGTAAACCACCAATCGATCTGCACGCTTCAAACCTCAAAACTGATCATTTGATTTTTTTTATGACACAGCAGTGGTGAGTGTTCCCACCTTCTGCTCTTTGTAACTTAACGCCATCTTTCTGTTTTCATATTTTGGACATGATTTTGGAGTCCATCTTTGCAGCAGCAATTGACCGCAAAGTAAAGCTACCGGAAATGTACAACCCTGCATCCGATCTTAAAACAGGAAGTTAGCATTTTCTCGTGCACAGGGTCTATTGCAGACTAATTAAGGTTGCTGATCCAACCCTAACTATGTGCTTTATCAAAGAGGAAAGTTTTGTCTGTCACCTGAATCCAAACTGGAAGCTGGTTCCACAGAAGAGGGGCCTGAAAACTGAAGGCTCTGCCTCCCATTGTACTTTTAAATACTCTAGGAACAACAAGTAGGCCTGCAGAGCGAGAGCGAAGTGCTCTAATAGGGTGATATGGTACTACAAGGTCATTAAGATAAGATGGGGCCTGATTATTTAAGACCTTGTATGTGAGGAGCAGGATTTTGGATTCATGTTCCAGTTGATGCATCAGAGTCAATCTGGGATCCAGTGTGGAGCACATGGACACTTTTAAGGCTTAAAGAACAAACCGATGATTCGATTAGATACTCGGCTCCATCTCTGGAGTCACGGCCACCAAAGCTTTGTTTCTGCTAACACTGTAAACATATACAAATGCACATTAATAGTTGTTACTGCAGAAAGAGAAAAAGAAGCGTCAAAGACAGGAAGGAGATCTGCTCCACTGTGGAGAGAGCTGCACAACTTTTTTCCTGAAGAATTGTCACACAGTCAAACTGATAATTCTTCATTTTTCATTGATAGTTAAACAGACTGGTTCTTATAGCTCTGAACTAGAGATGGCACGATACCACTTTTTTATGTCCGATACCGATACCGATATCATAAATTTGGATATCTGCCGATACCGATATGAATCCAATATAGTGTTTTTTAATCAACAAAACTGTTTTTTAAATATCTTGCTGCATTTTGTATAAGTTCATACTCAAGTTTAAAACAACAACTACACTAAAGCTATTCTGTTATACCTGTATGCAAAAAAAAATATTTCATAGTACAGCAATACTGATCAATCTAATAAACTTAAACCTACACCATCCTCCCTATTCTGGTATTTTAAAGAGTACTTAGCATAAATATTAAGCAACCTAACTAATAGGGTTCCAACTCCCAGCAACAACAAAAATAAATAAATAAAAAATAGGGAACCACCCCTCACGCTCCACCTCATGATGCTTAATCGACGTAATCAACCTTAATTTGATGCAGTGTGAAAAAAAAATGCACAGAAATCAATTATTTTTCAAGAAATATTAAATAGATTCAACATCTTTCTTCAACAAAATTGCAGACTGCACAGATGGTACCTTCCCAAAGGAAAAAGTAGTATAGCTTACTAGGGTATATATATTAGACTTAATAGTTACTATATACAGTAATGGACTTCTATTCATTTTGCATCAAATTAAAACTTTGGCTGTCAGATAATTATTTATTAAAAACTAGACATTTTAAATGAGAATAAGAAAGAAAAGTATGTCTTTGTGCCCCCTTTTCCCTGTTCATGCCCTATCGGCCCCCCTGGCTAAACTTTGCTAGATCCGCCCCTGCACAGTTACCAGCGTCAGCTACATAGAAAAAGATCCTCGAGTAGAAAGTAATATTAAATTCATTCTAACAACAGCTGATCAAGCTTAAACGTGCTGCTGTTGTTCAGCCGCTGGTTTCCTCTTTCTGGTGCAAAGTGGGCCAAAAGCAAACTAGAGACAGGGACTCGCGACAGAAAAGCCGATCAGCTGATCGTTAAGCAGTTTCATGATTGAAGTAGCAGCAAGAAGAGGCAGTCGCTTGTTAAGCTTAACGCAGGAATGCTTTACAAACATTCAGAGATGGACTTACACACTTGCTTTACTTCTCTCGGGATAACTTTGTCGGAGATGAAATGCCGGGTTGCTAGCGAAGCTCCACATGCTATCCAGACCACCGACAGGTCCCGCATGCCACAGCCGCTCTATCACGTGATGCATACTGCTCCGACGTGCTAACCTGAGGTGAGTTACGGTGTGTTGCAAGTTTTGTGAGGTGCTTTCGTGATATTTAATGGATCGGATTACATTTTTTATTTTTCTCCGATATCGGATCCAGTAATTTAGGTCAGTATCGGACCGATACCGATACGTAATATCGGATCGGTCCATCTCTACTCTGAACGTGCTTCACAGCACAGCAGCAGCAATTGTGTGTTTCAGGAAGAAACAACGTTACAATAGAGCAGACTCTCCTGACACTGACAGAAAACACCGCATCTTTACATCAGTGCTGACCACGTCCTTCCAGTTTCATCTACATGAAGTATATACACTCAACAAAAATATAAACGCAACACCTTTGTTACTGCTCCCATTCCCCATGGGATGGACGTAGAGACCTAAAATTCATTCCAGATACACAATATAACCATCCCTCCCAAACAGTGGTCACAAATCAGTCCAAACGTGTGGTAGTGGGCACATCTGCTATATTGAGATAATCCATCCCACCTCACAGGTGTGCCACATCAGGATGCTGATCTGACATCATGAGTAGTGCACAGGTGTGCCTCAGACTGCCCACAACAAAATAAAACAGCGCTGACTTCATGTCTTGTTCTAGGACCGGGACACCGACCTATTCTTGATGCTGATATTGAATAAGTGGTTGACTGGTGTGTGTGTGTACCTCTAAAGATGTCTCTATAGATGACAAATACATGACTGTATACATGAAACTGACAGCAAGACGTGGGAAGGACACGGAGGCAGAGTGAGAGTTACCCTCTGAGCACTGATGAAGAGTCCGTGGATTATACTGCCAGCCAGGCCCTGGCCTGCTCCTGTCACTACCACCTCTGGTTCCTCCAGCAGGGAGCTCACAAACCTAGAGACAACACACAATGTGGAAAATGTTACAATATTCCCACAAAACAAAACACTTAAATAAGAACATGTAAAACCTGAAGACACCAAAACTATCAAATAAGACCATCAACATGAGCGAGAAAGAAACGTGTGAACTGACTGTGATCCTTCAGACGCCGTCTTTGTGAAACAGATTCATCGTGACAACCTGTTACTGACTAACTATCTATAGTGACGGTGAAGACGGTTACATGTTACCAACAGCACAAACAAAGCTGTCAGTGAGCGCAGCTCAAACTCTGCGACTCACTTCTTCAGTTCATCAGCAGCCTCTCCGCTGTCGTCCTCAGGAACGGAGAACTTGGCCTTGAGCGAGCGAGCTTGAGTGATGACTGTCTCCATGCTCAGCAGCTGGTTAATGAAATCCTGCACACAGGACAAGAACAACTGTCTGCTCAATCCTGACAGCATGAGACCCCAAGACTGTCACATTTATACACATACGTGGTTTTTCCTACGTGGAACGTTATAGGCTGAGTCTCGGGGTGTAAAAGGCGTGTTTGGAGTCACAGTGGATACATGGCATACTTAAATGTACTTTGAGAAAGCCAAGAATGCTTTCACACAACAAGACTGTCCAGTCAAGCCGAACTAACATGGTGGGGTTTAGCTGTGCAGCTGTACAGTGTTATTCAAAGAAAAGGGGCTGTATGGATACTGAGTGCTAGTGAGAAGAACATTTTTATATGTGAAGAAGTGATGATTGTTCTCAGACTTTAGGACAGTATTAAAGCATATGTTTAATGCACCTAACGTGTGATCAAACTCAATAATAACAATCTCAGTCTCTGTTTTCGATCACTGATAAACACATCCGATATCAGCAGAGTATAAAAGCTTTGAGCCCAGGTGGGAACAGCCGAAGGAATTACCTAGGTTTAGAAAAAAGTTAGCCATCACTGAGGAAGCACTGGAGTTTGTTACTCCAGCTCCCACTACAATCCCACTGCACCACACCCCTGTTTTCATGGTTCAACCATCAATGGCCATAATAATTATCAGCCAAGTTCTCAGCCATGGTGCACACTGTCCAGTCTACGTACACCTCATGTACAGCACATACTCAACTACAACAAAAACACAGTTAACAATCAATCAATAATGTATTTAAAAACAAAACTTTTTTGGGTGAATCTAATGATACTTTCTTTTAAACTGAATTATTTGTGGAAAGTCCGGTCGAGTTTTCACTGACCTCTAACTTCTTGTAGTCCTGGTTGGGGGACTGCAGGAGCTTGCTCGCTTGAACTGTAGCTTGCTGAATGGTTTTTTGCACTGATGGAATATCTTCAGCAGACTCTGAAAGAGAAGAAATGACAGTGTTTCCAGAGTGACAGAAAGCTGTGATTAAAAGAAAGACCTGCCACGTTTGTAACCTCAATTACTGTTAACATGAGAAAAAGCCTAAAATCGAGTAAACCTGCAAACTATTATCTTACTAATACAGATCCTTTTGAAATAAACAAAACCTTCACAACATTTTATAATAATCTTTACAGAGATTAAAACATATCCACAAAGTCTTGATGGATTATTATTGGAGTTAATTAATCCAGCTATTTCAGAGGATCACAGAACACATCTGCAAATAGAAACTAAGCCTTTTGTCCAGGAATATACCCACATGTGCTTTGGCACAAGGAAAAACTCCCTTTAAACAGGAAGAAGCCTTCAGCAGAGCCAGGCTCAGGGAGGGGCGGGGCCATCTACAATAACCAAGTACAATAACCTCAGTTTGATCTGAATTAAGAAGCAGAAAGTTAGCGGCCATCCAGGTCTTTATGTCTTTAAGACATTACTGCAGTTTAACTCATTGGTGTGTGTTATCTGGCTTCATGGACAGATAGAGCTGGGTGTCATCAGCATAGCAGTGTAAATGTATGCTATGTCTTCTAATGATGCTGCCTAAGGGAAGCATGTATAATGTAAACAGAATTGGTCCTAGCACTGAACCCTGTGGAACTCCATAACTAACCTCAGTGTGTGAAGAGGACTCTCCATTTACATGTACAAACTGGAGTCTGTTAGATAGATATGATACAAACCTTCACACATTCACGTGTTATCAGCACGGAGCGTCTCTGTCAACCTCTGGAAGTAAAGCTTTTAGTAAGTGTCATAAGATCAAAATACATTTTTTAAAGAAGTGAAACGAGGACATTATTGTTGCTATGTTTTGTATTTTGTAGTCCAGACTTAATCAGAATTAATTTGCATACAACCTGGATATGCACCAAAGCATTTCTGACCTGCTGAAACATTCTGGGATATTACAGAATAAATGAAAACTAGCTTTCTGGTTTAATTAGAGAAAAGGTCTGAGTATCACAGCAGGACGTTAGCTGATTGAGGTTTCTCCAAAGTACTAGAAAACTCTCCTCAGTGATGTCCTTACTAGTGTCTCTCATTGGCTGTCTCTAGACTCAGAACTGGTCTTAGCAGTATACCGTCAACTTAGAGACGATCCAGAAACTAAGACCTGTTATAATTATACGTGAACTCTCATTAGCTAAATTAATGGTTGCACTGCAGGTGTCAGGGAACAACAGCAACACGACTGAAAGATCTTTAGCTTCTTCTAAAAACCAATTCAAATTATGCCCTGCTCCAGATGTGACAGTCTGAAGACGAAATCTAGACTTTTCTGTATCCTGGAATAATTATCAATTTATTGTGTGTAGAATAAAATAAAGAGTGGGTTTTATCTGATTTCTGATCATTACTGGAGAAAACTTGACTGAAAGAAATTCATGCTGGGGAAACTTTCCAGGCTCCTTTCACAGTGAGGGTTGGGTAGCTAGTTAGAGTAAACAAACTAAATCACATTTACCTGCATTTTAACACCAGGGTCATGTTCTACCCATCATGCCTACGCAGCCCTGAAAATATCACGTGTCCATCTCTGATACTTATAAGAGCTCAAAACTGGCCCAAACCCTGATGGAGTCCAAGGGCCTGCAGTGCAGAACACATCTTGAGCCCAAATCTTGGGGCCTCTCCTCATCACCCACCGCTGCGCAGGTATGCTTCATCTTATCTTCTTTGGCTTGGAAACATATTTGGTGATGCTTCATCCTCTGCTTTGTGTTTGTGTGCGAGCCCCGTCAAAAGGCTGTGCATTATGCTGGCAGCGTCCAAGATTTCTACTTTTTTATTCATGCAGCTTCTGTTTTTTTTTCTCCATTAACATCTCGGGTTGCATTTCATTTTCTTAGTACTTATTTTAATATCTTTAGTTTTTTGTATTTCGGTCTTACTGTAATTTACCTGCTGTGGGCTTAGAGTTATTTTCCCTGATTTTATTTCATATAAACGTGTTTTTCAACCAAACGGTGAGGACTTACCTTCTTCCTTCAGAATAGTTGCATGAAGTATACAGGGCAGGAGGTGACGGGCCAGGTCTGCAGGTTTCTGCATCGCCATGTAGTGCAGAACCTAAAGACAAACCCCCAAAAAGTTTAGTTTGCCTGGCTTCTGTTTTCCTTTTGCTCTTTCAGATCAACAGAATATTTTTGCACAGCCAACAGGCTGCCTCTGAAGAAGACTCCAGATAAACGGTGACCTTTCTCTATGATGGTTATTCACAGAGGGACCAGTCATACCCAGATCTTTAAATCTGTCATAAGACTATCAGTGAGCATTATTTTTAACTTTCTCTTTTTGGATAAACAATGTCTTTAAAAGACAGGCAACATTTTCAGTGACGGTGCAAACTGGAGCTCCGAGCTCTGCTTTCATATGTGCAGGAAGAACATGCAAACGCTTGGCAGGGACCTGCCCGGGTCCAAATCCAGGACCCTCTTTGGGTGAGGAAACAACTAACCCCAGTTACTGTTTGTCCCTTTCCCATAAAGCCGACCGGATCATTAATAGAAGCTGGTTTAAAGTTGTTCTTCATTTAACACCATCACACCACAGAGAGCTGCTGTGTGTCAGTTAAACATCGTGTGTGACAGCATCAGATCCTTTTTCATCAACATGTGAAAATGCTTCAACATGTCTGTGAGCACAGATCTGTGTTAAACTGACTTCTTCAACATACATGAGCCAAAACGGTCCCATGGCAGAAGCTGATCCTGAAAATCAGCAGAAACATTCATGAAAACACTTTGTGATCCACTTAGTAAACACGTTTGGCTTAAAACACGCATGTGGCAAAATGAACGACCTGCTTCAGACCTTCTCGGCCTCCTTGGTGTCATCAAAAAGTATTTTTTGGCGTCGTGCAGGTGTGACCCTGGCAGTCTCCCAAGCCTCCACCCACATGTTGCCTGGGATCTTCATCCTGGGACTGAGTGTCCCCGTCACCATCGTGTTGCCCTTCTCATCAACCACTTCCTCTTCTACGTAATCCCGAGGTGAATACCAGCGCACAAAATCCTCCAGGACACAGCCGGGGTTGGCTGCCTGTGGACAGAGACACAAACTCGTACTTTAAATGAAGTAATGTGTAAATATATTCACTGACACCTCATACTGGCACTGACGACTCGAGCAGGGCCCACTCACGACACCACTGCATTCATGGACCCAAGCACACCAGGCTGTCACTGAACATAAAATGTCATTTAGGCATCAAAACGATTTCCTTCTGTTCAGGACTGGAAGTAAATACGTGTGATCTGGCAACAAAAATGTTTTACTTTTTTGTGTAAGAGTAAATCTGAAAATCTATGAATAACAAATCAATTGTATTTTAGTATTAAAACCAGTTCAGACTGAATAAAGAGCTCGTCCACACTGGATCAGAAACAGAGACATGGTGGGAATAACCAACACTGTAGATTCAGGGCAGCTGCAGCATGACTTACACTGTGTGCTGGTCATTATCACTGCATTACTGCCTCAGATCTGCAGGTCTCTGCAAAGACAAGGTTCAAATAACCTCTGAAGATGATTTATAAAACTGCAATGAGCTGTTTGAAAACTGACGACCACGTGATCGTCTGGTGATCAGAGGTTTCTGCACTCACGTAGCTTCTCCCAGCATGACTGCATCCATCATGCCACACGTGTCAGTGACAGAGTCACAGCTTTCCACAGCGTAGGCTGATCAACAGTCCTCTTATTCCACACTAGTTTACTTGTAAAAGCCTACATGACATTTTTTATTAATTCATTAATATCCCATTCATTAACTGCACAGAGAAGACGGTTCCTGAAAATGAAACATGATGCACAGATATCAGACTCAGTCAGCTTCAGCTGAGCTTAATGACATTTCTGTGAACCACTTATATGAGATCTGCTTTCATGGTTTTGTCACACAAAGGCCGCCTCTGTACTGTTACAACCGCTTTCTTTTAGTTCTAATTATTAACTGCACGTCTTTGAACATGGAGCGAGTGGGGTTGGGTTAACTCTGACTCTAAACTGCCCACAGGTGTGAATGAGAGCATAAATCAGAGGTGTCCAACTCCAGGCCTCGAGGGCCGGTGTCCTGCAGGTTTTAGATGCGTCCTTGATCCAACACAGCTGATTTAAATGGCTAAATGACCTCCTCAACGTGTCTTGGGTTAGGGCTATCCTTTGTTGCTAGTTAGCCTGACCTGTATCCCCAATGTTAAGTTTGTACATTGTATCTATGGTCGATTAGGTCATCTCAGTTGCAGGCAACCAACAAATAAAGCTTATCCTTATCGTGGAAGTTCTCCAGAGGCTGAACTAACCATCTGATTCAGGTGTGTTGACACAGGGTGAGATCTGCAGGACGCCGGCCCTCGAGGCCTGGAGTTGCCCACCCCTGGGTTAAATGTTTGTCTGTCTCTCTGTGTTCGCCCTGCAACTGGCGACCTGTCCAGGGTGAACCCCGCCTCTCGCCCTATGGTATGGGATAGGCTCCACCCCGTGTGACCCCGACTATTATTTTCAACATGCTGTATTTGGAATAAATAACAGCATATGATGTGTTTGCACAGTGAGGCAGTGACTCTGACCTGTGTGACGGGAACATAGAGAGGCTCTGCAGAGTTGAGCAGAGTCATGTTGTTGTGGGGGTGCAGCCTGCCCTCAGCTCTGCCCTCAGCTTGTGTCGCCTCAGTCTCGCCCTGGTCACTCAGGCACTCGAAGAATTCCTCCTCGCTGTCACTCCACGAGTCCCAGGATTTTCCTTGAGACATCTCTCTTGTTGAACTGGAAGCACTGGTAGCACACTCTGGTCCTTGGCGGCTCTTCTGGCAGGCACCTGAGACCCTGTGTTCCTTTTCTTTCCCCTCGGGTACCTTGTGAGATTCATCTCTGGCCTTCTTCCTTTCGATACAACAATTCAGCATCTGTCCAGGAACAAAAACTCTTTTCACACATGGAAACATAACACTGCTACTTGTGTTCAACAGACAACACGACATAAACAGGTGTTTGGGAGTTTGAAGATGCTGTATCACACTGAGCATCAGCTCTCAGAATTCATTTTTCTCTTTATCACCTAAACATCGTTCCAATTATCAAAGTTAACACAACACTTTTGATAAACCACTGGAATTAAAGTTGCAAGTCTACAAATGTGCATGATGTTGTTTTTTGTCTTTTAAATCGTTCGATTAGTCCTTGCACTTTGTGCACTGTGTGGCTACCTGGAACTTCTGATGCAAAAGACAACAGCGAAGATCAGGAGCTCCACCTGCCAGCCTGCAGATTAGGAAGCACAGAGATGGATATGAGTGAACACCAGTGTGTTAACAGAGAAACAAATACTGCTTAAACAATTTCAAGCAAAGTTTTAGTTAGAGCACGGCACAAACACTGCAGGGGCTTTTGTGCCTGGTATTATGTACTTGGATTTTTACATTTTGGTCATTTGTCTGTTATTAGAGACGGACGGAGATCCAACATGACTGACAACAAGACCAAAGCCTGATTCTAAAGTGTCGGCTCAGCTGGACAAAGTACAGACATCCAGCATTTGACTTTATTTATATGGCACAGGATAAGAACCACAGAGTGCTTCACAATAATATGAAACAGCACAAATCTAGTTCAAAGCCAGGCTAAATAAATGAGTCTCAAGCTGCTGTTTATAAAAATAAATGCAATCAAAGCAACATAATGATGGAGGCAAAGCACTCCACAGCCTGGGGGCCCCCACTCTGACAGATCCATCTCCTCTGGTCTCAAAATGTGTTTCTGTCTTCTGTCTGTGTCCAAGTCAACAGTCTAACGAGGTCCCACAAATGTCTGCAAATAGGTTCTGCTCTTCCACGAAGTCCTTTGAGATCCCGACTGAAATCGGCTGGTGCCAATATCTGCTGAGTGTTGGCCACGAATAAAGCAGCAATAACAGAGTTCAACGAGAACAACAACTTTTCATTATCAGTTATTCTTCACTCTCTCCACAGCTGATGGACCAACAGCAGCACACAGAGGACAGTGGTACCAGATACTTTGTATGCCGTCACCATCTGACAGAGGAGCTCCAGGGCTGAAAATATATCCTCAACCTCAGGTTCAACTAACGAACTGACCCAGTCACAGACTTCCAGGGAGGCTTTGGAGTATCATTCCCAAGTTCAAGCTCAGCCCCTAGTCCCACTTCTTAGAAAGGGAAACCGCTACTGTAGTCTGCTTATTCCGAGGTGGGAAACCAGGACAGTCCAACAACATCCACAGACTCAGTGGGACTCGCACCTCCAGCCCAGGAGTCCTGCCACCAAAGAGTCATGTAACTCGTCACAGACCTCGCCAATTAATATCAAATCAAATATCAGCTGGTTCAGTCCCAACTGATGGTCTCATTATTCAGGTTTCACACAAGAAACGTCTCATGATGGGTAAAAACAACGAGCTCTCTCAAGACTTTTGCAAAACATGCTGGTGGCAGTGGTCACAGTAGAACTACTGAAGGTTCCAGCGCACTTTTGGTAAAGTGGAAAGAATATTATTTCACCATAAATGGGCCACGACCAGGTGCTTCCCACAAGATTTCACACAGACCAGTGAAAAGAATTATCAGAAGAGTCAAGGCCCAGTTATGAAGAGCCACAGAAAGGCCTGGAATCAGCAGGTACGACTGTTTCAAAGAAAACAATATGTGCGCAAGAGCCACAGAAAAAAAGAGAAGCGTGAAGTGTGTTTAAAGTTTGCTGAACAAGTCTGTGAAACGCTGGCAGAATATTATCATCTGCATTCATAAAGTATCCACAGGCGTCTTTGCCTGCTCTCCTGTACACTCATGAGTTCACACCTACCTGCCCCTCTAACACCATCGTTACATTTGCTGATGATGCGACAATCATCAGCGGAGAAGACGGCGAACAGGCAGGAGGTTAAAAACCTGACAGGCTGCTGCAATGAACACAACCGTCTGCTCAGCGCCATCAAAACTAAGGAGATGTGACCTCAGCAGAGGGAAACACGTTCCTCTCCACATCAAGCAGACTGTGTTCAGCGAGTGTCCTCGTTCCTGGGGACTCACGTAGCTGAGGACCTCTCATGGTCCAAAGTCAAAGACTCCACCTCAGGATGCTGAGGAGGAGGAGGAACCATCTGGAGAAGAAAGTCTTGGTGGCTTTTTTACCACAGCACCATAGTGTGTCCCCACCTACTGCTAACAGCTTGGTATGCTAACTGCTCAGTGGGTCATTAAGACAGCACAGAAGAATAGTGCCTGTCCCTTTCCTTCCCTGGAGGACATGGTCAGCACTCGCTGTCTCAGGAGAGCCAATCAAATCTCATCTCATCCTGGACAGCACCTGTTCAAGAAACAGGACAGCCAGGCTAAGAAAACAGCTTTTCCCCTGGACCATCGATCACTGAACACTAAGCTCAGTGAACGGACCGAGTGAGCCTCCCTCCTACCTGAGACACTCCTGTGTAACATTCAGTATAATGTTCACTAATGCTGCCAAATGTAAGCTTACATCTAATACAAAACACCAGCATAACACGGGACAATTACACCCTCCCTCCATGGCTGCTGCCATCCAACCAGTGCAATACTCCCCTGGTTAAATGGTAAATGGACTGGTTCTTATATAGCGCTTTTCTACTCTTCTGAGCACTCAAAGCGCTTTACACAACTTGTGCATTCACCCATTCACACAAGCACATTTTTCTAGGTGCTTTCTAAGTAACATTCTCTCTCTCACACACGCACACTCCAATGAATGCATCGGCGAGCAATTTGGGGTTAGTATCTTGCCCAAGGATATTTGGCATGCAGACTGGGGGAAGCCAGGAATTGAACCACCAACCTTCCGATCAGTAGACGACCCGCTCTACCGCCTGAGCTGCAGCCACCCTATTTTATTGCTATTTTATTCAGTTTGACGAATGAATGATGAGTGTAAGCAGGTAAGAATGTATGTAAGCTCTGCTCCAGTGTAATGCATTGGTACAACAATACGCTTTAACTTTATAGTTTGGTCACTTAATTCAATTCAATAAAACTTTATTGATCCTGAAGGCTGACCCCAATGGAAATTGGGTTAAGGCTGCCGACCTTTGCCAGCGCCATCTTACCCTTCTGACCATACATACATGACACAAACATCACATGGGGAAGACAGGTCAGAGAGGCATAACAATGGAAAATGCACCACATGAGGAAAGATAAGGAGAAAAAAATAACTCCCCCCAGACTGAGCTCCAACAGGGAGATCAGTTTGAGAACAGAAAAAAAACACCTCTGCACATGAAAAAACTCTTAATACACGAAAGAAACACATGACAAGCAACAGGGATGGGTAAAGGGTGAGAGACAGCCAGTGTAGACAGTACATCCGGGCCTGCGTGCGCTGGTCTCCTTGATCCACCGTCAGCATCGGAGGGGAATAAGCGTCGAAGGCGTTTGGAGGGGGGAGGAGTGTACATCTGCATGTGTATATATATGTCTGTGTAAGCGTGTGCGTGTCCAGAGTTCAGCTGAGACAGTGTCCTCCTCCCTGCCAGGCTAAGTAAACAGTCTTCCAGCCAACCCAGGTGGCCTTGCATGGAGTGGGAAGAACAGTCTAAACACAGTCGTTATCAGGGAGTTGTTGTTCGGCTCCAGCCTTGAGCCCACGGCTGGGGCCGAAGGGGTATCCGCATAAGTGATGGAGGTTTTTACTTTAGTGCGAACAGCTCATATGAATTTCAAAGCTGTTCTAACACTCCGACACTGGTCTCTCAATCTCCCGTTGGAGAGCCGTGAGCTTCTCCATGATGTTATCAAACTTGCGCTCCGTGATGTTGTCATTCTTGTGCTCAGAGAGCCGATTCTGAGAACTCAAAGACACGACGTCGTAGTCTCACTCCAAGCGCTTTATTTGTTACGCCATTTTTCTCCACACCAACAACAACCCTTCGCGGGCAACAGTACTCTCGCAGTATAACAGAAAATAACAAGTTAACAACGACCGCAGTGAGCTTCTCCAAGATGTGATCCAATTTGCACTCAGAAGTCTTATTCTGAGTATTCACAGCAGCCGTAAGCTTCTCCAAGATCTTATCCATGCTGCACTCAATGAGCTCATTTTGAGAAACTCACGCCTCTTCCCATCGTTTGAATCCCAGCGGGCAGCCTTGTGGGGGTTTGAACAGCCGGTTCCGCTTTCTTAATTCTTCGATAAGTCAGGGCCAAGCCAGCTCCGATCAGCCAGAACCCTGTTATCATGGTTCCGAACAGGTAGATATCTTCAGCACTCAGGCTCACCCGAGCCCAGACTTCTCGTTGAGAAAGGGGTGTCAATTGCATTCAGGGACCAGTTGATCAAATCCATAATTCCTCTTTTAGGTTTTAGAGAACAGACTGTGAGAGAGTGTTCCAGGGAAAAGTAATACAAAAAACACGAGAGTAAACAAGGACACAAGAGGCTAAGCAGGGAAGCTAAGGGAGAGGAGAAAAGTGCGACTGCCTTTGTTAAGAGCAAAACTCTCTGAATGCTGTAAACACACCGTGTTTGGGTGGCTGCATCCCAAAAACACCACAGCAACACTGAAGTCTGGAGGTGGGAGCATGATGATTTTGATGTTCCCAAAAAAATGTGTGATTGCTTAGAAAAGTTATGCATAAAAACTTTATAACAAGCTGCAAAAGGGACTGAGCCATTAAATCTAACTCCAGGAAGGATGAATGGAGACATTGTTGATTAAAATCTGCTGCCATCTACCAGGATGATGAAGATGAAACAAGGATGGATGTTTCAGCAAGACCATGATCACAAACACAGCCAATGGAAACTGTTGGTTTCAGAGGAATCAAGTAAAGCTGCTGGAACGGCCCAGCCAATCACCTGAGCTGAATCTGTGGGAAGGATCCACGGAGCATTCGGGATTTATAGACTGTTTGTGTGGTGAGTGGGTCAAAGTCATGAGCAATGATGGGACTGGTTTCTCCATACAGAAGCTGCCATGAACTGTCATCACCAACATTTGTATAAAGTAATAAATAAATGTCTGTGTGTTTAATGTCCCTGTGTTACCGACATCTGGTGATAATTTCACATCAAAGCACCTTTAGAAATATATTTGCTTAGAGAACTGCTGACGTGTTCAATACTTATTTTACCTGCTATAAAATGAAAATGTTAATATGTGTGACATCTTTAAAATCAAAGCAGCACGAGCCTGTGAGGTACCCACCCACAAATAAGATGGTTATTTTCCCACCGGTAACGCAACTCAAGGACAAACTCCTGCCAGAGGTGTCCAACAGCCCGCAGCCCACCGTAGTAATAGTTGACCAGACACACACACAGAGCCAGACGGTAGGTCAGACTGTCACTGGGGGCTGACTTCAGCTGGTGGAAAAGGTTCTACAACGAGGGAAAAGACCAGCATGAAATCAAACAGCAGGACACCAAATTTAATACATTCTAATAAAAATCCTGACAAAGTACTGACAGCACTGAGCCTGTCTTCACTCTGAAACTTATATTGGACCTGACCTGAGTGTAACCTTGAGTGTGCGAGTGGTGAAGAGGCAAACATACATAATCAGAGGTTTTCTCTTGCTCCGATGTCCCACTGGAGTTGGACAGCTGAGTGTTATTCTTACAGTCAGACTTCTCCACAGCAGCATCTGGAAACAGATACTGAGAGACAAACACAAATAAATAAGTCTGTCATTTAGAAACTCTGTTGTTTTCTAGATGTTAGAAGAATTAAACAAGTGGAGCTCACGTAGTCATCACTTCATGATAAAACACAGGATGCTGATCGCTCAGTGGCAAAAGCAGGATGTGACCAGAAGTAGACAATAAAAATAAGAACGCTGTCTGATATCCTGTTTAAGATGACGCTCTTGTGCTTTACTGAGCTGCTGTCAGATGGGATCAATATCTGTGGCCAGCACTCTAAGACATAAATGCAATTACGGCTGTAGTTTTAAGATTCAAGGCTGTCTTAGCTCGAGCTCGAGCTGCTGAGTGTGACGGGCTCAACAGTGACCAGGAAGGAAAAACTGTTTGTGAAAAGAAGCAGAGGAGCCACATCAGTACGAGTCAAACTACCAGACGGAGGAAGTAGGAGGCCCACACAGAGAACAATGAGGAAAAAAAGACACTTTATTTGTCCTTGATTATGTTCTTTCTATCGGTAGCTTGATTACATCCGTCTTATCTGCTGCGTATCATTTGATGCATGAATTTTAGCCTCTTGGCTTAGAAATAGTTTCCTCTGTGCTGTTTGGACAAAAAACAAAGCCATAAAAAGTCTTCACACATCACACAACAATGTGTATGTTTGTAATGGATCCAAGTGTATTAGCAACCAGAAAAATACAACATTAAGGTCAGTGCACTTAATGCACTGACCTTAATGTTGTATGTAGCGGTGTGTTTGAAATCTGTACTGACTAGTAAAACCTCTGTGGTCTGCCCCAAAGCATCATGGTCTCCGTTCCTGAGTGTCCCACTGATCAGTTTAACTTACCCAGTAAACACTGAGGATTTTCAGCCGTCCTGACTCGAACTGACCAGTGAGGAGCTTGAAGAGGGTCGAGGTCACTGTTGGGTGATAAACAGAGTAAACAATAGAGGAGAGTTTCTGATACACTTTTAGTTAAAGGGTTTTTATAAGTAATGAGTCATGTTTGATTACATGTGACGTAGTCCTTCACCAGTAATCAAGATAATTACACATGTAAGCATTTCCTTATGTCACACTCAGTTTGTCCCTTCATGCACAAGCTTGTTAGACCTGTGCCAGCTCTGTTTGGGCCTTACAATCAAACCCATGTACGTTTACCCTTTTAATAAACTGCTCCACCCATTTCCTACTTTACGAGTGAAATATGAAGCAATGCAGTGTGTACACGGATGCAACACTCAGTGCTCAGCGCAGCGTTTTGTGTGCTATAGTGCAAGTGAACAGCTCACTCCCATCAAAGCTTTTCCATTGGATCGTTAACACAAACATCAAATGTCAGGAGGACATGCGCCTCAAACTGGAGTTGTCTTTCTAGCCCGGGTACTGCGTTATCCTTGTCTGTATACCGAGCTTCTTATTAATAATCAGCTCTGCACAGGAGCAGAAGCAGAGTCCAGCCTGTTGCTCTTACAGTATAATACTCATAATAAAAGTACAGTAAGCGTGGTTAGTCACTGAGCAGCCTGGTGCGTTTCTCTTGATTTCTTTAGTCAGGGTAAATTCATTCACCTGCACGGGTTAGCTAAACGAACTTTACAAAACAAGTTTCCCCTACAGCCGAGTGCTCACCTAAGGACCTAAGTTACGGATTAGCTTACACACACATTTAACTTACCGAAAAGAATACGGTGGGGCCTCAGGTCCTCCTGTCTGGTAGTCCAATTTACTGAAGAACACCTCAGGCTGTCACTTTGAAATAGCCGGTAATGTAAACCCTGGACCTCTCAGCATCTGCCATTCCCGAACAGACACATGCAAGTTTGTCCGTGACCGCAGCCGCGCTGTACATTTATTTCAGTTTCAATATTTTTTTCAGTTTCAATATTTTTTTCGGTTTCATTTCAAGGTGGCATCGTTCTGATCCCATACACACACAAATTGATTTACAAGTACAAAATATTTATGAGCACAATTTGAGCCCATATACTCTCTCTACCACAGCTGCCTTTGAACTTGCCTGGGCCAGGTCTGAGTCCAGCTTTGCTACTCCTGCCAGGTCACATGACACAGGGGTGTGCTCTGATGTCGGCAGGCAGGTCAGTGGAGCCCTCTGGTGGTGGATATATGGCAGTGAAACAGGAGGAGGCCTGAGAACAGACAGCAGGCTTAACTAGCAGGACAAAGTAGCATGTAGTACTTGAAGGAGTCATCACAGCCAATCAGCTCTCAGGAAAATGGAACATCACATAAATATTTCTCTTCTTTGATTTTCATCAATGTATTTCCTTTGATAGATTTTCCGTCAACACTTCTGCTTGATTAGAAGCTCATAGGCAGTTCCTGTCACTCTACAATAAAACAATGTAAAGGCTGCGCTCTCTGCCCTCCCTAATTTGACATATTTTGTTGTTTTGTGTGTGTGTTTGTCTGTGTGAAGTTTTGATGTGTATGTGAAAAACACAATTTTGAAAACACTGGAAAAAGACCTCAAGACATGTTTTCCTTTACTTTCTATGAAACAACAATTCCCACCAAGGCTTTTCAGTGTGAAATTTAGTGTATAGAAAATACCTGTGCCAGGTTGTCTCCATCTAGTGGTGAACATGGCCTCACCACTACATCAAGTGAGCTTTTCACTGTGCACAGTGACACAAAAGTCATTTAACAATTTTAAAAAAAGCAATGTTACAGATTCAGTAAGAACTGAAGTTTATCATAATCCTTCAAGTTTCACTCAGTAACAGCAGCTTTTTAATATTATTGACTATATTTTAGAGTCACATTTATATGAAATGTCAAACAATCACAGAGTGACACTGAACTAAACAATCAATGCCATGTGAGTTGTTCTTGTTTGTTCTTTATCTCAGATTTATTGTAAGCAGCGGGAGTAGAAGCTAAAGAAAAATAGTAAAGATATGAATGAATCTCTGCTCTTACAGCTTTTATTGTGCCATAATGTCTGCTTTGAAACTGTCCTCTTGCTCGTCTCTTGGATGCTCACCTCTTCTTCACCTGTTCCTTTGACCAAACTGCTGCACTCTCGTTCTCTGCTCTCGCCTCCTCTTCTGGTTATAATTAGGATGCAGTCAGCATGTGCCAAACAAACTCCCCCCAAATCGATCATGTTTGATATGATGATGACGTTTTTAACATCTTATTTATGCACTTGTTGGGTGGGAAAGAGTAAACAAAGATGGGGCATAGAAGCAGAACTGAGTCCTACGTGTGGCGGGACAGTAACTGTGTGTGTATGTGTAAGCATTTAAACACTGCAGAGAGTCAAATTAACAGTAACACTATTTTGTCTAAGTCCGCCATTGTAGAAATTCATTTCACCGAAACAATAACATGGCGCACAATGTGACAATAAACGTATAAAACACAAATTCTTACCTAGCAGGAGAATAAATAATCAGTATTTTAAGGCTACTGCATGTATAGATGTCACTGCTGGCTCACATAAGCTAGCTCTGAGACCCGCCAGAGTTTACGCCACAGTTGACTGTCGCGAAAGAGTCGTAAATCACCGGCATTGTAAAACTTAAAATGATTCCAGGGCATGTTATAAAACACCCAATAGATGTGCTGGATATTAAACGGTATCAAACGACTAAATGAACACAGGGTTACAATTACATGCTCACATCGTCACATCGAGAGTTTATTCATTAATCATCAGAGTTCAACAATGTTACATCCAGTTGAAAACAGCTTCACTAACGCCAGCAAAACAGGCTAACAGTATATAAGAGCACAAAAACAGCCGTGCCCATCAACAGCTCGACATATCCTCAACAACTCACCTCAGTATGTGTAACCCGTTCATGTGTTACGCCTGTTGTTCTTGCGTTGTGTTCTGGCGTGAAAGTAAGAGGCAGGAGACAGTACTGGGTCTTTGGCTCTTTACTGCACATCTGCAACACAGAAACATGTGTCTGATCTGTGTGTGTCACGCGACTGCCAGTACACCTCTCCTCCGGCCATGCTGAAAGCAGCTGTGTCTGCAGCTTCATTAATACTACAATAATATAATGAATCAAATACAACAAATTGTTTTAAAACATTAACTTAAGCTCTCAAAAACAAAAAGCACAAAATAAATAATATGTCACTGAAAAAAACATCAAAAACAACTTATAAGAACAATAAACAAAATAATTCAAAAACAAATAAACAGTCAGATAAATACAATTCAATAACCAGGACCCAATATTCTGGTACTTATAGTTCAAACATTATACTTCAGTACAATTATATTAATAACCGCCATCTAACAGGCAGTACAACACTGTACTTATAAAAACAATGACTGAAAGACTGCATCTCCAAAACATAAGAACATCTCCATACCTGCAACACAGAAATATGTGTCTGATCTGTGTGTGTCACGCGACTGCCAGTACACCTCTCCTGACGAAGGAAAAAAGAGTGCATGCTGTTAAAAAAAGACTGCCGCGAGTAGCCGCTAGCAATCAGGCTAACTTAGCATGCTAGCATTTTAGCTGCGTTCTCGGCTAAAACTCATAAGCGTATATTAGTGAACTCCGCCCTCCACAAAACTTATCCCGAATGAGTCTCTTAATGACAAACAAAAACGCGGCGGTTTGGCTGTATTCACATTGCAGCTTGGGATCTGAACAAACTTTAATTAGCTGAGAGCAACGTGGCAGTGACTTACCTCCGGCCATGCTGAAAGGAGCTGTGACCGGGGCACACATGCACGCGCCTACGTCACCACGCAGCGCACACACACATGAACGCACTATACACATATGCAGCATATTTATTTTACTTGGTTTTAGAGTTGGAGTATTTACATATTGATCTGAAATATTTTGCTGCTGAACAGCAGAGCTCCAAAGCGTCCCCCTGTAACCATGGTTACGCAGATGCATTCCGACTGTCACGTCACAGAGGAGAACCTGTTTCAAATGTATACCTGGATCAACCTGCAATCAGTTTGAAAAGTTTTCTGCTGAGATCCGCAGCTCGACTTCCTGGCACCCCGGGATAAGATGAGTTGCTGTGTTTTTCACGGAGAAAAAATAACGTCAGTGTTAGATGAAAAAAAAAAGATGCAAGCAGAAGAGGACAGCAGATTGAGAAGAGATTTATTCAAACGGTAAGGAGCTTCTAACAAGTGATATCTGATGAGCTTAAAACTTAAATCTTAAATCTAATGTCCAGATTCATGCTAAACTTTTCTGATTACTCCGTGTATCTGCACCGTTAGACTTTTCATCGCCACTTTACGGTAACATACTGGCGTCACTGCTGCCAGCGTCATATCGTGACGCCGTGTTACGGTAGCTTACCTTTCTGCAGGATGATACCGTTTTTTGCTGGTGTGGTATAATACTCTTGGACAAATTATGGTAACGCACCGTAGCCTTTTTTACGGTATCTCACTGGCGACAGTTATGTCAGTGAGATACCGTTATGTCGTTATGTCGTAAATTACGTCAACAAAGTAACATCATACTGTGATTAATAAATTGGTATACTACCGTTTATTCACGGTATGTCACTGTAAGCCCGCTGCAAGGTAATAAACTGCAATATATTAACCAGTAACTTACCGTTATCACGCATCATCAGTACCAAAAATATTCATCTCTGCTAGAGGACACCGTGTCCCAACAGGCGGTCATTTACTCTTTTAAAAGGTCGTAATTTACCGTAATTTCAGTTAACAGTAACATACTGTAAGAGACTGGAGGGTTCCAAAAAAGTTGGATGGATGGATACACACACACACACACACACACACACACACACACACACACACACAAAATATAATTCATGTGCTTTACACCACTTTATTTCAATTCTGATTCTTCCCTGCTGAAATACACATTTCCAAAATCAAAAACTGAAAAGAACTGAAAACATATTTTTATTGAGGAAGCACTTGTTTTTACTAAACCATGTAATCCATTATTTTCTCAGATGGTTGTACAAACAGTAACAATATTATGTCATATCCATATCATGGCAGACAACACATGCTCAAGTGTTGGGTTTCCTTACTTATATTTTGTAGGGTCTTAAACCTACAATGTGAAGTGCCTTGGCATTCATTTTGTTGGCACCATACAAACAAACTGAATTGTAATGGATATAATATCAAGCCCCACACGTCTGCCTTTATATACACTTTGTCCAAAATACTGGCTCACACGACCAAATCATTGCACAAAACAGGGTCCACAAGGACATGGATGAGCGTGTGTGGTGTGAAGGAACTTGACTGACCTGCACTGAACCCTGATCTTGCTTTGTGGACTGAGTTCATTGATTTGTAGGGTGAGCCAATACATGTGACAATTAAAGTGTAAGTAGCTGAAATAATTTTTAACAAACGGGTAAAAGAAGGTTAGCACTGTTGCCACACAGCAAGAAGGTCCTGAGTTCAATTCCACCATCAGGTCTTTCTGTGTGGAGTTTGCATGTTCTCCCCGTGTTTGCGTGGGTTCTCTCCGGGTACTCCGGCTTCCTCCCACCGTCCAAAGACATGCAGCTTGTGGGGATAGGTTAATTGGATAATCCAAATTGCCACTAGGTGTGAATGTGCGAGTGAATGTGAGTGTGAATGGTTGTCTGTCCCTGTGTGTTGGCCCTGCGACAGACTGGCGACCTGTCCAGGGTGTACCCCGCCTTTCGCCCTATGACAGCTGGGATAGGCTCCAGCGCCCCCCGCGACCCTGAAAAAGGATAAGCGGAAGTGAATGGATGGATGGATGGGTAAAAGAAGGGAAAAAAATCAAAACTGTTGCACTCAAAAAAACCTATTGGACAGAGACAGCGTCTTGCAAGATGGCGAGAGAGCTTGTCTTCATTGTTGCTCGTCTTGTGTAAATGTCCAGAAAGCATGGGCCATGGATCATCTGTGGAGACATGGGTAACAACACATTGGTCACTTAAATTATACAAGAAATTTACTAATTTCCCTAATTTGAAGTTCTCCACTCAAATTCAGTAAGCCACTGGAGGAAAGTTGTGACATGAGGGTTAATGTGAACAACCTTTCGCTTCACAGTGGTCCCAGTCTTCCTGCTTGTCCCAACCTTGGAGGTACATTTTGTTCCCTCTTCAGGGTTTATCCTTACAAAAAACCTTGCACCCGCTGACTCCTGGTATTCCAGGTTCAATACATAGAATGAACCAAAGAAGACTGACATTGCATCAGCACAGGTGTTCTCTTTGTCCAGCTCAACAATTACACGCCCCTCTGCACTCACCATCCAGCAGGTGGCGGTCATTGAACTTTGTCCTTAAATGTATAGGGGCAACATGTTGTCATTATGCAACATAAAATAATTTCAATACTTCACTTCTTCACACTGTCTAGATAGTCATAAAGCAAATACCTACGTACAGTTAATTATTAATGGCCTTGTGTACATAGGTCCATTTTAACATATTATAATTGTATATAATTGGGAATTATTCTGCCCATTAAACACACCTAACAAAGAGTCAGCCCAGTTAAAGTACCGGAGGTGAATCAACTGTATGGTTATTTTGGAGTTTATAGTTTGTGCTGCTGTTAAACTTTACAGTATTGACTTCAGTATTTCTGCTGTTGGTGTAGCTAGACTACTGTTGATCAGTAATATGTAATGTGAAATTTGATATTGTTACTTTGCTGGATTCACTGAGACACATGTCCAACAACCTTGGTTTATAAAGGAAATTACAGAAATTTGAGCTAACAAAACAGAGACTGGATACCTGTGTCCACGAAAAGCTCCTGTGCCAAACAGAAATTTTAATATGGTCTAATCAGCTCTATGTCATAAATGACTTCTTACCAAGCATAATCAGCCTTGGGGTGCTTGGCAGGCTTTTAACATGCAAACTGAACAATATAAATTTGTGTGCACTGAAGCCACAAATTTCGGGTCCTGGGGAGCGGACACCCGCACAAAGGGTGGCCAGGCGGCCCGGTCCGGGTTTTTTCTTCTTTTCTTCTTTCTTTCACGCGCCTGGTGGGCGGTGCCACCCGATCACAAGGGCTGGCAAGGCTTTCGGAGCCTGGGGAGCGGACACCCTCACAAAGGGTGGCCAGGCGGCCCGGTCCGGGTTTTTTCTTCTTTTCTTCTTTCTTTCACGTGCCTGGTGGGCGGTGCCACCCCATCACAAGGGCTGGCAAGGCTTTCGGAGCCTGGGGAGCGGACACCCTCACAAAGGGTGGCCAGGCGGCCCGGTCCGGGTTTTTTCTTCTTTTCTTCTTTCTTTCACACGCCTGGTGGGCGGTGCCACCCGATCACAAGGGCTGGCAAGGCTTTCGGAGCCTGGGGAGCGGACACCCGCACAAAGGGTGGCCAGGCGGCCCGGTCCGGGTTTTTTCTTCTTTTCTTCTTTCTTTCACGCGCCTGGTGGGCGGTGCCACCCGATCACAAGGGCTGGCAAGGCTTTCGGAGCCTGGGGAGCGGACACCCTCACAAAGGGTGGCCAGGCGGCCCGGTCCGGGTTTTTTCTTCTTTTCTTCTTTCTTTCACGCGCCTGGTGGGCGGTGCCACCCCATCACAAGGGCTGGCAAGGCTTTCGGAGCCTGGGGAGCGAACACCCGCACAAAGGGTGGCCAGGCGGCCCGGTCCGGGTTTTTTCTTCTTTTCTTCTTTCTTTCACACGCCTGGTGGGCGGTGCCACCCGATGACAAGGGCTGGCAAGGCTTTCGGAGCCTGGGGAGCGAACACCCGCACAAAGGGTGGCCAGGCGGCCCGGTCCGGGTTTTTTCTTCTTTTCTTCTTTCTTTCACACGCCTGGTGGGCGGTGCCACCCGATCACAAGGGCTGGCAAGGCTTTCGGAGCCTGGGGAGCGGACACCCTCACAAAGGGTGGCCAGGCGGCCCGGTCCGGGTTTTTTCTTCTTTTCTTCTTTCTTTCACACGCCTGGTGGGCGGTGCCACCCGATCACAAGGGCTGGAAAGGCTTTCGGAGCCTGGGGAGCGGACACCCTCACAAAGGGTGGCCAGGCGGCCCGGTCCGGGTTTTTTCTTCTTTTCTTCTTTCTTTCACGCGCCTGGTGGGCGGTGCCACCCCATCACAAGGGCTGGCAAGGCTTACGTAGCCTGGGGAGCGGACACCCTCACAAAGGGTGGCCAGGCGGCCCGGTCCGGGTTTTTTCTTCTTTTCTTCTTTCTTTCACGCGCCTGGTGGGCGGTGCCACCCCATCACAAGGGCTGGCAAGGCTTTCGGAGCCTGGGGAGCGGACACCCTCACAAAGGGTGGCCAGGCGGCCCGGTCCGGGTTTTTTCTTCTTTTCTTCTTTCTTTCACGTGCCTGGTGGGCGGTGCCACCCGATCACAAGGGCTGGCAAGGCTTTCGGAGCCTGGGGAGCGGACACCCTCACAAAGGGTGGCCAGGCGGCCCGGTCCGGGTTTTTTCTTCTTTTCTTCTTTCTTTCACGCGCCTGGTGGGCGGTGCCACCCGATCACAAGGGCTGGCAAGGCTTTCGGAGCCTGGGGAGCGGACACCCTCACAAAGGGTGGCCAGGCGGCCCGGTCCGGGTTTTTTCTTCTTTTCTTCTTTCTTTCACGCGCCTGGTGGGCGGTGCCACCCCATCACCAGGGCTGGCAAGGCTTTCGGAGCCTGGGGAGCTGACACCCGCACAAAGGGTGGCCAGGCGGCCCAGTCCAGGTTTTTTCTTCTTTTCTTCTTTCTTTCACACGCCTGGTGGGCGGTGCCACCCGATCACAAGGGCTGACAAGGCTTTCGGAGCCTGGGGAGCGGACACCCGCACAAAGGGTGGCCAGGCGGCCCGGTCCGGGTTTTTTCTTCTTTTCTTCTTTCTTTCACGCGCCTGGTGGGCGGTGCCACCCGATCACAAGGGCTGGCAAGGCTTTCGGAGCCTGGGGAGCGGACACCCTCACAAAGGGTGGCCAGGCGGCCCGGTCCGGGTTTTTTCTTCTTTTCTTCTTTCTTTCACGCGCCTGGTGGGCGGTGCCACCCCATCACCAGGGCTGGCAAGGCTTTCGGAGCCTGGGGAGCTGACACCCGCACAAAGGGTGGCCAGGCGGCCCAGTCCGGGTTTTTTCTTCTTTTCTTCTTTCTTTCACACGCCTGGTGGGCGGTGCCACCCGATCACAAGGGCTGGCAAGGCTTTCGGAGCCTGGGGAGCGGACACCCGCACAAAGGGTGGCCAGGCGGCCCGGTCCGGGTTTTTTCTTCTTTTCTTCTTTCTTTCACACGCCTGGTGGGCGGTGCCACCCGATGACAAGGGCTGGCAAGGCTTTCGGAGCCTGGGGAGCGAACACCCGCACAAAGGGTGGCCAGGCGGCCCGGTCCGGGTTTTTTCTTCTTTTCTTCTTTCTTTCACACGCCTGGTGGGCGGTGCCACCCGATCACAAGGGCTGGCAAGGCTTTCGGAGCCTGGGGAGCGGACACCCTCACAAAGGGTGGCCAGGCGGCCCGGTCCGGGTTTTTTCTTCTTTTCTTCTTTCTTTCACACGCCTGGTGGGCGGTGCCACCCGATCACAAGGGCTGGAAAGGCTTTCGGAGCCTGGGGAGCGGACACCCTCACAAAGGGTGGCCAGGCGGCCCGGTCCGGGTTTTTTCTTCTTTTCTTCTTTCTTTCACGCGCCTGGTGGGCGGTGCCACCCCATCACAAGGGCTGGCAAGGCTTACGTAGCCTGGGGAGCGGACACCCTCACAAAGGGTGGCCAGGCGGCCCGGTCCGGGTTTTTTCTTCTTTTCTTCTTTCTTTCACGCGCCTGGTGGGCGGTGCCACCCCATCACAAGGGCTGGCAAGGCTTTCGGAGCCTGGGGAGCGGACACCCTCACAAAGGGTGGCCAGGCGGCCCGGTCCGGGTTTTTTCTTCTTTTCTTCTTTCTTTCACGTGCCTGGTGGGCGGTGCCACCCGATCACAAGGGCTGGCAAGGCTTTCGGAGCCTGGGGAGCGGACACCCTCACAAAGGGTGGCCAGGCGGCCCGGTCCGGGTTTTTTCTTCTTTTCTTCTTTCTTTCACGCGCCTGGTGGGCGGTGCCACCCGATCACAAGGGCTGGCAAGGCTTTCGGAGCCTGGGGAGCGGACACCCTCACAAAGGGTGGCCAGGCGGCCCGGTCCGGGTTTTTTCTTCTTTTCTTCTTTCTTTCACGCGCCTGGTGGGCGGTGCCACCCCATCACCAGGGCTGGCAAGGCTTTCGGAGCCTGGGGAGCTGACACCCGCACAAAGGGTGGCCAGGCGGCCCAGTCCAGGTTTTTTCTTCTTTTCTTCTTTCTTTCACACGCCTGGTGGGCGGTGCCACCCGATCACAAGGGCTGGCAAGGCTTTCGGAGCCTGGGGAGCGGACACCCGCACAAAGGGTGGCCAGGCGGCCCGGTCCGGGTTTTTTCTTCTTTTCTTCTTTCTTTCACGCGCCTGGTGGGCGGTGCCACCCGATCACAAGGGCTGGCAAGGCTTTCGGAGCCTGGGGAGCGGACACCCTCACAAAGGGTGGCCAGGCGGCCCGGTCCGGGTTTTTTCTTCTTTTCTTCTTTCTTTCACGCGCCTGGTGGGCGGTGCCACCCCATCACCAGGGCTGGCAAGGCTTTCGGAGCCTGGGGAGCTGACACCCGCACAAAGGGTGGCCAGGCGGCCCAGTCCGGGTTTTTTCTTCTTTTCTTCTTTCTTTCACACGCCTGGTGGGCGGTGCCACCCGATCACAAGGGCTGGCAAGGCTTTCGGAGCCTGGGGAGCGGACACCCGCACAAAGGGTGGCCAGGCGGCCCGGTCCGGGTTTTTTCTTCTTTTCTTCTTTCTTTCACACGCCTGGTGGGCGGTGCCACCCGATCACAAGGGCTGGCAAGGCTTTCGGAGCCTGTGGAGCGGACACCCTCACAAAGGGTGGCCAGGCGGCCCGGTCCGGGTTTTTTCTTCTTTTCTTCTTTCTTTCACACGCCTGGTGGGCGGTGCCACCCGATCACAAGGGCTGGCAAGGCTTTCGGAGCCTGGGGAGCGGACACCCTCACAAAGGGTGGCCAGGCGGCCCGGTCCGGGTTTTTTCTTCTTTTCTTCTTTCTTTCACACGCCTGGTGGGCGGTGCCACCCGATCACAAGGGCTGGCAAGGCTTTCGGAGCCTGGGGAGCGGACACCCTCACAAAGGGTGGCCAGGCGGCCCGGTCCGGGTTTTTTCTTCTTTTCTTCTTTCTTTCACACGCCTGGTGGGCGGTGCCACCCGATCACAAGGGCTGGCAAGGATTTCGGAGCCTGGGGAGCGGACACCCACACAAAGGGTGGCCAGGCGGCCCGGTCCGGGTTTTTTCTTCTTTTCTTCTTTCTTTCACACGCCTGGTGGGCGGTGCCACCCGATCACAAGGGCTGGCAAGGATTTCGGAGCCTGGGGAGAGGACACCCGCACAAAGGGTGGCCAGGCGGCCCGGTCCGGGTTTTTTCTTCTTTTCTTCTTTCTTTCACGCGCCTGGTGGGCGGTGCCACCCCATCACAAGGGCTGGCAAGGCTTTCGGAGCCTGGGGAGCGGACACCCGCACAAAGGGTGGCCAAGCGGCCCGGTCCGGGTTTTTTCTTCTTTTCTTCTTTCTTTCACACGCCTGGTGGGCGGTGCCACCCCATCACAAGGGCTGGCAAGGCTTTCGGAGCCTGGGGAGCGGACACCCTCACAAAGGGTGGCCAGGCGGCCCGGTCCGGGTTTTTTCTTCTTTTCTTCTTTCTTTCACACGCCTGGTTGGCGGTGCCACCCGATCACAAGGGCTGGCAAGGCTTTCGGAGCCTGGGGAGCGAACACCCGCACAAAGGGTGGCCAGGCGGCCCGGTCCGGGTTTTTTCTTCTTTTCTTCTTTCTTTCACACGCCTGGTGGGCGGTGCCACCCGATCACAAGGGCTGGCAAGGCTTTCGGAGCCTGGGGAGCGGACACCCTCACAAAGGGTGGCCAGGCGGCCCGGTCCGGGTTTTTTCTTCTTTTCTTCTTTCTTTCACACGCCTGGTGGGCGGTGCCACCCGATCACAAGGGCTGGCAAGGCTTTCGGAGCCTGGGGAGCGGACACCCTCACAAAGGGTGGCCAGGCGGCCCGGTCCGGGTTTTTTCTTCTTTTCTTCTTTCTTTTACGCGCCTGGTGGGCGGTGCCACCCGATCACAAGGGCTGGCAAGGCTTTCGGAGCCTGGGGAGCGGACACCCGCACAAAGGGTGGCCAGGCGGCCCGGTCCGGGTTTTTTCTTCTTTTCTTCTTTCTTTCACACGCCTGGTGGGCGGTGCCACCCGATCACAAGGGCTGGCAAGGCTTTCGGAGCCTGGGGAGCGGACACCCTCACAAAGGGTGGCCAGGCGGCCCGGTCCGGGTTTTTTCTTCTTTTCTTCTTTCTTTCACACGCCTGGTGGGCGGTGCCACCCGATCACAAGGGCTGGCAAGGCTTTCGGAGCCTGGGGAGCGGACACCCGCACAAAGGGTGGCCAAGCGGCCCGGTCCGGGTTTTTTCTTCTTTTCTTCTTTCTTTCACACGCCTGGTGGGCGGTGCCACCCGATCACAAGGGCTGGCAAGGCTTTCGGAGCCTGGGGAGCGGACACCCTCACAAAGGGTGGCCAGGCGGCCCGGTCCGGGTTTTTTCTTCTTTTCTTCTTTCTTTCACACGCCTGGTGGGCGGTGCCACCCGATCACAAGGGCTGGCAAGGCTTTCGGAGCCTGGGGAGCGGACACCCTCACAAAGGGTGGCCAGGCGGCCCGGTCCGGGTTTTTTCTTCTTTTCTTCTTTCTTTCACACGGCTGGTGGGCGGTGCCACCCCATCACAAGGGCTGGCAAGGCTTTCGGAGCCTGGGGAGCGGACACCCGCACAAAGGGTGGCCAGGCGGCCCGGTCCGGGTTTTTTCTTCTTTTCTTCTTTCTTTCACACGCCTGGTGGGCGGTGCCACCCCATCACAAGGGCTGGCAAGGCTTTCGGAGCCTGGGGAGCGGACACCCTCACAAAGGGTGGCCAGGCGGCCCGGTCCGGGTTTTTTCTTCTTTTCTTCTTTCTTTCACACGCCTGGTGGGCGGTGCCACCCGATCACAAGGGCTGGCAAGGATTTCGGAGCCTGGGGAGCGGACACCCACACAAAGGGTGGCCAGGCGGCCCGGTCTGGGTTTTTTCTTCTTTTCTTCTTTCTTTCACACGCCTGGTGGGCGGTGCCACCCCATCACAAGGGCTGGCAAGGCTTTCGGAGCCTGGGGAGCGGACACCCGCACAAAGGGTGGCCAAGCGGCCCGGTCCGGGTTTTTTCTTCTTTTCTTCTTTCTTTCACACGCCTGGTGGGCGGTGCCACCCGATCACAAGGGCTGGCAAGGCTTTCGGAGCCTGGGGAGCGGACACCCTCACAAAGGGTGGCCAGGCGGCCCGGTCCGGGTTTTTTCTTCTTTTCTTCTTTCTTTCACACGCCTGGTGGGCGGTGCCACCCGATCACAAGGGCTGGCAAGGCTTTCGGAGCCTGGGGAGCGGACACCCTCACAAAGGGTGGCCAGGCGGCCCGGTCCGGGTTTTTTCTTCTTTTCTTCTTTCTTTCACACGCCTGGTGGGCGGTGCCACCCCATCACAAGGGCTGGCAAGGCTTTCGGAGCCTGGGGAGCGGACACCCGCACAAAGGGTGGCCAGGCGGCCCGGTCCGGGTTTTTTCTTCTTTTCTTCTTTCTTTCACACGCCTGGTGGGCGGTGCCACCCCATCACAAGGGCTGGCAAGGCTTTCGGAGCCTGGGGAGCGGACACCCTCACAAAGGGTGGCCAGGCGGCCCGGTCCGGGTTTTTTCTTCTTTTCTTCTTTCTTTCACACGCCTGGTGGGCGGTGCCACCCGATCACAAGGGCTGGCAAGGATTTCGGAGCCTGGGGAGCGGACACCCACACAAAGGGTGGCCAGGCGGCCCGGTCTGGGTTTTTTCTTCTTTTCTTCTTTCTTTCACACGCCTGGTGGGCGGTGCCACCCCATCACAAGGGCTGGCAAGGCTTTCGGAGCCTGGGGAGCGGACACCCGCACAAAGGGTGGCCAGGCGGCCCGGTCCGGGTTTTTTCTTCTTTTCTTCTTTCTTTCACACGCCTGGTGGACGGTGCCACCCCATCACAAGGGCTGGCAAGGCTTTCGGAGCCTGGGGAGCGGACACCCTCACTAAGGGTGGCCAGGCGGCCCGGTCCGGGTTTTTTCTTCTTTTCTTCTTTCTTTCACACGCCTGGTGGGCGGTGCCACCCGATCACAAGGGCTGGCAAGGCTTTCGGAGCCTGGGGAGCGGACACCCGCACAAAGGGTGGCCAGGCGGCCCGGTCCGGGTTTTTTCTTCTTTTCTTCTTTCTTTCACACGCCTGGTGGGCGGTGCCACCCGATCACAAGGGCTGGCAAGGCTTTCGGAGCCTGGGGAGCGGACACCCTCACAAAGGGTGGCCAGGCGGCCCGGTCCGGGTTTTTTCTTCTTTTCTTCTTTCTTTCACACGCCTGGTGGGCGGTGCCACCCCATCACAAGGGCTGGCAAGGCTTTCGGAGCCTGGGGAGAGGACACCCTCACAAAGGGTGGCCAGGCGGCCCGGTCCGGGTTTTTTCTTCTTTTCTTCTTTCTTTCACACGCCTGGTGGGCGGTGCCACCCGATCACAAGGGCTGGCAAGGCTTTCGGAGCCTGGGGAGCGGACACCCTCACAAAGGGTGGCCAGGCGGCCCGGTCCGGGTTTTTTCTTCTTTTCTTCTTTCTTTCACGCGCCTGGTGGGCGGTGCCACCCCATCACAAGGGCTGGCAAGGCTTTCGGAGCCTGGGGAGCGGACACCCGCACAAAGGGTGGCCAGGCGGCCCGGTCTGGGTTTTTTCTTCTTTTCTTCTTTCTTTCACACGCCTGGTGGACGGTGCCACCCCATCACAAGGGCTGGCAAGGCTTTCGGAGCCTGGGGAGCGGACACCCTCACTAAGGGTGGCCAGGCGGCCCGGTCCGGGTTTTTTCTTCTTTTCTTCTTTCTTTCACACGCCTGGTGGGCGGTGCCACCCGATCACAAGGGCTGGCAAGGCTTTCGGAGCCTGGGGAGCGGACACCCTCACAAAGGGTGGCCAGGCGGCCCGGTCCGGGTTTTTTCTTCTTTTCTTCTTTCTTTCACACGCCTGGTGGGCGGTGCCACCCGATCACAAGGGCTGGCAAGGCTTTCGGAGCCTGGGGAGAGGACACCCTCACAAAGGGTGGCCAGGCGGCCCGGTCCGGGTTTTTTCTTCTTTTCTTCTTTCTTTCACACGCCTGGTGGGTGGTGCCACCCCATCACAAGGGCTGGCAAGGCTTTCGGAGCCTGGGGAGCGGACACCCGCACAAAGGGTGGCCAGGCGGCCCGGTCCGGGTTTTTTCTTCTTTTCTTCTTTCTTTCACACGCCTGGTGGGCGGTGCCACCCGATCACAAGGGCTGGCAAGGCTTTCGTAGCCTGGGGAGCGGACACCCGCACAAAGGGTGGCCAGGCGGCCCGGTCCGGGTTTTTTCTTCTTTTCTTCTTTCTTTCACACGCCTGGTGGGCGGTGCCACCCGATCACAAGGGCTGGCAAGGCTTTCGGAGCCTGGGGAGCGGACACCCTCACAAAGGGTGGCCAGGCGGCCCGGTCCGGGTTTTTTCTTCTTTTCTTCTTTCTTTCACACGCCTGGTGGGCGGTGCCACCCGATCACAAGGGCTGGCAAGGATTTCGGAGCCTGGGGAGCGGACACCCACACAAAGGGTGGCCAGGCGGCCCGGTCTGGGTTTTTTCTTCTTTTCTTCTTTCTTTCACACGCCTGGTGGGCGGTGCCACCCCATCACAAGGGCTGGCAAGGCTTTCGGAGCCTGGGGAGCGGACACCCGCACAAAGGGTGGCCAGGCGGCCCAGTCCGGGTTTTTTCTTCTTTTCTTCTTTCTTTCACACGCCTGGTGGACGGTGCCACCCCATCACAAGGGCTGGCAAGGCTTTCGGAGCCTGGGGAGCGGACACCCTCACTAAGGGTGGCCAGGCGGCCCGGTCCGGGTTTTTTCTTCTTTTCTTCTTTCTTTCACACGCCTGGTGGGCGGTGCCACCCGATCACAAGGGCTGGCAAGGCTTTCGGAGCCTGGGGAGCGGACACCCGCACAAAGGGTGGCCAGGTGGCCCGGTCCGGGTTTTTTCTTCTTTTCTTCTTTCTTTCACACGCCTGGTGGGCGGTGCCACCCGATCACAAGGGCTGGCAAGGCTTTCGGAGCCTGGGGAGCGGACACCCTCACAAAGGGTGGCCAGGCGGCCCGGTCCGGGTTTTTTCTTCTTTTCTTCTTTCTTTCACACGCCTGGTGGGCGGTGCCACCCCATCACAAGGGCTGGCAAGGCTTTCGGAGCCTGGGGAGAGGACACCCTCACAAAGGGTGGCCAGGCGGCCCGGTCCGGGTTTTTTCTTCTTTTCTTCTTTCTTTCACACGCCTGGTGGGCGGTGCCACCCGATCACAAGGGCTGGCAAGGCTTTCGGAGCCTGGGGAGCGGACACCCTCACAAAGGGTGGCCAGGCGGCCCGGTCCGGGTTTTTTCTTCTTTTCTTCTTTCTTTCACACGCCTGGTGGGCGGTGCCACCCGATCACAAGGGCTGGCAAGGCTTTCGGAGCCTGGGGAGCGGACACCCTCACAAAGGGTGGCCAGGCGGCCCGGTCCGGGTTTTTTCTTCTTTTCTTCTTTCTTTCACACGCCTGGTGGGCGGTGCCACCCGATCACAAGGGCTGGCAAGGATTTCGGAGCCTGGGGAGCGGACACCCACACAAAGGGTGGCCAGGCGGCCCGGTCCGGGTTTTTTCTTCTTTTCTTCTTTCTTTCACACGCCTGGTGGGCGGTGCCACCCGATCACAAGGGCTGGCAAGGATTTCGGAGCCTGGGGAGAGGACACCCGCACAAAGGGTGGCCAGGCGGCCCGGTCCGGGTTTTTTCTTCTTTTCTTCTTTCTTTCACGCGCCTGGTGGGCGGTGCCACCCCATCACAAGGGCTGGCAAGGCTTTCGGAGCCTGGGGAGCGGACACCCGCACAAAGGGTGGCCAAGCGGCCCGGTCCGGGTTTTTTCTTCTTTTCTTCTTTCTTTCACACGCCTGGTGGGCGGTGCCACCCCATCACAAGGGCTGGCAAGGCTTTCGGAGCCTGGGGAGCGGACACCCTCACAAAGGGTGGCCAGGCGGCCCGGTCCGGGTTTTTTCTTCTTTTCTTCTTTCTTTCACACGCCTGGTTGGCGGTGCCACCCGATCACAAGGGCTGGCAAGGCTTTCGGAGCCTGGGGAGCGAACACCCGCACAAAGGGTGGCCAGGCGGCCCGGTCCGGGTTTTTTCTTCTTTTCTTCTTTCTTTCACACGCCTGGTGGGCGGTGCCACCCGATCACAAGGGCTGGCAAGGCTTTCGGAGCCTGGGGAGCGGACACCCTCACAAAGGGTGGCCAGGCGGCCCGGTCCGGGTTTTTTCTTCTTTTCTTCTTTCTTTCACACGCCTGGTGGGCGGTGCCACCCGATCACAAGGGCTGGCAAGGCTTTCGGAGCCTGGGGAGCGGACACCCTCACAAAGGGTGGCCAGGCGGCCCGGTCCGGGTTTTTTCTTCTTTTCTTCTTTCTTTTACGCGCCTGGTGGGCGGTGCCACCCGATCACAAGGGCTGGCAAGGCTTTCGGAGCCTGGGGAGCGGACACCCGCACAAAGGGTGGCCAGGCGGCCCGGTCCGGGTTTTTTCTTCTTTTCTTCTTTCTTTCACACGCCTGGTGGGCGGTGCCACCCGATCACAAGGGCTGGCAAGGCTTTCGGAGCCTGGGGAGCGAACACCCGCACAAAGGGTGGCCAGGCGGCCCGGTCCGGGTTTTTTCTTCTTTTCTTCTTTCTTTCACACGCCTGGTGGGCGGTGCCACCCGATCACAAGGGCTGGCAAGGCTTTCGGAGCCTGGGGAGCGGACACCCTCACAAAGGGTGGCCAGGCGGCCCGGTCCGGGTTTTTTCTTCTTTTCTTCTTTCTTTCACACGCCTGGTGGGCGGTGCCACCCGATCACAAGGGCTGGCAAGGCTTTCGGAGCCTGGGGAGCGGACACCCTCACAAAGGGTGGCCAGGCGGCCCGGTCCGGGTTTTTTCTTCTTTTCTTCTTTCTTTCACGCGCCTGGTGGGCGGTGCCACCCCATCACAAGGGCTGGCAAGGCTTTCGGAGCCTGGGGAGCGGACACCCGCACAAAGGGTGGCCAGGCGGCCCGGTCTGGGTTTTTTCTTCTTTTCTTCTTTCTTTCACACGCCTGGTGGACGGTGCCACCCCATCACAAGGGCTGGCAAGGCTTTCGGAGCCTGGGGAGCGGACACCCTCACTAAGGGTGGCCAGGCGGCCCGGTCCGGGTTTTTTCTTCTTTTCTTCTTTCTTTCACACGCCTGGTGGGCGGTGCCACCCGATCACAAGGGCTGGCAAGGCTTTCGGAGCCTGGGGAGCGGACACCCTCACAAAGGGTGGCCAGGCGGCCCGGTCCGGGTTTTTTCTTCTTTTCTTCTTTCTTTCACACGCCTGGTGGGCGGTGCCACCCGATCACAAGGGCTGGCAAGGCTTTCGGAGCCTGGGGAGAGGACACCCTCACAAAGGGTGGCCAGGCGGCCCGGTCCGGGTTTTTTCTTCTTTTCTTCTTTCTTTCACACGCCTGGTGGGTGGTGCCACCCCATCACAAGGGCTGGCAAGGCTTTCGGAGCCTGGGGAGCGGACACCCGCACAAAGGGTGGCCAGGCGGCCCGGTCCGGGTTTTTTCTTCTTTTCTTCTTTCTTTCACACGCCTGGTGGGCGGTGCCACCCGATCACAAGGGCTGGCAAGGCTTTCGTAGCCTGGGGAGCGGACACCCGCACAAAGGGTGGCCAGGCGGCCCGGTCCGGGTTTTTTCTTCTTTTCTTCTTTCTTTCACACGCCTGGTGGGCGGTGCCACCCGATCACAAGGGCTGGCAAGGCTTTCGGAGCCTGGGGAGCGGACACCCTCACAAAGGGTGGCCAGGCGGCCCGGTCCGGGTTTTTTCTTCTTTTCTTCTTTCTTTCACACGCCTGGTGGGCGGTGCCACCCGATCACAAGGGCTGGCAAGGATTTCGGAGCCTGGGGAGCGGACACCCACACAAAGGGTGGCCAGGCGGCCCGGTCTGGGTTTTTTCTTCTTTTCTTCTTTCTTTCACACGCCTGGTGGGCGGTGCCACCCCATCACAAGGGCTGGCAAGGCTTTCGGAGCCTGGGGAGCGGACACCCGCACAAAGGGTGGCCAGGCGGCCCGGTCCGGGTTTTTTCTTCTTTTCTTCTTTCTTTCACACGCCTGGTGGACGGTGCCACCCCATCACAAGGGCTGGCAAGGCTTTCGGAGCCTGGGGAGCGGACACCCTCACTAAGGGTGGCCAGGCGGCCCGGTCCGGGTTTTTTCTTCTTTTCTTCTTTCTTTCACACGCCTGGTGGGCGGTGCCACCCGATCACAAGGGCTGGCAAGGCTTTCGGAGCCTGGGGAGCGGACACCCGCACAAAGGGTGGCCAGGTGGCCCGGTCCGGGTTTTTTCTTCTTTTCTTCTTTCTTTCACACGCCTGGTGGGCGGTGCCACCCGATCACAAGGGCTGGCAAGGCTTTCGGAGCCTGGGGAGCGGACACCCTCACAAAGGGTGGCCAGGCGGCCCGGTCCGGGTTTTTTCTTCTTTTCTTCTTTCTTCCACACGCCTGGTGGGCGGTGCCACCCCATCACAAGGGCTGGCAAGGCTTTCGGAGCCTGGGGAGAGGACACCCTCACAAAGGGTGGCCAGGCGGCCCGGTCCGGGTTTTTTCTTCTTTTCTTCTTTCTTTCACACGCCTGGTGGGCGGTGCCACCCGATCACAAGGGCTGGCAAGGCTTTCGGAGCCTGGGGAGCGGACACCCTCACAAAGGGTGGCCAGGCGGCCCGGTCCGGGTTTTTTCTTCTTTTCTTCTTTCTTTCACACGCCTGGTGGGCGGTGCCACCCGATCACAAGGGCTGGCAAGGCTTTCGGAGCCTGGGGAGCGGACACCCTCACAAAGGGTGGCCAGGCGGCCCGGTCCGGGTTTTTTCTTCTTTTCTTCTTTCTTTCACACGCCTGGTGGGCGGTGCCACCCGATCACAAGGGCTGGCAAGGCTTTCGGAGCCTGGGGAGCGGACACCCTCACAAAGGGTGGCCAGGCGGCCCGGTCCGGGTTTTTTCTTCTTTTCTTCTTTCTTTCACACGCCTGGTGGGCGGTGCCACCCGATCACAAGGGCTGGCAAGGCTTTCGGAGCCTGGGGAGCGGACACCCTCACAAAGGGTGGCCAGGCGGCCCGGTCCGGGTTTTTTCTTCTTTTCTTCTTTCTTTCACGCGCCTGGTGGGCGGTGCCACCCCATCACAAGGGCTGGCAAGGCTTTCGGAGCCTGGGGAGCGGACACCCTCACAAAGGGTGGCCAGGCGGCCCGGTCCGGGTTTTTTCTTCTTTTCTTCTTTCTTTCACGCGCCTGGTGGGCGGTGCCACCCCATCACAAGGGCTGGCAAGGCTTTCGGAGCCTGGGGAGCGGACACCCGCACAAAGGGTGGCCAGGCGGCCCGGTCTGGGTTTTTTCTTCTTTTCTTCTTTCTTTCACACGCCTGGTGGACGGTGCCACCCCATCACAAGGGCTGGCAAGGCTTTCGGAGCCTGGGGAGCGGACACCCTCACTAAGGGTGGCCAGGCGGCCCGGTCCGGGTTTTTTCTTCTTTTCTTCTTTCTTTCACACGCCTGGTGGGCGGTGCCACCCGATCACAAGGGCTGGCAAGGCTTTCGGAGCCTGGGGAGCGGACACCCTCACAAAGGGTGGCCAGGCGGCCCGGTCCGGGTTTTTTCTTCTTTTCTTCTTTCTTTCACACGCCTGGTGGGCGGTGCCACCCGATCACAAGGGCTGGCAAGGCTTTCGGAGCCTGGGGAGAGGACACCCTCACAAAGGGTGGCCAGGCGGCCCGGTCCGGGTTTTTTCTTCTTTTCTTCTTTCTTTCACACGCCTGGTGGGTGGTGCCACCCCATCAGAAGGGCTGGCAAGGCTTTCGGAGCCTGGGGAGCGGACACCCGCACAAAGGGTGGCCAGGCGGCCCGGTCCGGGTTTTTTCTTCTTTTCTTCTTTCTTTCACACGCCTGGTGGGCGGTGCCACCCGATCACAAGGGCTGGCAAGGCTTTCGTAGCCTGGGGAGCGGACACCCGCACAAAGGGTGGCCAGGCGGCCCGGTCCGGGTTTTTTCTTCTTTTCTTCTTTCTTTCACACGCCTGGTGGGCGGTGCCACCCGATCACAAGGGCTGGCAAGGCTTTCGGAGCCTGGGGAGCGGACACCCTCACAAAGGGTGGCCAGGCGGCCCGGTCCGGGTTTTTTCTTCTTTTCTTCTTTCTTTCACACGCCTGGTGGGCGGTGCCACCCGATCACAAGGGCTGGCAAGGATTTCGGAGCCTGGGGAGCGGACACCCACACAAAGGGTGGCCAGGCGGCCCGGTCTGGGTTTTTTCTTCTTTTCTTCTTTCTTTCACACGCCTGGTGGGCGGTGCCACCCCATCACAAGGGCTGGCAAGGCTTTCGGAGCCTGGGGAGCGGACACCCGCACAAAGGG
The DNA here is from genome assembly GCF_964374335.1 of Astatotilapia calliptera. NCBI lineage: Eukaryota > Metazoa > Chordata > Actinopteri > Cichliformes > Cichlidae > Astatotilapia > Astatotilapia calliptera. Next base: position 39,680,844 of record NC_137426.1, read on the forward strand.
TGGCCAGGCGGCCCGGTCCGGGTTTTTTCTTCTTTTCTTCTTTCTTTCACACGCCTGGTGGACGGTGCCACCCCATCACAAGGGCTGGCAAGGCTTTCGGAGCCTGGGGAGCGGACACCCTCACTAAGGGTGGCCAGGCGGCCCGGTCCGGGTTTTTTCTTCTTTTCTTCTTTCTTTCACACGCCTGGTGGGCGGTGCCACCCGATCACAAGGGCTGGCAAGGCTTTCGGAGCCTGGGGAGCGGACACCCGCACAAAGGGTGGCCAGGTGGCCCGGTCCGGGTTTTTTCTTCTTTTCTTCTTTCTTTCACACGCCTGGTGGGCGGTGCCACCCGATCACAAGGGCTGGCAAGGCTTTCGGAGCCTGGGGAGCGGACACCCTCACAAAGGGTGGCCAGGCGGCCCGGTCCGGGTTTTTTCTTCTTTTCTTCTTTCTTTCACACGCCTGGTGGGCGGTGCCACCCCATCACAAGGGCTGGCAAGGCTTTCGGAGCCTGGGGAGAGGACACCCTCACAAAGGGTGGCCAGGCGGCCCGGTCCGGGTTTTTTCTTCTTTTCTTCTTTCTTTCACACGCCTGGTGGGCGGTGCCACCCGATCACAAGGGCTGGCAAGGCTTTCGGAGCCTGGGGAGCGGACACCCTCACAAAGGGTGGCCAGGCGGCCCGGTCCGGGTTTTTTCTTCTTTTCTTCTTTCTTTCACACGCCTGGTGGGCGGTGCCACCCGATCACAAGGGCTGGCAAGGCTTTCGGAGCCTGGGGAGCGGACACCCTCACAAAGGGTGGCCAGGCGGCCCGGTCCGGGTTTTTTCTTCTTTTCTTCTTTCTTTCACACGCCTGGTGGGCGGTGCCACCCGATCACAAGGGCTGGCAAGGATTTCGGAGCCTGGGGAGCGGACACCCACACAAAGGGTGGCCAGGCGGCCCGGTCCGGGTTTTTTCTTCTTTTCTTCTTTCTTTCACACGCCTGGTGGGCGGTGCCACCCGATCACAAGGGCTGGCAAGGATTTCGGAGCCTGGGGAGAGGACACCCGCACAAAGGGTGGCCAGGCGGCCCGGTCCGGGTTTTTTCTTCTTTTCTTCTTTCTTTCACGCGCCTGGTGGGCGGTGCCACCCCATCACAAGGGCTGGCAAGGCTTTCGGAGCCTGGGGAGCGGACACCCGCACAAAGGGTGGCCAAGCGGCCCGGTCCGGGTTTTTTCTTCTTTTCTTCTTTCTTTCACACGCCTGGTGGGCGGTGCCACCCCATCACAAGGGCTGGCAAGGCTTTCGGAGCCTGGGGAGCGGACACCCTCACAAAGGGTGGCCAGGCGGCCCGGTCCGGGTTTTTTCTTCTTTTCTTCTTTCTTTCACACGCCTGGTTGGCGGTGCCACCCGATCACAAGGGCTGGCAAGGCTTTCGGAGCCTGGGGAGCGAACACCCGCACAAAGGGTGGCCAGGCGGCCCGGTCCGGGTTTTTTCTTCTTTTCTTCTTTCTTTCACACGCCTGGTGGGCGGTGCCACCCGATCACAAGGGCTGGCAAGGCTTTCGGAGCCTGGGGAGCGGACACCCTCACAAAGGGTGGCCAGGCGGCCCGGTCCGGGTTTTTTCTTCTTTTCTTCTTTCTTTCACACGCCTGGTGGGCGGTGCCACCCGATCACAAGGGCTGGCAAGGCTTTCGGAGCCTGGGGAGCGGACACCCTCACAAAGGGTGGCCAGGCGGCCCGGTCCGGGTTTTTTCTTCTTTTCTTCTTTCTTTTACGCGCCTGGTGGGCGGTGCCACCCGATCACAAGGGCTGGCAAGGCTTTCGGAGCCTGGGGAGCGGACACCCGCACAAAGGGTGGCCAGGCGGCCCGGTCCGGGTTTTTTCTTCTTTTCTTCTTTCTTTCACACGCCTGGTGGGCGGTGCCACCCGATCACAAGGGCTGGCAAGGCTTTCGGAGCCTGGGGAGCGAACACCCGCACAAAGGGTGGCCAGGCGGCCCGGTCCGGGTTTTTTCTTCTTTTCTTCTTTCTTTCACACGCCTGGTGGGCGGTGCCACCCGATCACAAGGGCTGGCAAGGCTTTCGGAGCCTGGGGAGCGGACACCCTCACAAAGGGTGGCCAGGCGGCCCGGTCCGGGTTTTTTCTTCTTTTCTTCTTTCTTTCACACGCCTGGTGGGCGGTGCCACCCGATCACAAGGGCTGGCAAGGCTTTCGGAGCCTGGGGAGCGGACACCCTCACAAAGGGTGGCCAGGCGGCCCGGTCCGGGTTTTTTCTTCTTTTCTTCTTTCTTTCACGCGCCTGGTGGGCGGTGCCACCCCATCACAAGGGCTGGCAAGGCTTTCGGAGCCTGGGGAGCGGACACCCGCACAAAGGGTGGCCAGGCGGCCCGGTCTGGGTTTTTTCTTCTTTTCTTCTTTCTTTCACACGCCTGGTGGACGGTGCCACCCCATCACAAGGGCTGGCAAGGCTTTCGGAGCCTGGGGAGCGGACACCCTCACTAAGGGTGGCCAGGCGGCCCGGTCCGGGTTTTTTCTTCTTTTCTTCTTTCTTTCACACGCCTGGTGGGCGGTGCCACCCGATCACAAGGGCTGGCAAGGCTTTCGGAGCCTGGGGAGCGGACACCCTCACAAAGGGTGGCCAGGCGGCCCGGTCCGGGTTTTTTCTTCTTTTCTTCTTTCTTTCACACGCCTGGTGGGCGGTGCCACCCGATCACAAGGGCTGGCAAGGCTTTCGGAGCCTGGGGAGAGGACACCCTCACAAAGGGTGGCCAGGCGGCCCGGTCCGGGTTTTTTCTTCTTTTCTTCTTTCTTTCACACGCCTGGTGGGTGGTGCCACCCCATCACAAGGGCTGGCAAGGCTTTCGGAGCCTGGGGAGCGGACACCCGCACAAAGGGTGGCCAGGCGGCCCGGTCCGGGTTTTTTCTTCTTTTCTTCTTTCTTTCACACGCCTGGTGGGCGGTGCCACCCGATCACAAGGGCTGGCAAGGCTTTCGTAGCCTGGGGAGCGGACACCCGCACAAAGGGTGGCCAGGCGGCCCGGTCCGGGTTTTTTCTTCTTTTCTTCTTTCTTTCACACGCCTGGTGGGCGGTGCCACCCGATCACAAGGGCTGGCAAGGCTTTCGGAGCCTGGGGAGCGGACACCCTCACAAAGGGTGGCCAGGCGGCCCGGTCCGGGTTTTTTCTTCTTTTCTTCTTTCTTTCACACGCCTGGTGGGCGGTGCCACCCGATCACAAGGGCTGGCAAGGATTTCGGAGCCTGGGGAGCGGACACCCACACAAAGGGTGGCCAGGCGGCCCGGTCTGGGTTTTTTCTTCTTTTCTTCTTTCTTTCACACGCCTGGTGGGCGGTGCCACCCCATCACAAGGGCTGGCAAGGCTTTCGGAGCCTGGGGAGCGGACACCCGCACAAAGGGTGGCCAGGCGGCCCGGTCCGGGTTTTTTCTTCTTTTCTTCTTTCTTTCACACGCCTGGTGGACGGTGCCACCCCATCACAAGGGCTGGCAAGGCTTTCGGAGCCTGGGGAGCGGACACCCTCACTAAGGGTGGCCAGGCGGCCCGGTCCGGGTTTTTTCTTCTTTTCTTCTTTCTTTCACACGCCTGGTGGGCGGTGCCACCCGATCACAAGGGCTGGCAAGGCTTTCGGAGCCTGGGGAGCGGACACCCGCACAAAGGGTGGCCAGGTGGCCCGGTCCGGGTTTTTTCTTCTTTTCTTCTTTCTTTCACACGCCTGGTGGGCGGTGCCACCCGATCACAAGGGCTGGCAAGGCTTTCGGAGCCTGGGGAGCGGACACCCTCACAAAGGGTGGCCAGGCGGCCCGGTCCGGGTTTTTTCTTCTTTTCTTCTTTCTTTCACACGCCTGGTGGGCGGTGCCACCCCATCACAAGGGCTGGCAAGGCTTTCGGAGCCTGGGGAGAGGACACCCTCACAAAGGGTGGCCAGGCGGCCCGGTCCGGGTTTTTTCTTCTTTTCTTCTTTCTTTCACACGCCTGGTGGGCGGTGCCACCCGATCACAAGGGCTGGCAAGGCTTTCGGAGCCTGGGGAGCGGACACCCTCACAAAGGGTGGCCAGGCGGCCCGGTCCGGGTTTTTTCTTCTTTTCTTCTTTCTTTCACACGCCTGGTGGGCGGTGCCACCCGATCACAAGGGCTGGCAAGGCTTTCGGAGCCTGGGGAGCGGACACCCTCACAAAGGGTGGCCAGGCGGCCCGGTCCGGGTTTTTTCTTCTTTTCTTCTTTCTTTCACACGCCTGGTGGGCGGTGCCACCCGATCACAAGGGCTGGCAAGGCTTTCGGAGCCTGGGGAGCGGACACCCTCACAAAGGGTGGCCAGGCGGCCCGGTCCGGGTTTTTTCTTCTTTTCTTCTTTCTTTCACACGCCTGGTGGGCGGTGCCACCCGATCATCGTCGTCGTCGTCGTCGGCGTCGCGACAGCGAGTCGCGGAGTCAGTCGTCGCGGCGTCGCGGCGTCGTCGTCGCGCTCGGCGTCGTCGTCGTCGTCGTCGTCGGTAGGACTGGCGGCGGCGTCGTCGCGCTCGTCGTCGCGGATCTCGTCGTCGCGGCGTCGCAGCATCAGCATCGTCGCATCGGGGCTCGTCGTCGTCAGTCACGTCGTCGTCGTCGTCGTCGTCGTCGTCGCCTGGTGGGCGGTGCCACCCCATCACAAGGGCTGGCAAGGCTTTCGGAGCCTGGGGAGCGGACACCCGCACAAAGGGTGGCCAGGCGGCCCGGTCTGGGTTTTTTCTTCTTTTCTTCTTTCTTTCACACGCCTGGTGGACGGTGCCACCCCATCACAAGGGCTGGCAAGGCTTTCGGAGCCTGGGGAGCGGACACCCTCACTAAGGGTGGCCAGGCGGCCCGGTCCGGGTTTTTTCTTCTTTTCTTCTTTCTTTCACACGCCTGGTGGGCGGTGCCACCCGATCACAAGGGCTGGCAAGGCTTTCGGAGCCTGGGGAGCGGACACCCTCACAAAGGGTGGCCAGGCGGCCCGGTCCGGGTTTTTTCTTCTTTTCTTCTTTCTTTCACACGCCTGGTGGGCGGTGCCACCCGATCACAAGGGCTGGCAAGGCTTTCGGAGCCTGGGGAGAGGACACCCTCACAAAGGGTGGCCAGGCGGCCCGGTCCGGGTTTTTTCTTCTTTTCTTCTTTCTTTCACACGCCTGGTGGGTGGTGCCACCCCATCAGAAGGGCTGGCAAGGCTTTCGGAGCCTGGGGAGCGGACACCCGCACAAAGGGTGGCCAGGCGGCCCGGTCCGGGTTTTTTCTTCTTTTCTTCTTTCTTTCACACGCCTGGTGGGCGGTGCCACCCGATCACAAGGGCTGGCAAGGCTTTCGTAGCCTGGGGAGCGGACACCCGCACAAAGGGTGGCCAGGCGGCCCGGTCCGGGTTTTTTCTTCTTTTCTTCTTTCTTTCACACGCCTGGTGGGCGGTGCCACCCGATCACAAGGGCTGGCAAGGCTTTCGGAGCCTGGGGAGCGGACACCCTCACAAAGGGTGGCCAGGCGGCCCGGTCCGGGTTTTTTCTTCTTTTCTTCTTTCTTTCACACGCCTGGTGGGCGGTGCCACCCGATCACAAGGGCTGGCAAGGATTTCGGAGCCTGGGGAGCGGACACCCACACAAAGGGTGGCCAGGCGGCCCGGTCTGGGTTTTTTCTTCTTTTCTTCTTTCTTTCACACGCCTGGTGGGCGGTGCCACCCCATCACAAGGGCTGGCAAGGCTTTCGGAGCCTGGGGAGCGGACACCCGCACAAAGGGTGGCCAGGCGGCCCGGTCCGGGTTTTTTCTTCTTTTCTTCTTTCTTTCACACGCCTGGTGGACGGTGCCACCCCATCACAAGGGCTGGCAAGGCTTTCGGAGCCTGGGGAGCGGACACCCTCACTAAGGGTGGCCAGGCGGCCCGGTCCGGGTTTTTTCTTCTTTTCTTCTTTCTTTCACACGCCTGGTGGGCGGTGCCACCCGATCACAAGGGCTGGCAAGGCTTTCGGAGCCTGGGGAGCGGACACCCGCACAAAGGGTGGCCAGGTGGCCCGGTCCGGGTTTTTTCTTCTTTTCTTCTTTCTTTCACACGCCTGGTGGGCGGTGCCACCCGATCACAAGGGCTGGCAAGGCTTTCGGAGCCTGGGGAGCGGACACCCTCACAAAGGGTGGCCAGGCGGCCCGGTCCGGGTTTTTTCTTCTTTTCTTCTTTCTTTCACACGCCTGGTGGGCGGTGCCACCCCATCACAAGGGCTGGCAAGGCTTTCGGAGCCTGGGGAGAGGACACCCTCACAAAGGGTGGCCAGGCGGCCCGGTCCGGGTTTTTTCTTCTTTTCTTCTTTCTTTCACACGCCTGGTGGGCGGTGCCACCCGATCACAAGGGCTGGCAAGGCTTTCGGAGCCTGGGGAGCGGACACCCTCACAAAGGGTGGCCAGGCGGCCCGGTCCGGGTTTTTTCTTCTTTTCTTCTTTCTTTCACACGCCTGGTGGGCGGTGCCACCCGATCACAAGGGCTGGCAAGGCTTTCGGAGCCTGGGGAGCGGACACCCTCACAAAGGGTGGCCAGGCGGCCCGGTCCGGGTTTTTTCTTCTTTTCTTCTTTCTTTCACACGCCTGGTGGGCGGTGCCACCCGATCACAAGGGCTGGCAAGGATTTCGGAGCCTGGGGAGCGGACACCCACACAAAGGGTGGCCAGGCGGCCCGGTCCGGGTTTTTTCTTCTTTTCTTCTTTCTTTCACACGCCTGGTGGGCGGTGCCACCCGATCACAAGGGCTGGCAAGGATTTCGGAGCCTGGGGAGAGGACACCCGCACAAAGGGTGGCCAGGCGGCCCGGTCCGGGTTTTTTCTTCTTTTCTTCTTTCTTTCACGCGCCTGGTGGGCGGTGCCACCCCATCACAAGGGCTGGCAAGGCTTTCGGAGCCTGGGGAGCGGACACCCGCACAAAGGGTGGCCAAGCGGCCCGGTCCGGGTTTTTTCTTCTTTTCTTCTTTCTTTCACACGCCTGGTGGGCGGTGCCACCCCATCACAAGGGCTGGCAAGGCTTTCGGAGCCTGGGGAGCGGACACCCTCACAAAGGGTGGCCAGGCGGCCCGGTCCGGGTTTTTTCTTCTTTTCTTCTTTCTTTCACACGCCTGGTTGGCGGTGCCACCCGATCACAAGGGCTGGCAAGGCTTTCGGAGCCTGGGGAGCGAACACCCGCACAAAGGGTGGCCAGGCGGCCCGGTCCGGGTTTTCTTCTTTTCTTCTTTCTTTCACACGCCTGGTGGGCGGTGCCACCCGATCACAAGGGCTGGCAAGGCTTTCGGAGCCTGGGGAGCGGACACCCTCACAAAGGGTGGCCAGGCGGCCCGGTCCGGGTTTTTTCTTCTTTTCTTCTTTCTTTCACACGCCTGGTGGGCGGTGCCACCCGATCACAAGGGCTGGCAAGGCTTTCGGAGCCTGGGGAGCGGACACCCTCACAAAGGGTGGCCAGGCGGCCCGGTCCGGGTTTTTTCTTCTTTTCTTCTTTCTTTTACGCGCCTGGTGGGCGGTGCCACCCGATCACAAGGGCTGGCAAGGCTTTCGGAGCCTGGGGAGCGGACACCCGCACAAAGGGTGGCCAGGCGGCCCGGTCCGGGTTTTTTCTTCTTTTCTTCTTTCTTTCACACGCCTGGTGGGCGGTGCCACCCGATCACAAGGGCTGGCAAGGCTTTCGGAGCCTGGGGAGCGGACACCCTCACAAAGGGTGGCCAGGCGGCCCGGTCCGGGTTTTTTCTTCTTTTCTTCTTTCTTTCACACGCCTGGTGGGCGGTGCCACCCGATCACAAGGGCTGGCAAGGCTTTCGGAGCCTGGGGAGCGGACACCCGCACAAAGGGTGGCCAAGCGGCCCGGTCCGGGTTTTTTCTTCTTTTCTTCTTTCTTTCACACGCCTGGTGGGCGGTGCCACCCGATCACAAGGGCTGGCAAGGCTTTCGGAGCCTGGGGAGCGGACACCCTCACAAAGGGTGGCCAGGCGGCCCGGTCCGGGTTTTTTCTTCTTTTCTTCTTTCTTTCACACGCCTGGTGGGCGGTGCCACCCGATCACAAGGGCTGGCAAGGCTTTCGGAGCCTGGGGAGCGGACACCCTCACAAAGGGTGGCCAGGCGGCCCGGTCCGGGTTTTTTCTTCTTTTCTTCTTTCTTTCACACGCCTGGTGGGCGGTGCCACCCCATCACAAGGGCTGGCAAGGCTTTCGGAGCCTGGGGAGCGGACACCCGCACAAAGGGTGGCCAGGCGGCCCGGTCCGGGTTTTTTCTTCTTTTCTTCTTTCTTTCACGTGCCTGGTGGGCGGTGCCACCCCATCACAAGGGCTGGCAAGGCTTTCGGAGCCTGGGGAGCGGACACCCTCACAAAGGGTGGCCAGGCGGCCCGGTCCGGGTTTTTTCTTCTTTTCTTCTTTCTTTCACACGCCTGGTGGGCGGTGCCACCCGATCACAAGGGCTGGCAAGGATTTCGGAGCCTGGGGAGCGGACACCCACACAAAGGGTGGCCAGGCGGCCCGGTCTGGGTTTTTTCTTCTTTTCTTCTTTCTTTCACACGCCTGGTGGGCGGTGCCACCCCATCACAAGGGCTGGCAAGGCTTTCGGAGCCTGGGGAGCGGACACCCGCACAAAGGGTGGCCAGGCGGCCCGGTCCGGGTTTTTTCTTCTTTTCTTCTTTCTTTCACACGCCTGGTGGACGGTGCCACCCCATCACAAGGGCTGGCAAGGCTTTCGGAGCCTGGGGAGCGGACACCCTCACTAAGGGTGGCCAGGCGGCCCGGTCCGGGTTTTTTCTTCTTTTCTTCTTTCTTTCACACGCCTGGTGGGCGGTGCCACCCGATCACAAGGGCTGGCAAGGCTTTCGGAGCCTGGGGAGCGGACACCCGCACAAAGGGTGGCCAGGCGGCCCGGTCCGGGTTTTTTCTTCTTTTCTTCTTTCTTTCACACGCCTGGTGGGCGGTGCCACCCGATCACAAGGGCTGGCAAGGCTTTCGGAGCCTGGGGAGCGGACACCCTCACAAAGGGTGGCCAGGCGGCCCGGTCCGGGTTTTTTCTTCTTTTCTTCTTTCTTTCACACGCCTGGTGGGCGGTGCCACCCCATCACAAGGGCTGGCAAGGCTTTCGGAGCCTGGGGAGAGGACACCCTCACAAAGGGTGGCCAGGCGGCCCGGTCCGGGTTTTTTCTTCTTTTCTTCTTTCTTTCACACGCCTGGTGGGCGGTGCCACCCGATCACAAGGGCTGGCAAGGCTTTCGGAGCCTGGGGAGCGGACACCCTCACAAAGGGTGGCCAGGCGGCCCGGTCCGGGTTTTTTCTTCTTTTCTTCTTTCTTTCACGCGCCTGGTGGGCGGTGCCACCCCATCACAAGGGCTGGCAAGGCTTTCGGAGCCTGGGGAGCGGACACCCGCACAAAGGGTGGCCAGGCGGCCCGGTCTGGGTTTTTTCTTCTTTTCTTCTTTCTTTCACACGCCTGGTGGACGGTGCCACCCCATCACAAGGGCTGGCAAGGCTTTCGGAGCCTGGGGAGCGGACACCCTCACTAAGGGTGGCCAGGCGGCCCGGTCCGGGTTTTTTCTTCTTTTCTTCTTTCTTTCACACGCCTGGTGGGCGGTGCCACCCGATCACAAGGGCTGGCAAGGCTTTCGGAGCCTGGGGAGCGGACACCCTCACAAAGGGTGGCCAGGCGGCCCGGTCCGGGTTTTTTCTTCTTTTCTTCTTTCTTTCACACGCCTGGTGGGCGGTGCCACCCGATCACAAGGGCTGGCAAGGCTTTCGGAGCCTGGGGAGAGGACACCCTCACAAAGGGTGGCCAGGCGGCCCGGTCCGGGTTTTTTCTTCTTTTCTTCTTTCTTTCACACGCCTGGTGGGTGGTGCCACCCCATCACAAGGGCTGGCAAGGCTTTCGGAGCCTGGGGAGCGGACACCCGCACAAAGGGTGGCCAGGCGGCCCGGTCCGGGTTTTTTCTTCTTTTCTTCTTTCTTTCACACGCCTGGTGGGCGGTGCCACCCGATCACAAGGGCTGGCAAGGCTTTCGTAGCCTGGGGAGCGGACACCCGCACAAAGGGTGGCCAGGCGGCCCGGTCCGGGTTTTTTCTTCTTTTCTTCTTTCTTTCACACGCCTGGTGGGCGGTGCCACCCGATCACAAGGGCTGGCAAGGCTTTCGGAGCCTGGGGAGCGGACACCCTCACAAAGGGTGGCCAGGCGGCCCGGTCCGGGTTTTTTCTTCTTTTCTTCTTTCTTTCACACGCCTGGTGGGCGGTGCCACCCGATCACAAGGGCTGGCAAGGATTTCGGAGCCTGGGGAGCGGACACCCACACAAAGGGTGGCCAGGCGGCCCGGTCTGGGTTTTTTCTTCTTTTCTTCTTTCTTTCACACGCCTGGTGGGCGGTGCCACCCCATCACAAGGGCTGGCAAGGCTTTCGGAGCCTGGGGAGCGGACACCCGCACAAAGGGTGGCCAGGCGGCCCAGTCCGGGTTTTTTCTTCTTTTCTTCTTTCTTTCACACGCCTGGTGGACGGTGCCACCCCATCACAAGGGCTGGCAAGGCTTTCGGAGCCTGGGGAGCGGACACCCTCACTAAGGGTGGCCAGGCGGCCCGGTCCGGGTTTTTTCTTCTTTTCTTCTTTCTTTCACACGCCTGGTGGGCGGTGCCACCCGATCACAAGGGCTGGCAAGGCTTTCGGAGCCTGGGGAGCGGACACCCGCACAAAGGGTGGCCAGGTGGCCCGGTCCGGGTTTTTTCTTCTTTTCTTCTTTCTTTCACACGCCTGGTGGGCGGTGCCACCCGATCACAAGGGCTGGCAAGGCTTTCGGAGCCTGGGGAGCGGACACCCTCACAAAGGGTGGCCAGGCGGCCCGGTCCGGGTTTTTTCTTCTTTTCTTCTTTCTTTCACACGCCTGGTGGGCGGTGCCACCCCATCACAAGGGCTGGCAAGGCTTTCGGAGCCTGGGGAGAGGACACCCTCACAAAGGGTGGCCAGGCGGCCCGGTCCGGGTTTTTTCTTCTTTTCTTCTTTCTTTCACACGCCTGGTGGGCGGTGCCACCCGATCACAAGGGCTGGCAAGGCTTTCGGAGCCTGGGGAGCGGACACCCTCACAAAGGGTGGCCAGGCGGCCCGGTCCGGGTTTTTTCTTCTTTTCTTCTTTCTTTCACACGCCTGGTGGGCGGTGCCACCCCATCACAAGGGCTGGCAAGGCTTTCGGAGCCTGGGGAGCGGACACCCGCACAAAGGGTGGCCAGGCGGCCCGGTCTGGGTTTTTTCTTCTTTTCTTCTTTCTTTCACACGCCTGGTGGACGGTGCCACCCCATCACAAGGGCTGGCAAGGCTTTCGGAGCCTGGGGAGCGGACACCCTCACTAAGGGTGGCCAGGCGGCCCGGTCCGGGTTTTTTCTTCTTTTCTTCTTTCTTTCACACGCCTGGTGGGCGGTGCCACCCGATCACAAGGGCTGGCAAGGCTTTCGGAGCCTGGGGAGCGGACACCCTCACAAAGGGTGGCCAGGCGGCCCGGTCCGGGTTTTTTCTTCTTTTCTTCTTTCTTTCACACGCCTGGTGGGCGGTGCCACCCGATCACAAGGGCTGGCAAGGCTTTCGGAGCCTGGGGAGAGGACACCCTCACAAAGGGTGGCCAGGCGGCCCGGTCCGGGTTTTTTCTTCTTTTCTTCTTTCTTTCACACGCCTGGTGGGTGGTGCCACCCCATCACAAGGGCTGGCAAGGCTTTCGGAGCCTGGGGAGCGGACACCCGCACAAAGGGTGGCCAGGCGGCCCGGTCCGGGTTTTTTCTTCTTTTCTTCTTTCTTTCACACGCCTGGTGGGCGGTGCCACCCGATCACAAGGGCTGGCAAGGCTTTCGTAGCCTGGGGAGCGGACACCCGCACAAAGGGTGGCCAGGCGGCCCGGTCCGGGTTTTTTCTTCTTTTCTTCTTTCTTTCACACGCCTGGTGGGCGGTGCCACCCGATCACAAGGGCTGGCAAGGCTTTCGGAGCCTGGGGAGCGGACACCCTCACAAAGGGTGGCCAGGCGGCCCGGTCCGGGTTTTTTCTTCTTTTCTTCTTTCTTTCACAGGCCTGGTGGGCGGTGCCACCCGATCACAAGGGCTGGCAAGGCTTTCGTAGCCTGGGGAGCGGACACCCTCACGAAGGGTGGCCAGGCGGCCCGGTCCGGGTTTTTTCTTCTTTTCTTCTTTCTTTCACACGCCTGGTGGGCGGTGCCACCCGATCACAAGGGCTGGCAAGGCTTTCGGAGCCTGGGGAGCGGACACCCGCACAAAGGGTGGCCAGGCGGCCCGGTCCGGGTTTTTTCTTCTTTTCTTCTTTCTTTCACGCGCCTGGTGGGCGGTGCCACCCGATCACAAGGGCTGGCAAGGCTTTCGGAGCCTGGGGAGCGGACACCCGCACAAAGGGTGGCCAGGCGGCCCGGTCCGGGTTTTTTCTTCTTTTCTTCTTTCTTTCACACGCCTGGTGGGCGGTGCCACCCGATCACAAGGGCTGGCAAGGCTTTCGGAGCCTGTGGAGCGGACACCCTCACAAAGGGTGGCCAGGCGGCCCGGTCCGGGTTTTTTCTTCTTTTCTTCTTTCTTTCACACGCCTGGTGGGCGGTGCCACCCGATCACAAGGGCTGGCAAGGCTTTCGGAGCCTGGGGAGCGGACACCCTCACAAAGGGTGGCCAGGCGGCCCGGTCCGGGTTTTTTCTTCTTTTCTTCTTTCTTTCACACGCCTGGTGGGCGGTGCCACCCGATCACAAGGGCTGGCAAGGCTTTCGGAGCCTGGGGAGCGGACACCCTCACAAAGGGTGGCCAGGCGGCCCGGTCCGGGTTTTTTCTTCTTTTCTTCTTTCTTTCACACGCCTGGTGGGCGGTGCCACCCGATCACAAGGGCTGGCAAGGATTTCGGAGCCTGGGGAGCGGACACCCACACAAAGGGTGGCCAGGCGGCCCGGTCCGGGTTTTTTCTTCTTTTCTTCTTTCTTTCACACGCCTGGTGGGCGGTGCCACCCGATCACAAGGGCTGGCAAGGATTTCGGAGCCTGGGGAGAGGACACCCGCACAAAGGGTGGCCAGGCGGCCCGGTCCGGGTTTTTTCTTCTTTTCTACTTTCTTTCACGCGCCTGGTGGGCGGTGCCACCCCATCACAAGGGCTGGCAAGGCTTTCGGAGCCTGGGGAGCGGACACCCGCACAAAGGGTGGCCAAGCGGCCCGGTCCGGGTTTTTTCTTCTTTTCTTCTTTCTTTCACACGCCTGGTGGGCGGTGCCACCCGATCACAAGGGCTGGCAAGGCTTTCGGAGCCTGGGGAGCGGACACCCTCACAAAGGGTGGCCAGGCGGCCCGGTCCGGGTTTTTTCTTCTTTTCTTCTTTCTTTCACACGCCTGGTGGGCGGTGCCACCCGATCACAAGGGCTGGCAAGGCTTTCGGAGCCTGGGGAGCGGACACCCTCACAAAGGGTGGCCAGGCGGCCCGGTCCGGGTTTTTTCTTCTTTTCTTCTTTCTTTCACACGCCTGGTGGGCGGTGCCACCCGATCACAAGGGCTGGCAAGGCTTTCGGAGCCTGGGGAGCGGACACCCGCACAAAGGGTGGCCAGGCGGCCCGGTCCGGGTTTTTTCTTCTTTTCTTCTTTCTTTCACACGCCTGGTGGGCGGTGCCACCCCATCACAAGGGCTGGCAAGGCTTTCGGAGCCTGGGGAGCGGACACCCTCACAAAGGGTGGCCAGGCGGCCCGGTCCGGGTTTTTTCTTCTTTTCTTCTTTCTTTCACACGCCTGGTGGGCGGTGCCACCCGATCACAAGGGCTGGCAAGGATTTCGGAGCCTGGGGAGCGGACACCCACACAAAGGGTGGCCAGGCGGCCCGGTCTGGGTTTTTTCTTCTTTTCTTCTTTCTTTCACACGCCTGGTGGGCGGTGCCACCCCATCACAAGGGCTGGCAAGGCTTTCGGAGCCTGGGGAGCGGACACCCGCACAAAGGGTGGCCAGGCGGCCCAGTCCGGGTTTTTTCTTCTTTTCTTCTTTCTTTCACACGCCTGGTGGACGGTGCCACCCCATCACAAGGGCTGGCAAGGCTTTCGGAGCCTGGGGAGCGGACACCCTCACTAAGGGTGGCCAGGCGGCCCGGTCCGGGTTTTTTCTTCTTTTCTTCTTTCTTTCACACGCCTGGTGGGCGGTGCCACCCGATCACAAGGGCTGGCAAGGCTTTCGGAGCCTGGGGAGCGGACACCCGCACAAAGGGTGGCCAGGTGGCCCGGTCCGGGTTTTTTCTTCTTTTCTTCTTTCTTTCACACGCCTGGTGGGCGGTGCCACCCGATCACAAGGGCTGGCAAGGCTTTCGGAGCCTGGGGAGCGGACACCCTCACAAAGGGTGGCCAGGCGGCCCGGTCCGGGTTTTTTCTTCTTTTCTTCTTTCTTTCACACGCCTGGTGGGCGGTGCCACCCCATCACAAGGGCTGGCAAGGCTTTCGGAGCCTGGGGAGAGGACACCCTCACAAAGGGTGGCCAGGCGGCCCGGTCCGGGTTTTTTCTTCTTTTCTTCTTTCTTTCACACGCCTGGTGGGCGGTGCCACCCGATCACAAGGGCTGGCAAGGCTTTCGGAGCCTGGGGAGCGGACACCCTCACAAAGGGTGGCCAGGCGGCCCGGTCCGGGTTTTTTCTTCTTTTCTTCTTTCTTTCACACGCCTGGTGGGCGGTGCCACCCCATCACAAGGGCTGGCAAGGCTTTCGGAGCCTGGGGAGCGGACACCCGCACAAAGGGTGGCCAGGCGGCCCGGTCTGGGTTTTTTCTTCTTTTCTTCTTTCTTTCACACGCCTGGTGGACGGTGCCACCCCATCACAAGGGCTGGCAAGGCTTTCGGAGCCTGGGGAGCGGACACCCTCACTAAGGGTGGCCAGGCGGCCCGGTCCGGGTTTTTTCTTCTTTTCTTCTTTCTTTCACACGCCTGGTGGGCGGTGCCACCCGATCACAAGGGCTGGCAAGGCTTTCGGAGCCTGGGGAGCGGACACCCTCACAAAGGGTGGCCAGGCGGCCCGGTCCGGGTTTTTTCTTCTTTTCTTCTTTCTTTCACAGGCCTGGTGGGCGGTGCCACCCGATCACAAGGGCTGGCAAGGCTTTCGGAGCCTGGGGAGCGGACACCCGCACAAAGGGTGGCCAGGCGGCCCGGTCCGGGTTTTTTCTTCTTTTCTTCTTTCTTTCACGCGCCTGGTGGGCGGTGCCACCCGATCACAAGGGCTGGCAAGGCTTTCGGAGCCTGGGGAGCGGACACCCTCACAAAGGGTGGCCAGGCGGCCCGGTCCGGGTTTTTTCTTCTTTTCTTCTTTCTTTCACGCGCCTTGTGGGCGGTGCCACCCCATCACAAGGGCTGGCAAGGCTTTCGTAGCCTGGGGAGCGGACACCCGCACAAAGGGTGGCCAGTCGGCCCGGTCCGGGTTTTTTCTTCTTTTCTTCTTTCTTTCACACGCCTGGTGGGCGGTGCCACCCGATCACAAGGGCTGGCAAGGATTTCGGAGCCTGGGGAGCGGACACCCACACAAAGGGTGGCCAGGCGGCCCGGTCCGGGTTTTTTCTTCTTTTCTTCTTTCTTTCACACGCCTGGTGGGCGGTGCCACCCGATCACAAGGGCTGGCAAGGCTTTCGGAGCCTGGGGAGCGGACACCCGCACAAAGGGTGGCCAGGCGGCCCGGTCCGGGTTTTTTCTTCTTTTCTTCTTTCTTTCACACGCCTGGTGGGCGGTGCCACCCGATCACAAGGGCTGGCAAGGCTTTCGGAGCCTGGGGAGCGGACACCCTCACAAAGGGTGGCCAGGCGGCCCGGTCCGGGTTTTTTCTTCTTTTCTTCTTTCTTTCACACGCCTGGTGGGCGGTGCCACCCGATCACAAGGGCTGGCAAGGCTTTCGGAGCCTGGGGAGCGGACACCCTCACTAAGGGTGGCCAGGCGGCCCGGTCCGGGTTTTTTCTTCTTTTCTTCTTTCTTTCACACGCCTGGTGGGCGGTGCCACCCGATCACAAGGGCTGGCAAGGATTTCGGAGCCTGGGGAGCGGACACCCACACAAAGGGTGGCCAGGCGGCCCGGTCCGGGTTTTTTCTTCTTTTCTTCTTTCTTTCACACGCCTGGTGGGCGGTGCCACCCGATCACAAGGGCTGGCAAGGATTTCGGAGCCTGGGGAGAGGACACCCGCACAAAGGGTGGCCAGGCGGCCCGGTCCGGGTTTTTTCTTCTTTTCTACTTTCTTTCACGCGCCTGGTGGGCGGTGCCACCCCATCACAAGGGCTGGCAAGGCTTTCGGAGCCTGGGGAGCGGACACCCGCACAAAGGGTGGCCAAGCGGCCCGGTCCGGGTTTTTTCTTCTTTTCTTCTTTCTTTCACAGGCCTGGTGGGCGGTGCCACCCGATCACAAGGGCTGGCAAGGCTTTCGGAGCCTGGGGAGCGGACACCCTCACAAAGGGTGGCCAGGCGGCCCGGTCCGGGTTTTTTCTTCTTTTCTTCTTTCTTTCACACGCCTGGTTGGCGGTGCCACCCGATCACAAGGGCTGGCAAGGCTTTCGGAGCCTGGGGAGCGAACACCCGCACAAAGGGTGGCCAGGCGGCCCGGTCCGGGTTTTTTCTTCTTTTCTTCTTTCTTTCACACGCCTGGTGGGCGGTGCCACCCGATCACAAGGGCTGGCAAGGCTTTCGGAGCCTGGGGAGCGGACACCCTCACAAAGGGTGGCCAGGCGGCCCGGTCCGGGTTTTTTCTTCTTTTCTTCTTTCTTTCACACGCCTGGTGGGCGGTGCCACCCGATCACAAGGGCTGGCAAGGCTTTCGGAGCCTGGGGAGCGGACACCCTCACAAAGGGTGGCCAGGCGGCCCGGTCCGGGTTTTTTCTTCTTTTCTTCTTTCTTTTACGCGCCTGGTGGGCGGTGCCACCCGATCACAAGGGCTGGCAAGGCTTTCGGAGCCTGGGGAGCGGACACCCGCACAAAGGGTGGCCAGGCGGCCCGGTCCGGGTTTTTTCTTCTTTTCTTCTTTCTTTCACACGCCTGGTGGGCGGTGCCACCCGATCACAAGGGCTGGCAAGGCTTTCGGAGCCTGGGGAGCGGACACCCTCACAAAGGGTGGCCAGGCGGCCCGGTCCGGGTTTTTTCTTCTTTTCTTCTTTCTTTCACACGCCTGGTGGGCGGTGCCACCCGATCACAAGGGCTGGCAAGGCTTTCGGAGCCTGGGGAGCGGACACCCGCACAAAGGGTGGCCAAGCGGCCCGGTCCGGGTTTTTTCTTCTTTTCTTCTTTCTTTCACACGCCTGGTGGGCGGTGCCACCCGATCACAAGGGCTGGCAAGGCTTTCGGAGCCTGGGGAGCGGACACCCTCACAAAGGGTGGCCAGGCGGCCCGGTCCGGGTTTTTTCTTCTTTTCTTCTTTCTTTCACACGCCTGGTGGGCGGTGCCACCCGATCACAAGGGCTGGCAAGGCTTTCGGAGCCTGGGGAGCGGACACCCTCACAAAGGGTGGCCAGGCGGCCCGGTCCGGGTTTTTTCTTCTTTTCTTCTTTCTTTCACACGCCTGGTGGGCGGTGCCACCCGATCACAAGGGCTGGCAAGGCTTTCGGAGCCTGGGGAGCGGACACCCGCACAAAGGGTGGCCAGGCGGCCCGGTCCGGGTTTTTTCTTCTTTTCTTCTTTCTTTCACACGCCTGGTGGGCGGTGCCACCCCATCACAAGGGCTGGCAAGGCTTTCGGAGCCTGGGGAGCGGACACCCTCACAAAGGGTGGCCAGGCGGCCCGGTCCGGGTTTTTTCTTCTTTTCTTCTTTCTTTCACACGCCTGGTGGGCGGTGCCACCCGATCACAAGGGCTGGCAAGGATTTCGGAGCCTGGGGAGCGGACACCCACACAAAGGGTGGCCAGGCGGCCCGGTCTGGGTTTTTTCTTCTTTTCTTCTTTCTTTCACACGCCTGGTGGGCGGTGCCACCCCATCACAAGGGCTGGCAAGGCTTTCGGAGCCTGGGGAGCGGACACCCGCACAAAGGGTGGCCAGGCGGCCCAGTCCGGGTTTTTTCTTCTTTTCTTCTTTCTTTCACACGCCTGGTGGACGGTGCCACCCCATCACAAGGGCTGGCAAGGCTTTCGGAGCCTGGGGAGCGGACACCCTCACTAAGGGTGGCCAGGCGGCCCGGTCCGGGTTTTTTCTTCTTTTCTTCTTTCTTTCACACGCCTGGTGGGCGGTGCCACCCGATCACAAGGGCTGGCAAGGCTTTCGGAGCCTGGGGAGCGGACACCCGCACAAAGGGTGGCCAGGTGGCCCGGTCCGGGTTTTTTCTTCTTTTCTTCTTTCTTTCACACGCCTGGTGGGCGGTGCCACCCGATCACAAGGGCTGGCAAGGCTTTCGGAGCCTGGGGAGCGGACACCCTCACAAAGGGTGGCCAGGCGGCCCGGTCCGGGTTTTTTCTTCTTTTCTTCTTTCTTTCACACGCCTGGTGGGCGGTGCCACCCCATCACAAGGGCTGGCAAGGCTTTCGGAGCCTGGGGAGAGGACACCCTCACAAAGGGTGGCCAGGCGGCCCGGTCCGGGTTTTTTCTTCTTTTCTTCTTTCTTTCACACGCCTGGTGGGCGGTGCCACCCGATCACAAGGGCTGGCAAGGCTTTCGGAGCCTGGGGAGCGGACACCCTCACAAAGGGTGGCCAGGCGGCCCGGTCCGGGTTTTTTCTTCTTTTCTTCTTTCTTTCACACGCCTGGTGGGCGGTGCCACCCCATCACAAGGGCTGGCAAGGCTTTCGGAGCCTGGGGAGCGGACACCCGCACAAAGGGTGGCCAGGCGGCCCGGTCTGGGTTTTTTCTTCTTTTCTTCTTTCTTTCACACGCCTGGTGGACGGTGCCACCCCATCACAAGGGCTGGCAAGGCTTTCGGAGCCTGGGGAGCGGACACCCTCACTAAGGGTGGCCAGGCGGCCCGGTCCGGGTTTTTTCTTCTTTTCTTCTTTCTTTCACATGCCTGGTGGGCGGTGCCACCCGATCACAAGGGCTGGCAAGGCTTTCGGAGCCTGGGGAGCGGACACCCTCACAAAGGGTGGCCAGGCGGCCCGGTCCGGGTTTTTTCTTCTTTTCTTCTTTCTTTCACACGCCTGGTGGGCGGTGCCACCCGATCACAAGGGCTGGCAAGGCTTTCGGAGCCTGGGGAGAGGACACCCTCACAAAGGGTGGCCAGGCGGCCCGGTCCGGGTTTTTTCTTCTTTTCTTCTTTCTTTCACACGCCTGGTGGGTGGTGCCACCCCATCACAAGGGCTGGCAAGGCTTTCGGAGCCTGGGGAGCGGACACCCGCACAAAGGGTGGCCAGGCGGCCCGGTCCGGGTTTTTTCTTCTTTTCTTCTTTCTTTCACACGCCTGGTGGGCGGTGCCACCCGATCACAAGGGCTGGCAAGGCTTTCGTAGCCTGGGGAGCGGACACCCGCACAAAGGGTGGCCAGGCGGCCCGGTCCGGGTTTTTTCTTCTTTTCTTCTTTCTTTCACACGCCTGGTGGGCGGTGCCACCCGATCACAAGGGCTGGCAAGGCTTTCGGAGCCTGGGGAGCGGACACCCTCACAAAGGGTGGCCAGGCGGCCCGGTCCGGGTTTTTTCTTCTTTTCTTCTTTCTTTCACAGGCCTGGTGGGCGGTGCCACCCGATCACAAGGGCTGGCAAGGCTTTCGTAGCCTGGGGAGCGGACACCCTCACGAAGGGTGGCCAGGCGGCCCGGTCCGGGTTTTTTCTTCTTTTCTTCTTTCTTTCACACGCCTGGTGGGCGGTGCCACCCGATCACAAGGGCTGGCAAGGCTTTCGGAGCCTGGGGAGCGGACACCCTCACAAAGGGTGGCCAGGCGGCCCGGTCCGGGTTTTTTCTTCTTTTCTTCTTTCTTTCACGCGCCTGGTGGGCGGTGCCACCCGATCACAAGGGCTGGCAAGGCTTTCGGAGCCTGGGGAGCGGACACCCTCACAAAGGGTGGCCAGGCGGCCCGGTCCGGGTTTTTTCTTCTTTTCTTCTTTCTTTCACGCGCCTTGTGGGCGGTGCCACCCCATCACAAGGGCTGGCAAGGCTTTCGTAGCCTGGGGAGCGGACACCCGCACAAAGGGTGGCCAGTCGGCCCGGTCCGGGTTTTTTCTTCTTTTCTTCTTTCTTTCACACGCCTGGTGGGCGGTGCCACCCGATCACAAGGGCTGGCAAGGATTTCGGAGCCTGGGGAGCGGACACCCACACAAAGGGTGGCCAGGCGGCCCGGTCCGGGTTTTTTCTTCTTTTCTTCTTTCTTTCACACGCCTGGTGGGCGGTGCCACCCGATCACAAGGGCTGGCAAGGCTTTCGGAGCCTGGGGAGCGGACACCCGCACAAAGGGTGGCCAGGCGGCCCGGTCCGGGTTTTTTCTTCTTTTCTTCTTTCTTTCACACGCCTGGTGGGCGGTGCCACCCGATCACAAGGGCTGGCAAGGCTTTCGGAGCCTGGGGAGCGGACACCCTCACAAAGGGTGGCCAGGCGGCCCGGTCCGGGTTTTTTCTTCTTTTCTTCTTTCTTTCACACGCCTGGTGGGCGGTGCCACCCGATCACAAGGGCTGGCAAGGCTTTCGGAGCCTGGGGAGCGGACACCCTCACAAAGGGTGGCCAGGCGGCCCGGTCCGGGTTTTTTCTTCTTTTCTTCTTTCTTTCACACGCCTGGTGGGCGGTGCCACCCGATCACAAGGGCTGGCAAGGATTTCGGAGCCTGGGGAGCGGACACCCACACAAAGGGTGGCCAGGCGGCCCGGTCCGGGTTTTTTCTTCTTTTCTTCTTTCTTTCACACGCCTGGTGGGCGGTGCCACCCGATCACAAGGGCTGGCAAGGATTTCGGAGCCTGGGGAGAGGACACCCGCACAAAGGGTGGCCAGGCGGCCCGGTCCGGGTTTTTTCTTCTTTTCTACTTTCTTTCACGCGCCTGGTGGGCGGTGCCACCCCATCACAAGGGCTGGCAAGGCTTTCGGAGCCTGGGGAGCGGACACCCGCACAAAGGGTGGCCAAGCGGCCCGGTCCGGGTTTTTTCTTCTTTTCTTCTTTCTTTCACACGCCTGGTGGGCGGTGCCACCCGATCACAAGGGCTGGCAAGGCTTTCGGAGCCTGGGGAGCGGACACCCTCACAAAGGGTGGCCAGGCGGCCCGGTCCGGGTTTTTTCTTCTTTTCTTCTTTCTTTCACACGCCTGGTTGGCGGTGCCACCCGATCACAAGGGCTGGCAAGGCTTTCGGAGCCTGGGGAGCGAACACCCGCACAAAGGGTGGCCAGGCGGCCCGGTCCGGGTTTTTTCTTCTTTTCTTCTTTCTTTCACACGCCTGGTGGGCGGTGCCACCCGATCACAAGGGCTGGCAAGGCTTTCGGAGCCTGGGGAGCGGACACCCTCACAAAGGGTGGCCAGGCGGCCCGGTCCGGGTTTTTTCTTCTTTTCTTCTTTCTTTCACACGCCTGGTGGGCGGTGCCACCCGATCACAAGGGCTGGCAAGGCTTTCGGAGCCTGGGGAGCGGACACCCTCACAAAGGGTGGCCAGGCGGCCCGGTCCGGGTTTTTTCTTCTTTTCTTCTTTCTTTTACGCGCCTGGTGGGCGGTGCCACCCGATCACAAGGGCTGGCAAGGCTTTCGGAGCCTGGGGAGCGGACACCCGCACAAAGGGTGGCCAGGCGGCCCGGTCCGGGTTTTTTCTTCTTTTCTTCTTTCTTTCACACGCCTGGTGGGCGGTGCCACCCGATCACAAGGGCTGGCAAGGCTTTCGGAGCCTGGGGAGCGGACACCCTCACAAAGGGTGGCCAGGCGGCCCGGTCCGGGTTTTTTCTTCTTTTCTTCTTTCTTTCACACGCCTGGTGGGCGGTGCCACCCGATCACAAGGGCTGGCAAGGCTTTCGGAGCCTGGGGAGCGGACACCCGCACAAAGGGTGGCCAGGCGGCCCGGTCCGGGTTTTTTCTTCTTTTCTTCTTTCTTTCACACGCCTGGTGGGCGGTGCCACCCGATCACAAGGGCTGGCAAGGCTTTCGGAGCCTGGGGAGCGGACACCCTCACAAAGGGTGGCCAGGCGGCCCGGTCCGGGTTTTTTCTTCTTTTCTTCTTTCTTTCACACGCCTGGTGGGCGGTGCCACCCGATCACAAGGGCTGGCAAGGCTTTCGGAGCCTGGGGAGCGGACACCCTCACAAAGGGTGGCCAGGCGGCCCGGTCCGGGTTTTTTCTTCTTTTCTTCTTTCTTTCACACGCCTGGTGGGCGGTGCCACCCGATCACAAGGGCTGGCAAGGATTTCGGAGCCTGGGGAGCGGACACCCACACAAAGGGTGGCCAGGCGGCCCGGTCCGGGTTTTTTCTTCTTTTCTTCTTTCTTTCACACGCCTGGTGGGCGGTGCCACCCGATCACAAGGGCTGGCAAGGATTTCGGAGCCTGGGGAGAGGACACCCGCACAAAGGGTGGCCAGGCGGCCCGGTCCGGGTTTTTTCTTCTTTTCTACTTTCTTTCACGCGCCTGGTGGGCGGTGCCACCCCATCACAAGGGCTGGCAAGGCTTTCGGAGCCTGGGGAGCGGACACCCGCACAAAGGGTGGCCAAGCGGCCCGGTCCGGGTTTTTTCTTCTTTTCTTCTTTCTTTCACACGCCTGGTGGGCGGTGCCACCCGATCACAAGGGCTGGCAAGGCTTTCGGAGCCTGGGGAGCGGACACCCTCACAAAGGGTGGCCAGGCGGCCCGGTCCGGGTTTTTTCTTCTTTTCTTCTTTCTTTCACACGCCTGGTTGGCGGTGCCACCCGATCACAAGGGCTGGCAAGGCTTTCGGAGCCTGGGGAGCGAACACCCGCACAAAGGGTGGCCAGGCGGCCCGGTCCGGGTTTTTTCTTCTTTTCTTCTTTCTTTCACACGCCTGGTGGGCGGTGCCACCCGATCACAAGGGCTGGCAAGGCTTTCGGAGCCTGGGGAGCGGACACCCTCACAAAGGGTGGCCAGGCGGCCCGGTCCGGGTTTTTTCTTCTTTTCTTCTTTCTTTCACACGCCTGGTGGGCGGTGCCACCCGATCACAAGGGCTGGCAAGGCTTTCGGAGCCTGGGGAGCGGACACCCTCACAAAGGGTGGCCAGGCGGCCCGGTCCGGGTTTTTTCTTCTTTTCTTCTTTCTTTTACGCGCCTGGTGGGCGGTGCCACCCGATCACAAGGGCTGGCAAGGCTTTCGGAGCCTGGGGAGCGGACACCCGCACAAAGGGTGGCCAGGCGGCCCGGTCCGGGTTTTTTCTTCTTTTCTTCTTTCTTTCACACGCCTGGTGGGCGGTGCCACCCGATCACAAGGGCTGGCAAGGCTTTCGGAGCCTGGGGAGCGGACACCCTCACAAAGGGTGGCCAGGCGGCCCGGTCCGGGTTTTTTCTTCTTTTCTTCTTTCTTTCACACGCCTGGTGGGCGGTGCCACCCGATCACAAGGGCTGGCAAGGCTTTCGGAGCCTGGGGAGCGGACACCCGCACAAAGGGTGGCCAAGCGGCCCGGTCCGGGTTTTTTCTTCTTTTCTTCTTTCTTTCACACGCCTGGTGGGCGGTGCCACCCGATCACAAGGGCTGGCAAGGCTTTCGGAGCCTGGGGAGCGGACACCCTCACAAAGGGTGGCCAGGCGGCCCGGTCCGGGTTTTTTCTTCTTTTCTTCTTTCTTTCACACGCCTGGTGGGCGGTGCCACCCGATCACAAGGGCTGGCAAGGCTTTCGGAGCCTGGGGAGCGGACACCCTCACAAAGGGTGGCCAGGCGGCCCGGTCCGGGTTTTTTCTTCTTTTCTTCTTTCTTTCACGCGCCTTGTGGGCGGTGCCACCCCATCACAAGGGCTGGCAAGGCTTTCGTAGCCTGGGGAGCGGACACCCGCACAAAGGGTGGCCAGTCGGCCCGGTCCGGGTTTTTTCTTCTTTTCTTCTTTCTTTCACACGCCTGGTGGGCGGTGCCACCCGATCACAAGGGCTGGCAAGGATTTCGGAGCCTGGGGAGCGGACACCCACACAAAGGGTGGCCAGGCGGCCCGGTCCGGGTTTTTTCTTCTTTTCTTCTTTCTTTCACACGCCTGGTGGGCGGTGCCACCCGATCACAAGGGCTGGCAAGGCTTTCGGAGCCTGGGGAGCGGACACCCGCACAAAGGGTGGCCAGGCGGCCCGGTCCGGGTTTTTTCTTCTTTTCTTCTTTCTTTCACACGCCTGGTGGGCGGTGCCACCCGATCACAAGGGCTGGCAAGGCTTTCGGAGCCTGGGGAGCGGACACCCTCACAAAGGGTGGCCAGGCGGCCCGGTCCGGGTTTTTTCTTCTTTTCTTCTTTCTTTCACACGCCTGGTGGGCGGTGCCACCCGATCACAAGGGCTGGCAAGGCTTTCGGAGCCTGGGGAGCGGACACCCTCACAAAGGGTGGCCAGGCGGCCCGGTCCGGGTTTTTTCTTCTTTTCTTCTTTCTTTCACACGCCTGGTGGGCGGTGCCACCCGATCACAAGGGCTGGCAAGGATTTCGGAGCCTGGGGAGCGGACACCCACACAAAGGGTGGCCAGGCGGCCCGGTCCGGGTTTTTTCTTCTTTTCTTCTTTCTTTCACACGCCTGGTGGGCGGTGCCACCCGATCACAAGGGCTGGCAAGGATTTCGGAGCCTGGGGAGAGGACACCCGCACAAAGGGTGGCCAGGCGGCCCGGTCCGGGTTTTTTCTTCTTTTCTACTTTCTTTCACGCGCCTGGTGGGCGGTGCCACCCCATCACAAGGGCTGGCAAGGCTTTCGGAGCCTGGGGAGCGGACACCCGCACAAAGGGTGGCCAAGCGGCCCGGTCCGGGTTTTTTCTTCTTTTCTTCTTTCTTTCACACGCCTGGTGGGCGGTGCCACCCGATCACAAGGGCTGGCAAGGCTTTCGGAGCCTGGGGAGCGGACACCCTCACAAAGGGTGGCCAGGCGGCCCGGTCCGGGTTTTTTCTTCTTTTCTTCTTTCTTTCACACGCCTGGTTGGCGGTGCCACCCGATCACAAGGGCTGGCAAGGCTTTCGGAGCCTGGGGAGCGAACACCCGCACAAAGGGTGGCCAGGCGGCCCGGTCCGGGTTTTTTCTTCTTTTCTTCTTTCTTTCACACGCCTGGTGGGCGGTGCCACCCGATCACAAGGGCTGGCAAGGCTTTCGGAGCCTGGGGAGCGGACACCCTCACAAAGGGTGGCCAGGCGGCCCGGTCCGGGTTTTTTCTTCTTTTCTTCTTTCTTTCACACGCCTGGTGGGCGGTGCCACCCGATCACAAGGGCTGGCAAGGCTTTCGGAGCCTGGGGAGCGGACACCCTCACAAAGGGTGGCCAGGCGGCCCGGTCCGGGTTTTTTCTTCTTTTCTTCTTTCTTTTACGCGCCTGGTGGGCGGTGCCACCCGATCACAAGGGCTGGCAAGGCTTTCGGAGCCTGGGGAGCGGACACCCGCACAAAGGGTGGCCAGGCGGCCCGGTCCGGGTTTTTTCTTCTTTTCTTCTTTCTTTCACACGCCTGGTGGGCGGTGCCACCCGATCACAAGGGCTGGCAAGGCTTTCGGAGCCTGGGGAGCGGACACCCTCACAAAGGGTGGCCAGGCGGCCCGGTCCGGGTTTTTTCTTCTTTTCTTCTTTCTTTCACACGCCTGGTGGGCGGTGCCACCCGATCACAAGGGCTGGCAAGGCTTTCGGAGCCTGGGGAGCGGACACCCGCACAAAGGGTGGCCAAGCGGCCCGGTCCGGGTTTTTTCTTCTTTTCTTCTTTCTTTCACACGCCTGGTGGGCGGTGCCACCCGATCACAAGGGCTGGCAAGGCTTTCGGAGCCTGGGGAGCGGACACCCTCACAAAGGGTGGCCAGGCGGCCCGGTCCGGGTTTTTTCTTCTTTTCTTCTTTCTTTCACACGCCTGGTGGGCGGTGCCACCCGATCACAAGGGCTGGCAAGGCTTTCGGAGCCTGGGGAGCGGACACCCTCACAAAGGGTGGCCAGGCGGCCCGGTCCGGGTTTTTTCTTCTTTTCTTCTTTCTTTCACACGCCTGGTGGGCGGTGCCACCCGATCACAAGGGCTGGCAAGGCTTTCGGAGCCTGGGGAGCGGACACCCGCACAAAGGGTGGCCAGGCGGCCCGGTCCGGGTTTTTTCTTCTTTTCTTCTTTCTTTCACACGCCTGGTGGGCGGTGCCACCCCATCACAAGGGCTGGCAAGGCTTTCGGAGCCTGGGGAGCGGACACCCTCACAAAGGGTGGCCAGGCGGCCCGGTCCGGGTTTTTTCTTCTTTTCTTCTTTCTTTCACACGCCTGGTGGGCGGTGCCACCCGATCACAAGGGCTGGCAAGGATTTCGGAGCCTGGGGAGCGGACACCCACACAAAGGGTGGCCAGGCGGCCCGGTCTGGGTTTTTTCTTCTTTTCTTCTTTCTTTCACACGCCTGGTGGGCGGTGCCACCCCATCACAAGGGCTGGCAAGGCTTTCGGAGCCTGGGGAGCGGACACCCTCACAAAGGGTGGCCAGGCGGCCCAGTCCGGGTTTTTTCTTCTTTTCTTCTTTCTTTCACACGCCTGGTGGACGGTGCCACCCCATCACAAGGGCTGGCAAGGCTTTCGGAGCCTGGGGAGCGGACACCCTCACTAAGGGTGGCCAGGCGGCCCGGTCCGGGTTTTTTCTTCTTTTCTTCTTTCTTTCACACGCCTGGTGGGCGGTGCCACCCGATCACAAGGGCTGGCAAGGCTTTCGGAGCCTGGGGAGAGGACACCCTCACAAAGGGTGGCCAGGCGGCCCGGTCCGGGTTTTTTCTTCTTTTCTTCTTTCTTTCACACGCCTGGTGGGTGGTGCCACCCCATCACAAGGGCTGGCAAGGCTTTCGGAGCCTGGGGAGCGGACACCCGCACAAAGGGTGGCCAGGCGGCCCGGTCCGGGTTTTTTCTTCTTTTCTTCTTTCTTTCACACGCCTGGTGGGCGGTGCCACCCGATCACAAGGGCTGGCAAGGCTTTCGTAGCCTGGGGAGCGGACACCCGCACAAAGGGTGGCCAGGCGGCCCGGTCCGGGTTTTTTCTTCTTTTCTTCTTTCTTTCACACGCCTGGTGGGCGGTGCCACCCGATCACAAGGGCTGGCAAGGCTTTCGGAGCCTGGGGAGCGGACACCCTCACAAAGGGTGGCCAGGCGGCCCGGTCCGGGTTTTTTCTTCTTTTCTTCTTTCTTTCACAGGCCTGGTGGGCGGTGCCACCCGATCACAAGGGCTGGCAAGGCTTTCGTAGCCTGGGGAGCGGACACCCTCACGAAGGGTGGCCAGGCGGCCCGGTCCGGGTTTTTTCTTCTTTTCTTCTTTCTTTCACACGCCTGGTGGGCGGTGCCACCCGATCACAAGGGCTGGCAAGGCTTTCGGAGCCTGGGGAGCGGACACCCGCACAAAGGGTGGCCAGGCGGCCCGGTCCGGGTTTTATCTTCTTTTCTTCTTTCTTTCACGCGCCTGGTGGGCGGTGCCACCCGATCACAAGGGCTGGCAAGGCTTTCGGAGCCTGGGGAGCGGACACCCTCACAAAGGGTGGCCAGGTGGCCCGGTCCGGGTTTTTTCTTCTTTTCTTCTTTCTTTCACGCGCCTTGTGGGCGGTGCCACCCCATCACAAGGGCTGGCAAGGCTTTCGTAGCCTGGGGAGCGGACACCCGCACAAAGGGTGGCCAGTCGGCCCGGTCCGGGTTTTTTCTTCTTTTCTTCTTTCTTTCACACGCCTGGTGGGCGGTGCCACCCGATCACAAGGGCTGGCAAGGATTTCGGAGCCTGGGGAGCGGACACCCACACAAAGGGTGGCCAGGCGGCCTGGTCCGGGTTTTTTCTTCTTTTCTTCTTTCTTTCACACGCCTGGTGGGCGGTGCCACCCGATCACAAGGGCTGGCAAGGCTTTCGGAGCCTGGGGAGCGGACACCCGCACAAAGGGTGGCCAGGCGGCCCGGTCCGGGTTTTTTCTTCTTTTCTTCTTTCTTTCACACGCCTGGTGGGCGGTGCCACCCGATCACAAGGGCTGGCAAGGCTTTCGGAGCCTGGGGAGCGGACACCCTCACAAAGGGTGGCCAGGCGGCCCGGTCCGGGTTTTTTCTTCTTTTCTTCTTTCTTTCACACGCCTGGTGGGCGGTGCCACCCGATCACAAGGGCTGGCAAGGCTTTCGGAGCCTGGGGAGCGGACACCCGCACAAAGGGTGGCCAAGCGGCCCGGTCCGGGTTTTTTCTTCTTTTCTTCTTTCTTTCACACGCCTGGTGGGCGGTGCCACCCGATCACAAGGGCTGGCAAGGCTTTCGGAGCCTGGGGAGCGGACACCCTCACAAAGGGTGGCCAGGCGGCCCGGTCCGGGTTTTTTCTTCTTTCTTTCACACGCCTGGTGGGCGGTGCCACCCGATCACAAGGGCTGGCAAGGCTTACGTAGCCTGGGGAGCGGACACCCTCACAAAGGGTGGCCAGGCGGCCCGGTCCGGGTTTTTTCTTCTTTTCTTCTTTCTTTCACACGCCTGGTGGGCGGTGCCACCCGATCACAAGGGCTGGCAAGGCTTTCGGAGCCTGGGGAGCGGACACCCTCACAAAGGGTGGCCAGGCGGCCCGGTCCGGGTTTTTTCTTCTTTTCTTCTTTCTTTCACACGCCTGGTGGGCGGTGCCACCCGATCACAAGGGCTGGCAAGGCTTTCGGAGCCTGGGGAGCGGACACCCGCACAAAGGGTGGCCAGGCGGCCCGGTCCGGGTTTTTTCTTCTTTTCTTCTTTCTTTCACACGCCTGGTGGGCGGTGCCACCCGATCACAAGGGCTGGCAAGGCTTTCGGAGCCTGGGGAGCGGACACCCTCACAAAGGGTGGCCAGGCGGCCCGGTCCGGGTTTTTTCTTCTTTTCTTCTTTCTTTCACACGCCTGGTGGGCGGTGCCACCCGATCACAAGGGCTGGCAAGGCTTTCGGAGCCTGGGGAGCGGACACCCACACAAAGGGCGGCCAGGCGGCCCGGTCTGGGTTTTTTCTTCTTTTCTTCTTTCTTTCACACGCCTGGTGGGCGGTGCCACCCCATCACAAGGGCTGGCAAGGCTTTCGGAGCCTGGGGAGCGGACACCCGCACAAAGGGTGGCCAGGCGGCCCGGTCCGGGTTTTTTCTTCTTTTCTTCTTTCTTTCACACGCCTGGTGGGCGGTGCCACCCGATCAGAAGGGCTGGCAAGGCTTTCGGAGCCTGGGGAGCGGACACCCGCACAAAGGGTGGCCAGGCGGCCCGGTCCGGGTTTTTTCTTCTTTTCTTCTTTCTTTCACACGCCTGGTGGGCGGTGCCACCCGATCACAAGGGCTGGCAAGGCTTTCGGAGCCTGGGGAGCGGACACCCTCACAAAGGGTGGCCAGGCGGCCCGGTCCGGGTTTTTTCTTCTTTTCTTCTTTCTTTCACAGGCCTGGTGGGCGGTGCCACCCGATCACAAGGGCTGGCAAGGCTTTCGTAGCCTGGGGAGCGGACACCCTCACGAAGGGTGGCCAGGCGGCCCGGTCCGGGTTTTTTCTTCTTTTCTTCTTTCTTTCACACGCCTGGTGGGCGGTGCCACCCGATCACAAGGGCTGGCAAGGCTTTCGGAGCCTGGGGAGCGGACACCCGCACAAAGGGTGGCCAGGCGGCCCGGTCCGGGTTTTTTCTTCTTTTCTTCTTTCTTTCACGCGCCTGGTGGGCGGTGCCACCCGATCACAAGGGCTGGCAAGGCTTTCGGAGCCTGGGGAGCGGACACCCTCACAAAGGGTGGCCAGGCGGCCCGGTCCGGGTTTTTTCTTCTTTTCTTCTTTCTTTCACACGCCTTGTGGGCGGTGCCACCCCATCACAAGGGCTGGCAAGGCTTTCGTAGCCTGGGGAGCGGACACCCTCACAAAGGGTGGCCAGGCGGCCCGGTCCGGGTTTTTTCTTCTTTTCTTCTTTCTTTCACACGCCTGGTGGGCGGTGCCACCCGATCACAAGGGCTGGCAAGGATTTCGGAGCCTGGGGAGCGGACACCCACACAAAGGGTGGCCAGGCGGCCCGGTCCGGGTTTTTTCTTCTTTTCTTCTTTCTTTCACACGCCTGGTGGGCGGTGCCACCCGATCACAAGGGCTGGCAAGGCTTTCGGAGCCTGGGGAGCGGACACCCTCACAAAGGGTGGCCAGGCGGCCCGGTCCGGGTTTTTTCTTCTTTTCTTCTTTCTTTCACACGCCTGGTGGGCGGTGCCACCCGATCACAAGGGCTGGCAAGGCTTACGTAGCCTGGGGAGCGGACACCCTCACAAAGGGTGGCCAGGCGGCCCGGTCCGGGTTTTTTCTTCTTTTCTTCTTTCTTTCACACGCCTGGTGGGCGGTGCCACCCGATCACAAGGGCTGGCAAGGCTTTCGGAGCCTGGGGAGCGGACACCCGCACAAAGGGTGGCCAGGCGGCCCGGTCCGGGTTTTTTCTTCTTTTCTTCTTTCTTTCACACGCCTGGTGGGCGGTGCCACCCGATCACAAGGGCTGGCAAGGCTTTTGGAGCCTGGGGAGCGGACACCCTCACAAAGGGTGGCCAGGCGGCCCGGTCCGGGTTTTTTCTTCTTTTCTTCTTTCTTTCACGCGCCTTGTTGGCGGTGCCACCCCATCACAAGGGCTGGCAAGGCTTTCGGAGCCTGGGGAGCGGACACCCGCACAAAGGGTGGCCAGGCGGCCCGGTCCGGGTTTTTTCTTCTTTTCTTCTTTCTTTCACGCGCCTGGTGGGCGGTGCCACCCGATCACAAGGGCTGGCAAGGCTTTCGGAGCCTGGGGAGCGGACACCCTCACAAAGGGTGGCCAGGCGGCCCGGTCCGGGTTTTTTCTTCTTTTCTTCTTTCTTTCACACGCCTTGTGGGCGGTGCCACCCCATCACAAGGGCTGGCAAGGCTTTCGTAGCCTGGGGAGCGGACACCCTCACAAAGGGTGGCCAGGCGGCCCGGTCCGGGTTTTTTCTTCTTTTCTTCTTTCTTTCACACGCCTGGTGGGCGGTGCCACCCGATCACAAGGGCTGGCAAGGATTTCGGAGCCTGGGGAGCGGACACCCACACAAAGGGTGGCCAGGCGGCCCGGTCCGGGTTTTTTCTTCTTTTCTTCTTTCTTTCACACGCCTGGTGGGCGGTGCCACCCGATCACAAGGGCTGGCAAGGCTTTCGGAGCCTGGGGAGCGGACACCCTCACAAAGGGTGGCCAGGCGGCCCGGTCCGGGTTTTTTCTTCTTTTCTTCTTTCTTTCACACGCCTGGTGGGCGGTGCCACCCGATCACAAGGGCTGGCAAGGCTTACGTAGCCTGGGGAGCGGACACCCTCACAAAGGGTGGCCAGGCGGCCCGGTCCGGGTTTTTTCTTCTTTTCTTCTTTCTTTCACACGCCTGGTGGGCGGTGCCACCCGATCACAAGGGCTGGCAAGGCTTTCGGAGCCTGGGGAGCGGACACCCGCACAAAGGGTGGCCAGGCGGCCCGGTCCGGGTTTTTTCTTCTTTTCTTCTTTCTTTCACACGCCTGGTGGGCGGTGCCACCCGATCACAAGGGCTGGCAAGGCTTTTGGAGCCTGGGGAGCGGACACCCTCACAAAGGGTGGCCAGGCGGCCCGGTCCGGGTTTTTTCTTCTTTTCTTCTTTCTTTCACGCGCCTTGTTGGCGGTGCCACCCCATCACAAGGGCTGGCAAGGCTTTCGGAGCCTGGGGAGCGGACACCCGCACAAAGGGTGGCCAGGCGGCCCGGTCCGGGTTTTTTCTTCTTTTCTTCTTTCTTTCACACACCTGGTGGGCGGTGCCACCCGATCACAAGGGCTGGCAAGGATTTCGGAGCCTGGGGAGCGGACACCCGCACAAAGGGTGGCCAGGCGGCCCGGTCCGGGTTTTTTCTTCTTTTCTTCTTTCTTTCACACGCCTGGTGGGCGGTGCCACCCCATCACAAGGGCTGGCAAGGCTTTCGGAGCCTGGGGAGCGGACACCCGCACAAAGGGTGGCCAGGCGGCCCGGTCCGGGTTTTTTCTTCTTTTCTTCTTTCTTTCACACGCCTGGTGGACGGTGCCACCCGATCACAAGGGCTGGCAAGGCTTTCGGAGCCTGGGGAGCGGACACCCTCACAAAGGGTGGCCAGGCGGCCCGGTCCGGGTTTTTTCTTCTTTTCTTCTTTCTTTCACACGCCTGGTGGGCGGTGCCACCCGATCACAAGGGCTGGCAAGGCTTTCGGAGCCCGGGGAGCGGACACCCGAACAAAGGGTGGCCAGGCGGCCCGGTCCGGGTTTTTTCTTCTTTTCTTCTTTCTTTCACACGCCTGGTGGGCGGTGCCACCCGATCACAAGGGCTGGCAAGGCTTTCGTAGCCAGGGGAGCGGACACCCTCACAAAGGGTGGCCAGGCGGCCCGGTCCGGGTTTTTTCTTCTTTTCTTCTTTCTTTCACACGCCTGGTGGGCGGTGCCACCCGATCACAAGGGCTGGCAAGGCTTTCGGAGCCTGGGGAGCGGACACCCTCACAAAGGGTGGCCAGGCGGCCCGGTCCGGGTTTTTTCTTCTTTTCTTCTTTCTTTCACACGCCTGGTGGGCGGTGCCACCCGATCACAAGGGCTGGCAAGGCTTTCGGAGCCTGGGGAGCGGACACCCTCACAAAGGGTGGCCAGGCGGCCCGGTCCGGGTTTTTTCTTCTTTTCTTCTTTCTTTCACACACCTGGTGGGCGGTGCCACCCGATCACAAGGGCTGGCAAGGATTTCGGAGCCTGGGGAGCGGACACCCACACAAAGGGTGGCCAGGCGGCCCGGTCCGGGTTTTTTCTTCTTTTCTTCTTTCTTTCACACGCCTGGTGGGCGGTGCCACCCGATCACAAGGGCTGGCAAGGATTTCGGAGCCTGGGGAGCGGACACCCACACAAAGGGTGGCCAGGCGGCCCGGTCCGGGTTTTTTCTTCTTTTCTTCTTTCTTTCACACGCCTGGTGGGCGGTGCCACCCCATCACAAGGGCTGGCAAGGCTTTCGGAGCCTGGGGAGCGGACACCCGCACAAAGGGTGGCCAGGCGGCCCGGTCCGGGTTTTTTCTTCTTTTCTTCTTTCTTTCACACGCCTGGTGGACGGTGCCACCCGATCACAAGGGCTGGCAAGGCTTTCGGAGCCTGGGGAGCGGACACCCTCACAAAGGGTGGCCAGGCGGCCCGGTCCGGGTTTTTTCTTCTTTTCTTCTTTCTTTCACACGCCTGGTGGGCGGTGCCACCCGATCACAAGGGCTGGCAAGGCTTTCGGAGCCTGGGGAGCGGACACCCGCACAAAGGGTGGCCAGGCGGCCCGGTCCGG
This sequence comes from Astatotilapia calliptera, assembly GCF_964374335.1. Classification (NCBI taxonomy): domain Eukaryota; kingdom Metazoa; phylum Chordata; class Actinopteri; order Cichliformes; family Cichlidae; genus Astatotilapia; species Astatotilapia calliptera. Next base: position 39,714,004 of record NC_137426.1, read on the forward strand.
GTTTTTTCTTCTTTTCTTCTTTCTTTCACGCGCCTGGTGGGCGGTGCCACCCGATCACAAGGGCTGGCAAGGCTTTCGGAGCCTGGGGAGCGGACACCCGCACAAAGGGTGGCCAGGCGGCCCGGTCCGGGTTTTTTCTTCTTTTCTTCTTTCTTTCACGCGCCTGGTGGGCGGTGCCACCCGATCACAAGGGCTGGCAAGGCTTTCGGAGCCTGGGGAGCGGACACCCTCACAAAGGGTGGCCAGGCGGCCCGGTCCGGGTTTTTTCTTCTTTTCTTCTTTCTTTCACGCGCCTGGTGGGCGGTGCCACCCGATCACAAGGGCTGGCAAGGATTTCGGAGCCTGGGGAGCGGACACCCTCACAAAGGGTGGCCAGGCGGCCCGGTCCGGGTTTTTTCTTCTTTTCTTCTTTCTTTCACACGCCTGGTGGGCGGTGCCACCCCATCACAAGGGCTGGCAAGGCTTTCGGAGCCTGGGGAGCGGACACCCGCACAAAGGGTGGCCAGGCGGCCCGGTCCGGGTTTTTTCTTCTTTTCTTCTTTCTTTCACACGCCTGGTGGGCGGTGCCACCCGATCACAAGGGCTGGCAAGGGTTTTGTAGCCTGGGGAGAGGACACCCGCACAAAGGGTGGCCAGGCGGCCCGGTCCGGGTTTTTTCTTCTTTTCTTCTTTCTTTCACACGCCTGGTGGGCGGTGCCACCCGATCACAAGGGCTGGCAAGGCTTTCGGAGCCTGGGGAGCGGACACCCGCACAAAGGGTGGCCAGGCGGCCCGGTCCGGGTTTTTTCTTCTTTTCTTCTTTCTTTCACACGCCTGGTGGGCGGTGCCACCCCATCACAAGGGCTGGCAAGGCTTTCGGAGCCTGGGGAGCGGACACCCGCACAAAGGGTGGCCAGGCGGCCCGGTCCGGGTTTTTTCTTCTTTTCTTCTTTCTTTCACACGCCTGGTGGGCGGTGCCACCCGATCACAAGGGCTGGCAAGGCTTTCGTAGCCTGGGGAGCGGACAATTTCACAAAGGGTGGCCAGGCGGCCCGGTCCGGGTTTTTTCTTCTTTTCTTCTTTCTTTCACACGCCTGGTGGGCGGTGCCACCTGATCACAAGGGCTGGCAAGGCTTTCGGAGCCTGGGGAGCGGACACCCGCACAAAGGGTGGCCAGGCGGCCCGGTCCGGGTTTTTTCTTCTTTTCTTCTTTCTTTCACACGCCTGGTGGGCGGTGCCACCCGATCACAAGGGCTGGCAAGGCTTTCGGAGCCCGGGGAGCAGACACACGCACAAAGGGTGGCCAGGCGGCCCGGTCCGGGTTTTTTCTTCTTTTCTTCTTTCTTTCACACGCCTGGTGGGCGGTGCCACCCGATCACAAGGGCTGGCAAGGCTTTCGTAGCCTGGGGAGCGGACACCCTCACAAAGGGTGGCCAGGCGGCCCGGTCCGGGTTTTTTCTTCTTTTCTTCTTTCTTTCACACGCCTGGTGGGCGGTGCCACCCGATCACAAGGGCTGGCAAGGCTTTCGGAGCCTGGGGAGCGGACACCCGCACAAAGGGTGGCCAGGCGGCCCGGTCCGGGTTTTTTCTTCTTTTCTTCTTTCTTTCACACGCCTGGTGGGCGGTGCCACCCCATCACAAGGGCTGGCAAGGCTTTCGTAGCCTGGGGAGCGGACACCCTCACAAAGGGTGGCCAGGCGGCCCGGTCCGGGTTTTTTCTTCTTTTCTTCTTTCTTTCACACGCCTGGTGGGCGGTGCCACCCGATCACAAGGGCTGGCAAGGCTTTCGGAGCCTGGGGAGCGGACACCCTCACAAATGTTGGCCAGGCGGCCCGGTCCGGGTTTTTTCTTCTTTTCTTCTTTCTTTCACACGCCTGGTGGGCGGTGCCACCCCACCACAAGGGCTGGCAAGGCTTTCGGCGCCTGGGGAGCGGACACCCGCACAAAGGGTGGCCAGGCGGCCCGGTCCGGGTTTTTTCTTCTTTTCTTCTTTCTTTCACACGCCTGGTGGGCGGTGCCACCCGATCACAAGGGCTGGCAAGGCTTTCGTAGCGTGGGGAGCGGACAATTTCACAAAGGGTGGCCAGGCGGCCCGGTCCGGGTTTTTTCTTCTTTTCTTCTTTCTTTCACACGCCTGGTGGGCGGTGCCACCCGATCACAAGGGCTGGCAAGGCTTTCGGAGCCTGGGGAGCGGACACCCGCACAAAGGGTGGCCAGGCGGCCCGGTCCGGGTTTTTTCTTCTTTTCTTCTTTCTTTCACACGCCTGGTGGGCGGTGCCACCCGATCACAAGGGCTGGAAAGGCTTTCGGAGCCTGGGGAGCGGACACCCGCACAAAGGGTGGCCAGGCGGCCCGGTCCGGGTTTTTTCTTCTTTTCTTCTTTCTTTCACACGCCTGGTGGGCGGTGCCACCCGATCACAAGGGCTGGCAAGGCTTTCTTAGCCTGGGGAGCGGACACCCTCACAAAGGGTGGCCAGGCGGCCCGGTCCGGGTTTTTTCTTCTTTTCTTCTTTCTTTCACACGCCTGGTGGGCGGTGCCACCGGATCACAAGGGCTGGCAAGGCTTTCGGAGCCTGGGGAGCGGACACCCGCACAAAGGGTGGCCAGGCGGCCCGGTCCGGGTTTTTTCTTCTTTTCTTCTTTCTTTCACACGCCTGGTGGGCGGTGCCACCCGATCACAAGGGCTGGCAAGGCTTTCGTAGCGTGGGGAGCGGACACCCTCACAAAGGGTGGCCAGGCAGCCCGGTCCGGGTTTTTTCTTCTTTTCTTCTTTCTTTCACACGCCTGGTGGGCGGTGCCACCCGATCACAAGGGCTGGCAAGGATTTCGGAGAATGGGGAGCGGACACCCACACAAAGGGTGGCCAGGCGGCCCGGTCCGGGTTTTTTCTTCTTTTCTTCTTTCTTTCACACGCCTGGTGGGCGGTGCCACCCGATCACAAGGGCTGGCAAGGCTTTCGGAGCCTGGGGAGCGGACACCCTCACAAAGGGTGGCCAGGCGGCCCGGTCCGGGTTTTTTCTTCTTTTCTTCTTTCTTTCACACGCCTGGTGGGCGGTGCCACCCGATCACAAGGGCTGGCAAGGCTTACGTAGCCTGGGGAGCGGACACCCTCACAAAGGGTGGCCAGGCGGCCCGGTCCGGGTTTTTTCTTCTTTTCTTCTTTCTTTCACACGCCTGGTGGGCGGTGCCACCCGATCACAAGGGCTGGCAAGGCTTTCGGAGCCTGGGGAGCGGACACCCGCACAAAGGGTGGCCAGGCGGCCCGGTCCGGGTTTTTTCTTCTTTTCTTCTTTCTTTCACACGCCTGGTGGGCGGTGCCACCCGATCACAAGGGCTGGCAAGGCTTTCGGAGCCTGGGGAGCGGACACCCTCACAAAGGGTGGCCAGGCGGCCCGGTCCGGGTTTTTTCTTCTTTTCTTCTTTCTTTCACGCGCCTTGTGGGCGGTGCCACCCCATCACAAGGGCTGGCAAGGCTTTCGGAGCCTGGGGAGCGGACACCCGCACAAAGGGTGGCCAGGCGGCCCGGTCCGGGTTTTTTCTTCTTTTCTTCTTTCTTTCACACACCTGGTGGGCGGTGCCACCCGATCACAAGGGCTGGCAAGGATTTCGGAGCCTGGGGAGCGGACACCCGCACAAAGGGTGGCCAGGCGGCCCGGTCCGGGTTTTTTCTTCTTTTCTTCTTTCTTTCACACGCCTGGTGGGCGGTGCCACCCCATCACAAGGGCTGGCAAGGCTTTCGGAGCCTGGGGAGCGGACACCCGCACAAAGGGTGGCCAGGCGGCCCGGTCCGGGTTTTTTCTTCTTTTCTTCTTTCTTTCACACGCCTGGTGGACGGTGCCACCCGATCACAAGGGCTGGCAAGGCTTTCGGAGCCTGGGGAGCGGACACCCTCACAAAGGGTGGCCAGGCGGCCCGGTCCGGGTTTTTTCTTCTTTTCTTCTTTCTTTCACACGCCTGGTGGGCGGTGCCACCCGATCACAAGGGCTGGCAAGGCTTTCGGAGCCCGGGGAGCGGACACCCGAACAAAGGGTGGCCAGGCGGCCCGGTCCGGGTTTTTTCTTCTTTTCTTCTTTCTTTCACACGCCTGGTGGGCGGTGCCACCCGATCACAAGGGCTGGCAAGGCTTTTGTAGCCAGGGGAGCGGACACCCTCACAAAGGGTGGCCAGGCGGCCCGGTCCGGGTTTTTTCTTCTTTTCTTCTTTCTTTCACACGCCTGGTGGGCGGTGCCACCCGATCACAAGGGCTGGCAAGGCTTTCGGAGCCTGGGGAGCGGACACCCTCACAAAGGGTGGCCAGGCGGCCCGGTCCGGGTTTTTTCTTCTTTTCTTCTTTCTTTCACACACCTGGTGGGCGGTGCCACCCGATCACAAGGGCTGGCAAGGATTTCGGAGCCTGGGGAGCGGACACCCACACAAAGGGTGGCCAGGCGGCCCGGTCCGGGTTTTTTCTTCTTTTCTTCTTTCTTTCACACGCCTGGTGGGCGGTGCCACCCGATCACAAGGGCTGGCAAGGATTTCGGAGCCTGGGGAGCGGACACCCACACAAAGGGTGGCCAGGCGGCCCGGTCCGGGTTTTTTCTTCTTTTCTTCTTTCTTTCACACGCCTGGTGGGCGGTGCCACCCCATCACAAGGGCTGGCAAGGCTTTCGGAGCCTGGGGAGTGGACACCCGCACAAAGGGTGGCCAGGCGGCCCGGTCCGGGTTTTTTCTTCTTTTCTTCTTTCTTTCACAGGCCTGGTGGACGGTGCCACCCGATCACAAGGGCTGGCAAGGCTTTCGGAGCCTGGGGAGCGGACACCCTCACAAAGGGTGGCCAGGCGGCCCGGTCCGGGTTTTTTCTTCTTTTCTTCTTTCTTTCACACGCCTGGTGGGCGGTGCCACCCGATCACAAGGGCTGGCAAGGCTTTCGTAGCCTGGGGAGCGGACACCCTCACAAAGGGTGGCCAGGCGGCCCGGTCCGGGTTTTTTCTTCTTTTCTTCTTTCTTTCACACGCCTGGTGGGCGGTGCCACCCGATCACAAGGGCTGGCAAGGCTTTCGGAGCCTGGGGAGCGGACACCCTCACAAAGGGTGGCCAGGCGGCCCGGTCCGGGTTTTTTCTTCTTTTCTTCTTTCTTTCACACGCCTGGTGGGCGGTGCCACCCGATCACAAGGGCTGGCAAGGCTTTCGTAGCGTGGGGAGCGGACAATTTCACAAAGGGTGGCCAGGCGGCCCGGTCCGGGTTTTTTCTTCTTTTCTTCTTTCTTTCACACGCCTGGTGGGCGGTGCCACCCGATCACAAGGGCTGGCAAGGCTTTCGGAGCCTGGGGAGCGGACACCCGCACAAAGGGTGGCCAGGCGGCCCGGTCCGGGTTTTTTCTTCTTTTCTTCTTTCTTTCACACGCCTGGTGGGCGGTGCCACCCGATCACAAGGGCTGGCAAGGCTTTCGGAGCCTGGGGAGCGGACACCCTCACAAAGGGTGGCCAGGCGGCCCGGTCCGGGTTTTTTCTTCTTTTCTTCTTTCTTTCACACGCCTGGTGGGCGGTGCCACCCGATCACAAGGGCTGGCAAGGCTTTCGGAGCCTGGGGAGCGGACACCCGCACAAAGGGTGGCCAGGCGGCCCGGTCCGGGTTTTTTCTTCTTTTCTTCTTTCTTTCACACGCCTGGTGGGCGGTGCCACCCCATCACAAGGGCTGGCAAGGCTTTCGGAGCCTGGGGAGCGGACACCCGCACAAAGGGTGGCCAGGCGGCCCGGTCCGGGTTTTTTCTTCTTTTCTTCTTTCTTTCACACGCCTGGTGGGCGGTGCCAGCCGATCACAAGGGCTGGCAAGGCTTTCGTAGCGTGGGGAGCGGACAATTTCACAAAGGGTGGCCAGGCGGCCCGGTCCGGATTTTTCTTCTTTTCTTCTTTCTTTCACACGCCTGGTGGGCGGTGCCACCCGATCACAAGGGCTGGCAAGGCTTTCGGAGCCTGGGGAGCGGACACCCGCACAAAGGGTGGCCAGGCGGCCCGGTCCGGGTTTTTTCTTCTTTTCTTCTTTCTTTCACACGCCTGGTGGGCGGTGCCACCCGATCACAAGGGCTGGAAAGGCTTTCGGAGCCTGGGGAGCGGACACCCGCACAAAGGGTGGCCAGGCGGCCCGGTCCGGGTTTTTTCTTCTTTTCTTCTTTCTTTCACACGCCTGGTGGGCGGTGCCACCCGATCACAAGGGCTGGCAAGGCTTTCGTAGCCTGGGGAGCGGACACCCTCACAAAGGGTGGCCAGGCGGCCCGGTCCGGGTTTTTTCTTCTTTTCTTCTTTCTTTCACACGCCTGGTGGGCAGTGCCACCCGATCACAAGGGCTGGCAAGGCTTTCGGAGCCTGGGAAGCGGACACCCGCACAAAGGGTGGCCAGGCAGCCCGGTCCGGGTTTTTTCTTCTTTTCTTCTTTCTTTCACACGCCTGGTGGGCGGTGCCACCCGATCACAAGGGCTGGCAAGGCTTTCGGAGCCTGGGGAGCGGACACCCTCACAAATGTTTGCCAGGCGGCCCGGTCCGGATTTTTTCTTCTTTTCTTCTTTCTTTCACACGCCTGGTGGGCGGTGCCACCCCATCACAAGGGCTGGCAAGGCTTTCGGAGCCTGGGGAGCGGACACCCGCACAAAGGGTGGCCAGGCGGCCCGGTCCGGGTTTTTTCTTCTTTTCTTCTTTCTTTCACACGCCTGGTGGGCGGTGCCACCCGATCACAAGGGCTGGCAAGGCTTTCGGAGCCCGGGGAGCGGACACCCGCACAAAGGGTGGCCAGGCGGCCCGGTCCGGGTTTTTTCTTCTTTTCTTCTTTCTTTCACACGCCTGGTGGGCGGTGCCACCCGATCACAAGGGCTGGCAAGGCTTTCGTAGCCTGGGGAGCGGACACCCTCACAAAGGGTGGCCAGGCGGCCCGGTCCGGGTTTTTTCTTCTTTTCTTCTTTCTTTCACACGCCTGGTGGGCGGTGCCACCCGATCACAAGGGCTGGCAAGGCTTTCGGAGCCTGGGGAGCGGACACCCGCACAAAGGGTGGCCAGGCGGCCCGGTCCGGGTTTTTTCTTCTTTTCTTCTTTCTTTCACACGCCTGGTGGGCGGTGCCACCCGATCACAAGGGCTGGCAAGGCTTTCGTAGCATGGGGAGCGGACACCCTCACAAAGGGTGGCCAGGCGGCCCGGTCCGGGTTTTTTCTTCTTTTCTTCTTTCTTTCACACGCCTGGTGGGCGGTGCCACCCGATCACAAGGGCTGGCAAGGCTTTCGGAGCCTGGGGAGCGGACACCCTCACAAAGGGTGGCCAGGCGGCCCGGTCCGGGTTTTTTCTTCTTTTCTTCTTTCTTTCACACGCCTGGTGGGCGGTGCCACCCCATCACAAGGGCTGGCAAGGCTTTCGGAGCCTGGGGAGCGGACACCCGCACAAAGGGTGGCCAGGCGGCCCGGTCCGGGTTTTTTCTTCTTTTCTTCTTTCTTTCACACGCCTGGTGGGCGGTGCCACCCGATCACAAGGGCTGGCAAGGCTTTCGGAGCCTGGGGAGCGGACACCCTCACAAATGTTGGCCAGGCGGCCCGGTCCGGGTTTTTTCTTCTTTTCTTCTTTCTTTCACACGCCTGGTGGGCGGTGCCACCCGATCACAAGGGCTGGCAAGGCTTTCGGAGCCTGGGGAGCGGACACCCGCACAAAGGGTGGCCAGGCGGCCCGGTCCGGGTTTTTTCTTCTTTTCTTCTTTCTTTCACACGCCTGGTGGGCGGTGCCACCCGATCACAAGGGCTGTCAAGGCTTTCGAAGCCTGGGGAGCGGACACCCTCACAAATGGTGGCCAGGCGGCCCGGTCCGGGTTTTTTCTTCTTTTCTTCTTTCTTTCACACGCCTGGTGGGCGGTGCCACCCCATCACAAGGGCTGGCAAGGCTTTCGGAGCCTGGGGAGCGGACACCCGCACAAAGGGTGGCCAGGCGGCCCGGTCCGGGTTTTTTCTTCTTTTCTTCTTTCTTTCACACGCCTGGTGGGCGGTGCCACCCGATCACAAGGGCTGGCAAGGCTTTCGGAGCCTGGGGAGAGGACACCCTCACAAAGGGTGGCCAGGCGGCCCGGTCCGGGTTTTTTCTTCTTTTCTTCTTTCTTTCACACGCCTGGTGGGCGGTGCCACCCCATCAAAAGGGCTGGCAAGGCTTTCGGAGCCTGGGGAGCGGACACCCTCACAAAGGGTGGCCAGGCGGCCCGGTCCGGGTTTTTTCTTCTTTTCTTCTTTCTTTCACACGCCTGGTGGGCGGTGCCACCCGATCACAAGGGCTGGCAAGGCTTTCGGAGCCTGGGGAGCGGACACTCTCACAAATGTTGGCCAGGCGGCCCGGTCCGGGTTTTTTCTTCTTTTCTTCTTTCTTTCACACGCCTCCTGGGCGGTGCCACCCCATCACAAGGGCTGGCAAGGCTTTCGGAGCCTGGGGAGCGGACACCCGCACAAAGGGTGGCCAGGCGGCCCGGTCCGGGTTTTTTCTTCTTTTCTTCTTTCTTTCACACGCCTGGTGGGCGGTGCCACCCGATCACAAGGGCTGGCAAGGCTTTCGGAGCCTGGGGAGCGGACACCCTCACAAATGGTGGCCAGGTGGCCCGGTCCGGGTTTTTTCTTCTTTTCTTCTTTCTTTCACACGCCTGGTGGGCGGTGCCACCCCATCACAAGGGCTGGCAAGGCTTTCGGAGCCTGGGGAGCGGACACCCGCACAAAGGGTGGCCAGGCGGCCCGGTCCGGGTTTTTTCTTCTTTTCTTCTTTCTTTCACACGCCTGGTGGGCGGTGCCACCCGATCACAAGGGCTGGCAAGGCTTTCGGAGCCTGGGGAGAGGACACCCTCACAAAGGGTGGCCAGGCGGCCCGGTCCGGGTTTTTTCTTCTTTTCTTCTTTCTTTCACACGCCTGGTGGGCGGTGCCACCCCATCACAAGGGCTGGCAAGGCTTTCGGAGCCTGGGGAGCGGACACCCGCACAAAGGGTGGCCAGGCGGACCGGTCCGGGTTTTTTCTTCTTTTCTTCTTTCTTTCACACGCCTGGTGGGCGGTGCCACCCGATCACAAGGGCTGGCAAGGCTTTCGTAGCCTGGGGAGCGGACACCCTCACAAAGGGTGGCCAGGCGGCCCGGTCCGGGTTTTTTCTTCTTTTCTTCTTTCTTTCACACGCCTGGTGGGCGGTGCCACCCGATCAGAAGGGCTGGCAAGGCTTTCGGAGCCTGGGGAGCGGACATCCGCACAAAGGGTGGCCAGGCGGCCCGGTCCGGGTTTTTTCTTCTTTTCTTCTTTCTTTCACACGCCTGGTGGGCGGTGCCACCCGATCACAAGGGCTGGCAAGGATTTCGGAGCCTGGGGAGCGGACACCCACACAAAGGGTGGCCAGGCGGCCCGGTCCGGGTTTTTTCTTCTTTTCTTCTTTCTTTCACACACCTGGTGGGCGGTGCCACCCGATCACAAGGGCTGGCAAGGCTTTCGTAGCCTGGGGAGCGGACACCCGCACAAAGGGTGGCCAGGCGGCCCGGTCCGGGTTTTTTCTTCTTTTCTTCTTTCTTTCACACGCCTGGTGGGCGGTGCCACCCGATCACAAGGGCTGGCAAGGCTTTCGGAGCCTGGGGAGCGGACACCCTCACAAAGGGTGGCCAGGCGGCCCGGTCCGGATTTTTTCTTCTTTTCTTCTTTCTTTCACACGCCTGGTGGGCGGTGCCACCCGATCACAAGGGCTGGCAAGGCTTTCGTAGCCTGGGGAGCGGACACCCTCACAAAGGGTGGCCAGGCGGCCCGGTCCGGGTTTTTTCTTCTTTTCTTCTTTCTTTCACACGCCTGGTGGGCGGTGCCACCCGATCACAAGGGCTGGCAAGGCTTTCGTAGCCTGGGGAGCGGACACCCTCACAAAGGGTGGCCAGGCAGCCCGGTCCGGGTTTTTTCTTCTTTTCTTCTTTCTTTCACACGCCTGGTGGGCGGTGCCACCCGATCACAAGGGCTGGCAAGGCTTTCGGAGCCTGGGGAGCGGACACCCTCACAAAGGGTGGCCAGGCGGCCCGGTCCGGGTTTTTTCTTCTTTTCTTCTTTCTTTCACACGCCTGGTGGGCGGTGCCACCCGATCACAAGGGCTGGCAAGGCTTTCGGAGCCCGGGGAGCGGACACCCGCACAAAGGGTGGCCAGGCGGCCCGGTCCGGGTTTTTTCTTCTTTTCTTCTTTCTTTCACACGCCTGGTGGGCGGTGCCACCCGATCACAAGGGCTGGCAAGGCTTTCGGAGCCTGGGGAGCGGACACCCTCACAAAGGGTGGCCAGGCGGCCCGGTCCGGGTTTTTTCTTCTTTTCTTCTTTCTTTCACACGCCTGGTGGGCGGTGCCACCCGATCACAAGGGCTGGCAAGGCTTTCGTAGCCTGGGGAGCGGACACCCGCACAAAGGGTGGCCAGGCGGCCCGGTCCGGGTTTTTTCTTCTTTTCTTCTTTCTTTCACACGCCTGGTGGGCGGTGCCACCCGATCACAAGGGCTGGCAAGGCTTTCGGAGCCTGGGGAGCGGACACCCTCACAAATGTTGGCCAGGCGGCCCGGTCCGGGTTTTTTCTTCTTTTCTTCTTTCTTTCACAGGCCTGGTGGACGGTGCCACCCGATCACAAGGGCTGGCAAGGCTTTCGGAGCCTGGGGAGCGGACACCCTCACAAAGGGTGGCCAGGCGGCCCGGTCCGGGTTTTTTCTTCTTTTCTTCTTTCTTTCACACGCCTGGTGGGCGGTGCCACCCGATCACAAGGGCTGGCAAGGCTTTCGGAGCCTGGGGAGCGGACACCCGCACAAAGGGTGGCCAGGCGGCCCGGTCCGGGTTTTTTCTTCTTTTCTTCTTTCTTTCACACGCCTGGTGGGCGGTGCCACCCGATCACAAGGGCTGGCAAGGCTTTCGTAGCGTGGGGAGCGGACACCCTCACAAAGGGTGGCCAGGCGGCCCGGTCCGGGTTTTTTCTTCTTTTCTTCTTTCTTTCACACGCCTGGTGGGCGGTGCCACCCGATCACAAGGGCTGGCAAGGCTTTCGGAGCCTGGGGAGCGGACACCCTCACAAAGGGTGGCCAGGCGGCCCGGTCCGGGTTTTTTCTTCTTTTCTTCTTTCTTTCACACGCCTGGTGGGCGGTGCCACCCGATCACAAGGGCTGGCAAGGCTTTCGTAGCGTGGGGAGCGGACAATTTCACAAAGGGTGGCCAGGCGGCCCGGTCCGGGTTTTTTCTTCTTTTCTTCTTTCTTTCACACGCCTGGTGGGCGGTGCCACCCGATCACAAGGGCTGGCAAGGCTTTCGGAGCCTGGGGAGCGGACACCCGCACAAAGGGTGGCCAGGCGGCCCGGTCCGGGTTTTTTCTTCTTTTCTTCTTTCTTTCACACGCCTGGTGGGCGGTGCCACCCGATCACAAGGGCTGGCAAGGCTTTCGGAGCCTGGGGAGCGGACACCCTCACAAAGGGTGGCCAGGCGGCCCGGTCCGGGTTTTTTCTTCTTTTCTTCTTTCTTTCACACGCCTGGTGGGCGGTGCCACCCGATCACAAGGGCTGGCAAGGCTTTCGGAGCCTGGGGAGCGGACACCCGCACAAAGGGTGGCCAGGCGGCCCGGTCCGGGTTTTTTCTTCTTTTCTTCTTTCTTTCACACGCCTGGTGGGCGGTGCCACCCCATCACAAGGGCTGGCAAGGCTTTCGGAGCCTGGGGAGCGGACACCCGCACAAAGGGTGGCCAGGCGGCCCGGTCCGGGTTTTTTCTTCTTTTCTTCTTTCTTTCACACGCCTGGTGGGCGGTGCCAGCCGATCACAAGGGCTGGCAAGGCTTTCGTAGCGTGGGGAGCGGACAATTTCACAAAGGGTGGCCAGGCGGCCCGGTCCGGATTTTTCTTCTTTTCTTCTTTCTTTCACACGCCTGGTGGGCGGTGCCACCCGATCACAAGGGCTGGCAAGGCTTTCGGAGCCTGGGGAGCGGACACCCGCACAAAGGGTGGCCAGGCGGCCCGGTCCGGGTTTTTTCTTCTTTTCTTCTTTCTTTCACACGCCTGGTGGGCGGTGCCACCCGATCACAAGGGCTGGAAAGGCTTTCGGAGCCTGGGGAGCGGACACCCGCACAAAGGGTGGCCAGGCGGCCCGGTCCGGGTTTTTTCTTCTTTTCTTCTTTCTTTCACACGCCTGGTGGGCGGTGCCACCCGATCACAAGGGCTGGCAAGGCTTTCGTAGCCTGGGGAGCGGACACCCTCACAAAGGGTGGCCAGGCGGCCCGGTCCGGGTTTTTTCTTCTTTTCTTCTTTCTTTCACACGCCTGGTGGGCAGTGCCACCCGATCACAAGGGCTGGCAAGGCTTTCGGAGCCTGGGAAGCGGACACCCGCACAAAGGGTGGCCAGGCAGCCCGGTCCGGGTTTTTTCTTCTTTTCTTCTTTCTTTCACACGCCTGGTGGGCGGTGCCACCCGATCACAAGGGCTGGCAAGGCTTTCGGAGCCTGGGGAGCGGACACCCTCACAAATGTTTGCCAGGCGGCCCGGTCCGGGTTTTTTCTTCTTTTCTTCTTTCTTTCACACGCCTGGTGGGCGGTGCCACCCCATCACAAGGGCTGGCAAGGCTTTCGGAGCCTGGGGAGCGGACACCCGCACAAAGGGTGGCCAGGCGGCCCGGTCCGGGTTTTTTCTTCTTTTCTTCTTTCTTTCACACGCCTGGTGGGCGGTGCCACCCGATCACAAGGGCTGGCAAGGCTTTCGGAGCCCGGGGAGCGGACACCCGCACAAAGGGTGGCCAGGCGGCCCGGTCCGGGTTTTTTCTTCTTTTCTTCTTTCTTTCACACGCCTGGTGGGCGGTGCCACCCGATCACAAGGGCTGGCAAGGCTTTCGTAGCCTGGGGAGCGGACACCCTCACAAAGGGTGGCCAGGCGGCCCGGTCCGGGTTTTTTCTTCTTTTCTTCTTTCTTTCACACGCCTGGTGGGCGGTGCCACCCGATCACAAGGGCTGGCAAGGCTTTCGGAGCCTGGGGAGCGGACACCCGCACAAAGGGTGGCCAGGCGGCCCGGTCCGGGTTTTTTCTTCTTTTCTTCTTTCTTTCACACGCCTGGTGGGCGGTGCCACCCGATCACAAGGGCTGGCAAGGCTTTCGTAGCATGGGGAGCGGACACCCTCACAAAGGGTGGCCAGGCGGCCCGGTCCGGGTTTTTTCTTCTTTTCTTCTTTCTTTCACACGCCTGGTGGGCGGTGCCACCCGATCACAAGGGCTGGCAAAGCTTTCGGAGCCTGGGGAGCGGACACCCTCACAAAGGGTGGCCAGGCGGCCCGGTCCGGGTTTTTTCTTCTTTTCTTCTTTCTTTCACACGCCTGGTGGGCGGTGCCACCCCATCACAAGGGCTGGCAAGGCTTTCGGAGCCTGGGGAGCGGACACCCGCACAAAGGGTGGCCAGGCGGCCCGGTCCGGGTTTTTTCTTCTTTTCTTCTTTCTTTCACACGCCTGGTGGGCGGTGCCACCCGATCACAAGGGCTGGCAAGGCTTTCGGAGCCTGGGGAGCGGACACCCTCACAAATGTTGGCCAGGCGGCCCGGTCCGGGTTTTTTCTTCTTTTCTTCTTTCTTTCACACGCCTGGTGGGCGGTGCCACCCGATCACAAGGGCTGGCAAGGCTTTCGGAGCCTGGGGAGCGGACACCCGCACAAAGGGTGGCCAGGCGGCCCGGTCCGGGTTTTTTCTTCTTTTCTTCTTTCTTTCACACGCCTGGTGGGCGGTGCCACCCGATCACAAGGGCTGGCAAGGCTTTCGGAGCCTGGGGAGCGGACACCCTCACAAAGGGTGGCCAGGCGGCCCGGTCCGGGTTTTTTCTTCTTTTCTTCTTTCTTTCACACGCCTGGTGGGCGGTGCCACCCGATCACAAGGGCTGGCAAGGCTTTCGGAGCCTGGGGAGCGGACACCCGCACAAAGGGTGGCCAGGCGGCCCGGTCCGGGTTTTTTCTTCTTTTCTTCTTTCTTTCACACGCCTGGTGGGCGGTGCCACCCGATCACAAGGGCTGGCAAGGCTTTCGGAGCCTGGGGAGCGGACACCCTCACAAATGGTGGCCAGGTGGCCCGGTCCGGGTTTTTTCTTCTTTTCTTCTTTCTTTCACACGCCTGGTGGGCGGTGCCACCCCATCACAAGGGCTGGCAAGGCTTTCGGAGCCTGGGGAGCGGACACCCGCACAAAGGGTGGCCAGGCGGCCCGGTCCGGGTTTTTTCTTCTTTTCTTCTTTCTTTCACACGCCTGGTGGGCGGTGCCACCCCATCACAAGGGCTGGCAAGGCTTTCGGAGCCTGGGGAGCGGACACCCGCACAAAGGGTGGCCAGGCGGCCCGGTCCGGGTTTTTTCTTCTTTTCTTCTTTCTTTCACACGCCTGGTGGGCGGTGCCACCCCATCACAAGGGCTGGCAAGGCTTTCGGAGCCTGGGGAGCGGACACCCGCACAAAGGGTGGCCAGGCGGCCCGGTCCGGGTTTTTTCTTCTTTTCTTCTTTCTTTCACACGCCTGGTGGGCGGTGCCACCCGATCACAAGGGCTGGCAAGGCTTTCGGAGCCTGGGGAGAGGACACCCTCACAAAGGGTGGCCAGGCGGCCCGGTCCGGGTTTTTTCTTCTTTTCTTCTTTCTTTCACACGCCTGGTGGGCGGTGCCACCCCATCAAAAGGGCTGGCAAGGCTTTCGGAGCCTGGGGAGCGGACACCCTCACAAAGGGTGGCCAGGCGGCCCGGTCCGGGTTTTTTCTTCTTTTCTTCTTTCTTTCACACGCCTGGTGGGCGGTGCCACCCGATCACAAGGGCTGGCAAGGCTTTCGGAGCCTGGGGAGCGGACACTCTCACAAATGTTGGCCAGGCGGCCCGGTCCGGGTTTTTTCTTCTTTTCTTCTTTCTTTCACACGCCTGGTGGGCGGTGCCACCCCATCACAAGGGCTGGCAAGGCTTTCGGAGCCTGGGGAGCGGACACCCGCACAAAGGGTGGCCAGGCGGCCCGGTCCGGGTTTTTTCTTCTTTTCTTCTTTCTTTCACACGCCTGGTGGGCGGTGCCACCCGATCACAAGGGCTGGCAAGGCTTTCGGAGCCTGGGGAGCGGACACCCTCACAAATGGTGGCCAGGTGGCCCGGTCCGGGTTTTTTCTTCTTTTCTTCTTTCTTTCACACGCCTGGTGGGCGGTGCCACCCCATCACAAGGGCTGGCAAGGCTTTCGGAGCCTGGGGAGCGGACACCCGCACAAAGGGTGGCCAGGCGGCCCGGTCCGGGTTTTTTCTTCTTTTCTTCTTTCTTTCACACGCCTGGTGGGCGGTGCCACCCCATCACAAGGGCTGGCAAGGCTTTCGGAGCCTGGGGAGCGGACACCCGCACAAAGGGTGGCCAGGCGGCCCGGTCCGGGTTTTTTCTTCTTTTCTTCTTTCTTTCACACGCCTGGTGGGCGGTGCCACCCGATCACAAGGGCTGGCAAGGCTTTCGTAGCGTGGGGAGCGGACAATTTCACAAAGGGTGGCCAGGCGGCCCGGTCCGGGTTTTTTCTTCTTTTCTTCTTTCTTTCACACGCCTGGTGGGCGGTGCCACCCGATCACAAGGGCTGGCAAGGCTTTCGGAGCCTGGGGAGCGGACACCCGCACAAAGGGTGGCCAGGCGGCCCGGTCCGGGTTTTTTCTTCTTTTCTTCTTTCTTTCACACGCCTGGTGGGCGGTGCCACCCGATCACAAGGGCTGGCAAGGCTTTCGGAGCCTGGGGAGCGGACACCCTCACAAAGGGTGGCCAGGCGGCCCGGTCCGGGTTTTTTCTTCTTTTCTTCTTTCTTTCACACGCCTGGTGGGCGGTGCCACCCGATCACAAGGGCTGGCAAGGCTTTCGGAGCCTGGGGAGCGGACACCCGCACAAAGGGTGGCCAGGCGGCCCGGTCCGGGTTTTTTCTTCTTTTCTTCTTTCTTTCACACGCCTGGTGGGCGGTGCCACCCCATCACAAGGGCTGGCAAGGCTTTCGGAGCCTGAGGAGCGGACACCCGCACAAAGGGTGGCCAGGCGGCCCGGTCCGGGTTTTTTCTTCTTTTCTTCTTTCTTTCACACGCCTGGTGGGCGGTGCCAGCCGATCACAAGGGCTGGCAAGGCTTTCGTAGCGTGGGGAGCGGACAATTTCACAAAGGGTGGCCAGGCGGCCCGGTCCGGATTTTTCTTCTTTTCTTCTTTCTTTCACACGCCTGGTGGGCGGTGCCACCCGATCACAAGGGCTGGCAAGGCTTTCGGAGCCTGGGGAGCGGACACCCGCACAAAGGGTGGCCAGGCGGCCCGGTCCGGGTTTTTTCTTCTTTTCTTCTTTCTTTCACACGCCTGGTGGGCGGTGCCACCCGATCACAAGGGCTGGAAAGGCTTTCGGAGCCTGGGGAGCGGACACCCGCACAAAGGGTGGCCAGGCGGCCCGGTCCGGGTTTTTTCTTCTTTTCTTCTTTCTTTCACACGCCTGGTGGGCGGTGCCACCCGATCACAAGGGCTGGCAAGGCTTTCGTAGCCTGGGGAGCGGACACCCTCACAAAGGGTGGCCAGGCGGCCCGGTCCGGGTTTTTTCTTCTTTTCTTCTTTCTTTCACACGCCTGGTGGGCAGTGCCACCCGATCACAAGGGCTGGCAAGGCTTTCGGAGCCTGGGAAGCGGACACCCGCACAAAGGGTGGCCAGGCAGCCCGGTCCGGGTTTTTTCTTCTTTTCTTCTTTCTTTCACACGCCTGGTGGGCGGTGCCACCCGATCACAAGGGCTGGCAAGGCTTTCGGAGCCTGGGGAGCGGACACCCTCACAAATGTTTGCCAGGCGGCCCGGTCCGGGTTTTTTCTTCTTTTCTTCTTTCTTTCACACGCCTGGTGGGCGGTGCCACCCCATCACAAGGGCTGGCAAGGCTTTCGGAGCCTGGGGAGCGGACACCCGCACAAAGGGTGGCCAGGCGGCCCGGTCCGGGTTTTTTCTTCTTTTCTTCTTTCTTTCACACGCCTGGTGGGCGGTGCCACCCGATCACAAGGGCTGGCAAGGCTTTCGGAGCCCGGGGAGCGGACACCCGCACAAAGGGTGGCCAGGCGGCCCGGTCCGGGTTTTTTCTTCTTTTCTTCTTTCTTTCACACGCCTGGTGGGCGGTGCCACCCGATCACAAGGGCTGGCAAGGCTTTCGTAGCCTGGGGAGCGGACACCCTCACAAAGGGTGGCCAGGCGGCCCGGTCCGGGTTTTTTCTTCTTTTCTTCTTTCTTTCACACGCCTGGTGGGCGGTGCCACCCGATCACAAGGGCTGGCAAGGCTTTCGGAGCCTGGGGAGCGGACACCCGCACAAAGGGTGGCCAGGCGGCCCGGTCCGGGTTTTTTCTTCTTTTCTTCTTTCTTTCACACGCCTGGTGGGCGGTGCCACCCGATCACAAGGGCTGGCAAGGCTTTCGTAGCATGGGGAGCGGACACCCTCACAAAGGGTGGCCAGGCGGCCCGGTCCGGGTTTTTTCTTCTTTTCTTCTTTCTTTCACACGCCTGGTGGGCGGTGCCACCCGATCACAAGGGCTGGCAAGGCTTTCGGAGCCTGGGGAGCGGACACCCTCACAAAGGGTGGCCAGGCGGCCCGGTCCGGGTTTTTTCTTCTTTTCTTCTTTCTTTCACACGCCTGGTGGGCGGTGCCACCCCATCACAAGGGCTGGCAAGGCTTTCGGAGCCTGGGGAGCGGACACCCGCACAAAGGGTGGCCAGGCGGCCCGGTCCGGGTTTTTTCTTCTTTTCTTCTTTCTTTCACACGCCTGGTGGGCGGTGCCACCCGATCACAAGGGCTGGCAAGGCTTTCGGAGCCTGGGGAGCGGACACCCTCACAAATGTTGGCCAGGCGGCCCGGTCCGGGTTTTTTCTTCTTTTCTTCTTTCTTTCACACGCCTGGTGGGCGGTGCCACCCGATCACAAGGGCTGGCAAGGCTTTCGGAGCCTGGGGAGCGGACACCCGCACAAAGGGTGGCCAGGCGGCCCGGTCCGGGTTTTTTCTTCTTTTCTTCTTTCTTTCACACGCCTGGTGGGCGGTGCCACCCGATCACAAGGGCTGGCAAGGCTTTCGAAGCCTGGGGAGCGGACACCCTCACAAATGGTGGCCAGGCGGCCCGGTCCGGGTTTTTTCTTCTTTTCTTCTTTCTTTCACACGCCTGGTGGGCGGTGCCACCCCATCACAAGGGCTGGCAAGGCTTTCGGAGCCTGGGGAGCGGACACCCGCACAAAGGGTGGCCAGGCGGCCCGGTCCGGGTTTTTTCTTCTTTTCTTCTTTCTTTCACACGCCTGGTGGGCGGTGCCACCCGATCACAAGGGCTGGCAAGGCTTTCGGAGCCTGGGGAGAGGACACCCTCACAAAGGGTGGCCAGGCGGCCCGGTCCGGGTTTTTTCTTCTTTTCTTCTTTCTTTCACACGCCTGGTGGGCGGTGCCACCCCATCAAAAGGGCTGGCAAGGCTTTCGGAGCCTGGGGAGCGGACACCCTCACAAAGGGTGGCCAGGCGGCCCGGTCCGGGTTTTTTCTTCTTTTCTTCTTTCTTTCACACGCCTGGTGGGCGGTGCCACCCGATCACAAGGGCTGGCAAGGCTTTCGGAGCCTGGGGAGCGGACACTCTCACAAATGTTGGCCAGGCGGCCCGGTCCGGGTTTTTTCTTCTTTTCTTCTTTCTTTCACACGCCTGGTGGGCGGTGCCACCCCATCACAAGGGCTGGCAAGGCTTTCGGAGCCTGGGGAGCGGACACCCGCACAAAGGGTGGCCAGGCGGCCCGGTCCGGGTTTTTTCTTCTTTTCTTCTTTCTTTCACACGCCTGGTGGGCGGTGCCACCCGATCACAAGGGCTGGCAAGGCTTTCGGAGCCTGGGGAGCGGACACCCTCACAAATGGTGGCCAGGTGGCCCGGTCCGGGTTTTTTCTTCTTTTCTTCTTTCTTTCACACGCCTGGTGGGCGGTGCCACCCCATCACAAGGGCTGGCAAGGCTTTCGGAGCCTGGGGAGCGGACACCCGCACAAAGGGTGGCCAGGCGGCCCGGTCCGGGTTTTTTCTTCTTTTCTTCTTTCTTTCACACGCCTGGTGGGCGGTGCCACCCGATCACAAGGGCTGGCAAGGCTTTCGGAGCCTGGGGAGAGGACACCCTCACAAAGGGTGGCCAGGCGGCCCGGTCCGGGTTTTTTCTTCTTTTCTTCTTTCTTTCACACGCCTGGTGGGCGGTGCCACCCCATCACAAGGGCTGGCAAGGCTTTCGGAGCCTGGGGAGCGGACACCCGCACAAAGGGTGGCCAGGCGGACCGGTCCGGGTTTTTTCTTCTTTTCTTCTTTCTTTCACACGCCTGGTGGGCGGTGCCACCCGATCACAAGGGCTGGCAAGGCTTTCGTAGCCTGGGGAGCGGACACCCTCACAAAGGGTGGCCAGGCGGCCCGGTCCGGGTTTTTTCTTCTTTTCTTCTTTCTTTCACACGCCTGGTGGGCGGTGCCACCCGATCAGAAGGGCTGGCAAGGCTTTCGGAGCCTGGGGAGCGGACATCCGCACAAAGGGTGGCCAGGCGGCCCGGTCCGGGTTTTTTCTTCTTTTCTTCTTTCTTTCACACGCCTGGTGGGCGGTGCCACCCGATCACAAGGGCTGGCAAGGATTTCGGAGCCTGGGGAGCGGACACCCACACAAAGGGTGGCCAGGCGGCCCGGTCCGGGTTTTTTCTTCTTTTCTTCTTTCTTTCACACACCTGGTGGGCGGTGCCACCCGATCACAAGGGCTGGCAAGGCTTTCGTAGCCTGGGGAGCGGACACCCGCACAAAGGGTGGCCAGGCGGCCCGGTCCGGGTTTTTTCTTCTTTTCTTCTTTCTTTCACACGCCTGGTGGGCGGTGCCACCCGATCACAAGGGCTGGCAAGGCTTTCGTAGCCTGGGGAGCGGACACCCTCACAAAGGGTGGCCAGGCGGCCCGGTCCGGGTTTTTTCTTCTTTTCTTCTTTCTTTCACACGCCTGGTGGGCGGTGCCACCCGATCACAAGGGCTGGCAAGGCTTTCGTAGCCTGGGGAGCGGACACCCTCACAAAGGGTGGCCAGGCGGCCCGGTCCGGGTTTTTTCTTCTTTTCTTCTTTCTTTCACACGCCTGGTGGGTGGTGCCACCCGATCACAAGGGCTGGCAAGGCTTTCGGAGCCTGGGGAGCGGACACCCTCACAAAGGGTGGCCAGGCGGCCCGGTCCGGGTTTTTTCTTCTTTTCTTCTTTCTTTCACACGCCTGGTGGGCGGTGCCACCCGATCACAAGGGCTGGCAAGGCTTTCGGAGCCCGGGGAGCGGACACCCGCACAAAGGGTGGCCAGGCGGCCCGGTCCGGGTTTTTTCTTCTTTTCTTCTTTCTTTCACACGCCTGGTGGGCGGTGCCACCCGATCACAAGGGCTGGCAAGGCTTTCGTAGCCTGGGGAGCGGACACCCTCACAAAGGGTGGCCAGGCGGCCCGGTCCGGGTTTTTTCTTCTTTTCTTCTTTCTTTCACACGCCTGGTGGGCGGTGCCACCCGATCACAAGGGCTGGCAAGGCTTTCGTAGCCTGGGGAGCGGACACCCGCACAAAGGGTGGCCAGGCGGCCCGGTCCGGGTTTTTTCTTCTTTTCTTCTTTCTTTCACACGCCTGGTGGGCGGTGCCACCCGATCACAAGGGCTGGCAAGGCTTTCGGAGCCTGGGGAGCGGACACCCTCACAAATGTTGGCCAGGCGGCCCGGTCCGGGTTTTTTCTTCTTTTCTTCTTTCTTTCACACGCCTGGTGGGCGGTGCCACCCGATCACAAGGGCTGGCAAGGATTTCGGAGCCTGGGGAGCGGACACCCACACAAAGGGTGGCCAGGCGGCCCGGTCCGGGTTTTTTCTTCTTTTCTTCTTTCTTTCACACGCCTGGTGGGCGGTGCCTCCCGATCACAAGGGCTGGCAAGGCTTTCGTAGCCTGGGGAGCGGACACCCTCACAAAGGGTGGCCAGGCGGCCCGGTCTGGGTTTTTTCTTCTTTTCTTCTTTCTTTCACACGCCTGGTGGGCGGTGCCACCCCATCACAAGGGCTGGCAAGGCTTTCGGAGCCTGGGGAGCGGACACCCGCACAAAGGGTGGCCAGGCGGACCGGTCCGGGTTTTTTCTTCTTTTCTTCTTTCTTTCACACGCCTGGTGGGCGGTGCCACCCGATCACAAGGGCTGGCAAGGCTTTCGTAGCCTGGGGAGCGGACACCCTCACAAAGGGTGGCCAGGCGGCCCGGTCCGGGTTTTTTCTTCTTTTCTTCTTTCTTTCACACGCCTGGTGGGCGGTGCCACCCGATCAGAAGGGCTGGCAAGGCTTTCGGAGCCTGGGGAGCGGACACCCGCACAAAGGGTGGCCAGGCGGCCCGGTCCGGGTTTTTTCTTCTTTTCTTCTTTCTTTCACACGCCTGGTGGGCGGTGCCACCCGATCACAAGGGCTGGCAAGGCTTTCGGAGCCTGGGGAGCGAACACCCTCACAAAGGGTGGCCAGGCGGCCCGGTCCGGGTTTTTTCTTCTTTTCTTCTTTCTTTCACACGCCTGGTGGGCGGTGCCACCCGATCACAAGGGCTGGCAAGGCTTTCGTAGCCTGGGGAGCGGACACCCTCACAAAGGGTGGCCAGGCGGCCCGGTCCGGGTTTTTTCTTCTTTTCTTCTTTCTTTCACACGCCTGGTGGGCGGTGCCACCCGATCACAAGGGCTGGCAAGGCTTTCGGAGCCTGGGGAGCGGACACCCTCACAAATGTTGGCCAGGCGGCCCGGTCCGGGTTTTTTCTTCTTTTCTTCTTTCTTTCACACGCCTGGTGGGCGGTGCCACCCCATCACAAGGGCTGGCAAGGCTTTCGGAGCCTGGGGAGCGGACACCCTCACAAAGGGTGGCCAGGCGGCCCGGTCCGGGTTTTTTCTTCTTTTCTTCTTTCTTTCACACGCCTGGTGGGCGGTGCCACCCGATCACAAGGGCTGGCAAGGCTGTCGGAGCCTGGGGAGCGGACACCCTCACAAAGGGTGGCCAGGCGGCCCGGTCCGGGTTTTTTCTTCTTTTCTTCTTTCTTTCACACGCCTGGTGGGCGGTGCCACCCGATCACAAGGGCTGGCAAGGCTTTCGGAGCCCGGGGAGCGGACACCCGCACAAAGGGTGGCCAGGCGGCCCGGTCCGGGTTTTTTCTTCTTTTCTTCTTTCTTTCACACGCCTGGTGGGCGGTGCCACCCGATCACAAGGGCTGGCAAGGCTTTCGTAGCCTGGGGAGCGGACACCCTCACAAAGGGTGGCCAGGCGGCCCGGTCCGGGTTTTTTCTTCTTTTCTTCTTTCTTTCACACGCCTGGTGGGCGGTGCCACCCGATCACAAGGGCTGGCAAGGCTTTCGTAGCCTGGGGAGCGGACACCCGCACAAAGGGTGGCCAGGCGGCCCGGTCCGGGTTTTTTCTTCTTTTCTTCTTTCTTTCACACGCCTGGTGGGCGGTGCCACCCGATCACAAGGGCTGGCAAGGCTTTCGGAGCCTGGGGAGCGGACACCCTCACAAATGTTGGCCAGGCGGCCCGGTCCGGGTTTTTTCTTCTTTTCTTCTTTCTTTCACACGCCTGGTGGGCGGTGCCACCCCATCACAAGGGCTGGCAAGGCTTTCGGAGCCTGGGGAGCGGACACCCGCACAAAGGGTGGCCAGGCGGCCCGGTCCGGGTTTTTTCTTCTTTTCTTCTTTCTTTCACACGCCTGGTGGGCGGTGCCACCCGATCACAAGGGCTGGCAAGGCTTTCGGAGCCTGGGGAGAGGACACCCTCACAAAGGGTGGCCAGGCGGCCCGGTCCGGGTTTTTTCTTCTTTTCTTCTTTCTTTCACACGCCTGGTGGGTGGTGCCACCCCATCACAAGGGCTGGCAAGGCTTTCGGAGCCTGGGGAGCGGACACCCGCACAAAGGGTGGCCAGGCGGCCCGGTCCGGGTTTTTTCTTCTTTTCTTCTTTCTTTCACACGCCTGGTGGGCGGTGCCACCCGATCACAAGGGCTGGCAAGGCTTTCGTAGCCTGGGGAGCGGACACCCGCACAAAGGGTGGCCAGGCGGCCCGGTCCGGGTTTTTTCTTCTTTTCTTCTTTCTTTCACACGCCTGGTGGGCGGTGCCACCCGATCACAAGGGCTGGCAAGGCTTTCGGAGCCTGGGGAGCGGACACCCTCACAAAGGGTGGCCAGGCGGCCCGGTCCGGGTTTTTTCTTCTTTTCTTCTTTCTTTCACACGCCTGGTGGGCGGTGCCACCCGATCACAAGGGCTGGCAAGGATTTCGGAGCCTGGGGAGCGGACACCCACACAAAGGGTGGCCAGGCGGCCCGGTCTGGGTTTTTTCTTCTTTTCTTCTTTCTTTCACACGCCTGGTGGGCGGTGCCACCCCATCACAAGGGCTGGCAAGGCTTTCGGAGCCTGGGGAGCGGACACCCGCACAAAGGGTGGCCAGGCGGCCCAGTCCGGGTTTTTTCTTCTTTTCTTCTTTCTTTCACACGCCTGGTGGACGGTGCCACCCCATCACAAGGGCTGGCAAGGCTTTCGGAGCCTGGGGAGCGGACACCCTCACTAAGGGTGGCCAGGCGGCCCGGTCCGGGTTTTTTCTTCTTTTCTTCTTTCTTTCACACGCCTGGTGGGCGGTGCCACCCGATCACAAGGGCTGGCAAGGCTTTCGGAGCCTGGGGAGCGGACACCCGCACAAAGGGTGGCCAGGTGGCCCGGTCCGGGTTTTTTCTTCTTTTCTTCTTTCTTTCACACGCCTGGTGGGCGGTGCCACCCGATCACAAGGGCTGGCAAGGCTTTCGGAGCCTGGGGAGCGGACACCCTCACAAAGGGTGGCCAGGCGGCCCGGTCCGGGTTTTTTCTTCTTTTCTTCTTTCTTTCACACGCCTGGTGGGCGGTGCCACCCCATCACAAGGGCTGGCAAGGCTTTCGGAGCCTGGGGAGAGGACACCCTCACAAAGGGTGGCCAGGCGGCCCGGTCCGGGTTTTTTCTTCTTTTCTTCTTTCTTTCACACGCCTGGTGGGCGGTGCCACCCGATCACAAGGGCTGGCAAGGCTTTCGGAGCCTGGGGAGCGGACACCCTCACAAAGGGTGGCCAGGCGGCCCGGTCCGGGTTTTTTCTTCTTTTCTTCTTTCTTTCACACGCCTGGTGGGCGGTGCCACCCCATCACAAGGGCTGGCAAGGCTTTCGGAGCCTGGGGAGCGGACACCCGCACAAAGGGTGGCCAGGCGGCCCGGTCTGGGTTTTTTCTTCTTTTCTTCTTTCTTTCACACGCCTGGTGGACGGTGCCACCCCATCACAAGGGCTGGCAAGGCTTTCGGAGCCTGGGGAGCGGACACCCTCACTAAGGGTGGCCAGGCGGCCCGGTCCGGGTTTTTTCTTCTTTTCTTCTTTCTTTCACACGCCTGGTGGGCGGTGCCACCCGATCACAAGGGCTGGCAAGGCTTTCGGAGCCTGGGGAGCGGACACCCTCACAAAGGGTGGCCAGGCGGCCCGGTCCGGGTTTTTTCTTCTTTTCTTCTTTCTTTCACACGCCTGGTGGGCGGTGCCACCCGATCACAAGGGCTGGCAAGGCTTTCGGAGCCTGGGGAGAGGACACCCTCACAAAGGGTGGCCAGGCGGCCCGGTCCGGGTTTTTTCTTCTTTTCTTCTTTCTTTCACACGCCTGGTGGGTGGTGCCACCCCATCACAAGGGCTGGCAAGGCTTTCGGAGCCTGGGGAGCGGACACCCGCACAAAGGGTGGCCAGGCGGCCCGGTCCGGGTTTTTTCTTCTTTTCTTCTTTCTTTCACACGCCTGGTGGGCGGTGCCACCCGATCACAAGGGCTGGCAAGGCTTTCGTAGCCTGGGGAGCGGACACCCGCACAAAGGGTGGCCAGGCGGCCCGGTCCGGGTTTTTTCTTCTTTTCTTCTTTCTTTCACACGCCTGGTGGGCGGTGCCACCCGATCACAAGGGCTGGCAAGGCTTTCGGAGCCTGGGGAGCGGACACCCTCACAAAGGGTGGCCAGGCGGCCCGGTCCGGGTTTTTTCTTCTTTTCTTCTTTCTTTCACAGGCCTGGTGGGCGGTGCCACCCGATCACAAGGGCTGGCAAGGCTTTCGTAGCCTGGGGAGCGGACACCCTCACGAAGGGTGGCCAGGCGGCCCGGTCCGGGTTTTTTCTTCTTTTCTTCTTTCTTTCACACGCCTGGTGGGCGGTGCCACCCGATCACAAGGGCTGGCAAGGCTTTCGGAGCCTGGGGAGCGGACACCCGCACAAAGGGTGGCCAGGCGGCCCGGTCCGGGTTTTTTCTTCTTTTCTTCTTTCTTTCACGCGCCTGGTGGGCGGTGCCACCCGATCACAAGGGCTGGCAAGGCTTTCGGAGCCTGGGGAGCGGACACCCGCACAAAGGGTGGCCAGGCGGCCCGGTCCGGGTTTTTTCTTCTTTTCTTCTTTCTTTCACACGCCTGGTGGGCGGTGCCACCCGATCACAAGGGCTGGCAAGGCTTTCGGAGCCTGTGGAGCGGACACCCTCACAAAGGGTGGCCAGGCGGCCCGGTCCGGGTTTTTTCTTCTTTTCTTCTTTCTTTCACACGCCTGGTGGGCGGTGCCACCCGATCACAAGGGCTGGCAAGGCTTTCGGAGCCTGGGGAGCGGACACCCTCACAAAGGGTGGCCAGGCGGCCCGGTCCGGGTTTTTTCTTCTTTTCTTCTTTCTTTCACACGCCTGGTGGGCGGTGCCACCCGATCACAAGGGCTGGCAAGGCTTTCGGAGCCTGGGGAGCGGACACCCTCACAAAGGGTGGCCAGGCGGCCCGGTCCGGGTTTTTTCTTCTTTTCTTCTTTCTTTCACACGCCTGGTGGGCGGTGCCACCCGATCACAAGGGCTGGCAAGGATTTCGGAGCCTGGGGAGCGGACACCCACACAAAGGGTGGCCAGGCGGCCCGGTCCGGGTTTTTTCTTCTTTTCTTCTTTCTTTCACACGCCTGGTGGGCGGTGCCACCCGATCACAAGGGCTGGCAAGGATTTCGGAGCCTGGGGAGAGGACACCCGCACAAAGGGTGGCCAGGCGGCCCGGTCCGGGTTTTTTCTTCTTTTCTACTTTCTTTCACGCGCCTGGTGGGCGGTGCCACCCCATCACAAGGGCTGGCAAGGCTTTCGGAGCCTGGGGAGCGGACACCCGCACAAAGGGTGGCCAAGCGGCCCGGTCCGGGTTTTTTCTTCTTTTCTTCTTTCTTTCACACGCCTGGTGGGCGGTGCCACCCGATCACAAGGGCTGGCAAGGCTTTCGGAGCCTGGGGAGCGGACACCCTCACAAAGGGTGGCCAGGCGGCCCGGTCCGGGTTTTTTCTTCTTTTCTTCTTTCTTTCACACGCCTGGTGGGCGGTGCCACCCGATCACAAGGGCTGGCAAGGCTTTCGGAGCCTGGGGAGCGGACACCCTCACAAAGGGTGGCCAGGCGGCCCGGTCCGGGTTTTTTCTTCTTTTCTTCTTTCTTTCACACGCCTGGTGGGCGGTGCCACCCGATCACAAGGGCTGGCAAGGCTTTCGGAGCCTGGGGAGCGGACACCCGCACAAAGGGTGGCCAGGCGGCCCGGTCCGGGTTTTTTCTTCTTTTCTTCTTTCTTTCACACGCCTGGTGGGCGGTGCCACCCCATCACAAGGGCTGGCAAGGCTTTCGGAGCCTGGGGAGCGGACACCCTCACAAAGGGTGGCCAGGCGGCCCGGTCCGGGTTTTTTCTTCTTTTCTTCTTTCTTTCACACGCCTGGTGGGCGGTGCCACCCGATCACAAGGGCTGGCAAGGATTTCGGAGCCTGGGGAGCGGACACCCACACAAAGGGTGGCCAGGCGGCCCGGTCTGGGTTTTTTCTTCTTTTCTTCTTTCTTTCACACGCCTGGTGGGCGGTGCCACCCCATCACAAGGGCTGGCAAGGCTTTCGGAGCCTGGGGAGCGGACACCCGCACAAAGGGTGGCCAGGCGGCCCAGTCCGGGTTTTTTCTTCTTTTCTTCTTTCTTTCACACGCCTGGTGGACGGTGCCACCCCATCACAAGGGCTGGCAAGGCTTTCGGAGCCTGGGGAGCGGACACCCTCACTAAGGGTGGCCAGGTGGCCCGGTCCGGGTTTTTTCTTCTTTTCTTCTTTCTTTCACACGCCTGGTGGGCGGTGCCACCCGATCACAAGGGCTGGCAAGGCTTTCGGAGCCTGGGGAGCGGACACCCGCACAAAGGGTGGCCAGGTGGCCCGGTCCGGGTTTTTTCTTCTTTTCTTCTTTCTTTCACACGCCTGGTGGGCGGTGCCACCCGATCACAAGGGCTGGCAAGGCTTTCGGAGCCTGGGGAGCGGACACCCTCACAAAGGGTGGCCAGGCGGCCCGGTCCGGGTTTTTTCTTCTTTTCTTCTTTCTTTCACACGCCTGGTGGGCGGTGCCACCCCATCACAAGGGCTGGCAAGGCTTTCGGAGCCTGGGGAGAGGACACCCTCACAAAGGGTGGCCAGGCGGCCCGGTCCGGGTTTTTTCTTCTTTTCTTCTTTCTTTCACACGCCTGGTGGGCGGTGCCACCCGATCACAAGGGCTGGCAAGGCTTTCGGAGCCTGGGGAGCGGACACCCTCACAAAGGGTGGCCAGGCGGCCCGGTCCGGGTTTTTTCTTCTTTTCTTCTTTCTTTCACACGCCTGGTGGGCGGTGCCACCCCATCACAAGGGCTGGCAAGGCTTTCGGAGCCTGGGGAGCGGACACCCGCACAAAGGGTGGCCAGGCGGCCCGGTCTGGGTTTTTTCTTCTTTTCTTCTTTCTTTCACACGCCTGGTGGACGGTGCCACCCCATCACAAGGGCTGGCAAGGCTTTCGGAGCCTGGGGAGCGGACACCCTCACTAAGGGTGGCCAGGCGGCCCGGTCCGGGTTTTTTCTTCTTTTCTTCTTTCTTTCACACGCCTGGTGGGCGGTGCCACCCGATCACAAGGGCTGGCAAGGCTTTCGGAGCCTGGGGAGCGGACACCCTCACAAAGGGTGGCCAGGCGGCCCGGTCCGGGTTTTTTCTTCTTTTCTTCTTTCTTTCACAGGCCTGGTGGGCGGTGCCACCCGATCACAAGGGCTGGCAAGGCTTTCGGAGCCTGGGGAGCGGACACCCGCACAAAGGGTGGCCAGGCGGCCCGGTCCGGGTTTTTTCTTCTTTTCTTCTTTCTTTCACGCGCCTGGTGGGCGGTGCCACCCGATCACAAGGGCTGGCAAGGCTTTCGGAGCCTGGGGAGCGGACACCCTCACAAAGGGTGGCCAGGCGGCCCGGTCCGGGTTTTTTCTTCTTTTCTTCTTTCTTTCACGCGCCTTGTGGGCGGTGCCACCCCATCACAAGGGCTGGCAAGGCTTTCGTAGCCTGGGGAGCGGACACCCGCACAAAGGGTGGCCAGTCGGCCCGGTCCGGGTTTTTTCTTCTTTTCTTCTTTCTTTCACACGCCTGGTGGGCGGTGCCACCCGATCACAAGGGCTGGCAAGGATTTCGGAGCCTGGGGAGCGGACACCCACACAAAGGGTGGCCAGGCGGCCCGGTCCGGGTTTTTTCTTCTTTTCTTCTTTCTTTCACACGCCTGGTGGGCGGTGCCACCCGATCACAAGGGCTGGCAAGGCTTTCGGAGCCTGGGGAGCGGACACCCGCACAAAGGGTGGCCAGGCGGCCCGGTCCGGGTTTTTTCTTCTTTTCTTCTTTCTTTCACACGCCTGGTGGGCGGTGCCACCCGATCACAAGGGCTGGCAAGGCTTTCGGAGCCTGGGGAGCGGACACCCTCACAAAGGGTGGCCAGGCGGCCCGGTCCGGGTTTTTTCTTCTTTTCTTCTTTCTTTCACACGCCTGGTGGGCGGTGCCACCCGATCACAAGGGCTGGCAAGGCTTTCGGAGCCTGGGGAGCGGACACCCTCACTAAGGGTGGCCAGGCGGCCCGGTCCGGGTTTTTTCTTCTTTTCTTCTTTCTTTCACACGCCTGGTGGGCGGTGCCACCCGATCACAAGGGCTGGCAAGGCTTTCGGAGCCTGGGGAGCGGACACCCTCACAAAGGGTGGCCAGGCGGCCCGGTCCGGGTTTTTTCTTCTTTTCTTCTTTCTTTCACACGCCTGGTGGGCGGTGCCACCCGATCACAAGGGCTGGCAAGGCTTTCGGAGCCTGGGGAGCGGACACCCTCACAAAGGGTGGCCAGGCGGCCCGGTCCGGGTTTTTTCTTCTTTTCTTCTTTCTTTTACGCGCCTGGTGGGCGGTGCCACCCGATCACAAGGGCTGGCAAGGCTTTCGGAGCCTGGGGAGCGGACACCCGCACAAAGGGTGGCCAGGCGGCCCGGTCCGGGTTTTTTCTTCTTTTCTTCTTTCTTTCACACGCCTGGTGGGCGGTGCCACCCGATCACAAGGGCTGGCAAGGCTTTCGGAGCCTGGGGAGCGGACACCCTCACAAAGGGTGGCCAGGCGGCCCGGTCCGGGTTTTTTCTTCTTTTCTTCTTTCTTTCACACGCCTGGTGGGCGGTGCCACCCGATCACAAGGGCTGGCAAGGCTTTCGGAGCCTGGGGAGCGGACACCCGCACAAAGGGTGGCCAAGCGGCCCGGTCCGGGTTTTTTCTTCTTTTCTTCTTTCTTTCACACGCCTGGTGGGCGGTGCCACCCGATCACAAGGGCTGGCAAGGCTTTCGGAGCCTGGGGAGCGGACACCCTCACAAAGGGTGGCCAGGCGGCCCGGTCCGGGTTTTTTCTTCTTTTCTTCTTTCTTTCACACGCCTGGTGGGCGGTGCCACCCGATCACAAGGGCTGGCAAGGCTTTCGGAGCCTGGGGAGCGGACACCCTCACAAAGGGTGGCCAGGCGGCCCGGTCCGGGTTTTTTCTTCTTTTCTTCTTTCTTTCACACGCCTGGTGGGCGGTGCCACCCGATCACAAGGGCTGGCAAGGCTTTCGGAGCCTGGGGAGCGGACACCCGCACAAAGGGTGGCCAGGCGGCCCGGTCCGGGTTTTTTCTTCTTTTCTTCTTTCTTTCACACGCCTGGTGGGCGGTGCCACCCCATCACAAGGGCTGGCAAGGCTTTCGGAGCCTGGGGAGCGGACACCCTCACAAAGGGTGGCCAGGCGGCCCGGTCCGGGTTTTTTCTTCTTTTCTTCTTTCTTTCACACGCCTGGTGGGCGGTGCCACCCGATCACAAGGGCTGGCAAGGATTTCGGAGCCTGGGGAGCGGACACCCACACAAAGGGTGGCCAGGCGGCCCGGTCTGGGTTTTTTCTTCTTTTCTTCTTTCTTTCACACGCCTGGTGGGCGGTGCCACCCCATCACAAGGGCTGGCAAGGCTTTCGGAGCCTGGGGAGCGGACACCCGCACAAAGGGTGGCCAGGCGGCCCAGTCCGGGTTTTTTCTTCTTTTCTTCTTTCTTTCACACGCCTGGTGGACGGTGCCACCCCATCACAAGGGCTGGCAAGGCTTTCGGAGCCTGGGGAGCGGACACCCTCACTAAGGGTGGCCAGGCGGCCCGGTCCGGGTTTTTTCTTCTTTTCTTCTTTCTTTCACACGCCTGGTGGGCGGTGCCACCCGATCACAAGGGCTGGCAAGGCTTTCGGAGCCTGGGGAGCGGACACCCGCACAAAGGGTGGCCAGGTGGCCCGGTCCGGGTTTTTTCTTCTTTTCTTCTTTCTTTCACACGCCTGGTGGGCGGTGCCACCCGATCACAAGGGCTGGCAAGGCTTTCGGAGCCTGGGGAGCGGACACCCTCACAAAGGGTGGCCAGGCGGCCCGGTCCGGGTTTTTTCTTCTTTTCTTCTTTCTTTCACACGCCTGGTGGGCGGTGCCACCCCATCACAAGGGCTGGCAAGGCTTTCGGAGCCTGGGGAGAGGACACCCTCACAAAGGGTGGCCAGGCGGCCCGGTCCGGGTTTTTTCTTCTTTTCTTCTTTCTTTCACACGCCTGGTGGGCGGTGCCACCCGATCACAAGGGCTGGCAAGGCTTTCGGAGCCTGGGGAGCGGACACCCTCACAAAGGGTGGCCAGGCGGCCCGGTCCGGGTTTTTTCTTCTTTTCTTCTTTCTTTCACACGCCTGGTGGGCGGTGCCACCCCATCACAAGGGCTGGCAAGGCTTTCGGAGCCTGGGGAGCGGACACCCGCACAAAGGGTGGCCAGGCGGCCCGGTCTGGGTTTTTTCTTCTTTTCTTCTTTCTTTCACACGCCTGGTGGACGGTGCCACCCCATCACAAGGGCTGGCAAGGCTTTCGGAGCCTGGGGAGCGGACACCCTCACTAAGGGTGGCCAGGCGGCCCGGTCCGGGTTTTTTCTTCTTTTCTTCTTTCTTTCACATGCCTGGTGGGCGGTGCCACCCGATCACAAGGGCTGGCAAGGCTTTCGGAGCCTGGGGAGCGGACACCCTCACAAAGGGTGGCCAGGCGGCCCGGTCCGGGTTTTTTCTTCTTTTCTTCTTTCTTTCACACGCCTGGTGGGCGGTGCCACCCGATCACAAGGGCTGGCAAGGCTTTCGGAGCCTGGGGAGAGGACACCCTCACAAAGGGTGGCCAGGCGGCCCGGTCCGGGTTTTTTCTTCTTTTCTTCTTTCTTTCACACGCCTGGTGGGTGGTGCCACCCCATCACAAGGGCTGGCAAGGCTTTCGGAGCCTGGGGAGCGGACACCCGCACAAAGGGTGGCCAGGCGGCCCGGTCCGGGTTTTTTCTTCTTTTCTTCTTTCTTTCACACGCCTGGTGGGCGGTGCCACCCGATCACAAGGGCTGGCAAGGCTTTCGTAGCCTGGGGAGCGGACACCCGCACAAAGGGTGGCCAGGCGGCCCGGTCCGGGTTTTTTCTTCTTTTCTTCTTTCTTTCACACGCCTGGTGGGCGGTGCCACCCGATCACAAGGGCTGGCAAGGCTTTCGGAGCCTGGGGAGCGGACACCCTCACAAAGGGTGGCCAGGCGGCCCGGTCCGGGTTTTTTCTTCTTTTCTTCTTTCTTTCACAGGCCTGGTGGGCGGTGCCACCCGATCACAAGGGCTGGCAAGGCTTTCGTAGCCTGGGGAGCGGACACCCTCACGAAGGGTGGCCAGGCGGCCCGGTCCGGGTTTTTTCTTCTTTTCTTCTTTCTTTCACACGCCTGGTGGGCGGTGCCACCCGATCACAAGGGCTGGCAAGGCTTTCGGAGCCTGGGGAGCGGACACCCTCACAAAGGGTGGCCAGGCGGCCCGGTCCGGGTTTTTTCTTCTTTTCTTCTTTCTTTCACGCGCCTGGTGGGCGGTGCCACCCGATCACAAGGGCTGGCAAGGCTTTCGGAGCCTGGGGAGCGGACACCCTCACAAAGGGTGGCCAGGCGGCCCGGTCCGGGTTTTTTCTTCTTTTCTTCTTTCTTTCACGCGCCTTGTGGGCGGTGCCACCCCATCACAAGGGCTGGCAAGGCTTTCGTAGCCTGGGGAGCGGACACCCGCACAAAGGGTGGCCAGTCGGCCCGGTCCGGGTTTTTTCTTCTTTTCTTCTTTCTTTCACACGCCTGGTGGGCGGTGCCACCCGATCACAAGGGCTGGCAAGGATTTCGGAGCCTGGGGAGCGGACACCCACACAAAGGGTGGCCAGGCGGCCCGGTCCGGGTTTTTTCTTCTTTTCTTCTTTCTTTCACACGCCTGGTGGGCGGTGCCACCCGATCACAAGGGCTGGCAAGGCTTTCGGAGCCTGGGGAGCGGACACCCGCACAAAGGGTGGCCAGGCGGCCCGGTCCGGGTTTTTTCTTCTTTTCTTCTTTCTTTCACACGCCTGGTGGGCGGTGCCACCCGATCACAAGGGCTGGCAAGGCTTTCGGAGCCTGGGGAGCGGACACCCTCACAAAGGGTGGCCAGGCGGCCCGGTCCGGGTTTTTTCTTCTTTTCTTCTTTCTTTCACACGCCTGGTGGGCGGTGCCACCCGATCACAAGGGCTGGCAAGGCTTTCGGAGCCTGGGGAGCGGACACCCTCACAAAGGGTGGCCAGGCGGCCCGGTCCGGGTTTTTTCTTCTTTTCTTCTTTCTTTCACACGCCTGGTGGGCGGTGCCACCCGATCACAAGGGCTGGCAAGGATTTCGGAGCCTGGGGAGCGGACACCCACACAAAGGGTGGCCAGGCGGCCCGGTCCGGGTTTTTTCTTCTTTTCTTCTTTCTTTCACACGCCTGGTGGGCGGTGCCACCCGATCACAAGGGCTGGCAAGGATTTCGGAGCCTGGGGAGAGGACACCCGCACAAAGGGTGGCCAGGCGGCCCGGTCCGGGTTTTTTCTTCTTTTCTACTTTCTTTCACGCGCCTGGTGGGCGGTGCCACCCCATCACAAGGGCTGGCAAGGCTTTCGGAGCCTGGGGAGCGGACACCCGCACAAAGGGTGGCCAAGCGGCCCGGTCCGGGTTTTTTCTTCTTTTCTTCTTTCTTTCACACGCCTGGTGGGCGGTGCCACCCGATCACAAGGGCTGGCAAGGCTTTCGGAGCCTGGGGAGCGGACACCCTCACAAAGGGTGGCCAGGCGGCCCGGTCCGGGTTTTTTCTTCTTTTCTTCTTTCTTTCACACGCCTGGTTGGCGGTGCCACCCGATCACAAGGGCTGGCAAGGCTTTCGGAGCCTGGGGAGCGAACACCCGCACAAAGGGTGGCCAGGCGGCCCGGTCCGGGTTTTTTCTTCTTTTCTTCTTTCTTTCACACGCCTGGTGGGCGGTGCCACCCGATCACAAGGGCTGGCAAGGCTTTCGGAGCCTGGGGAGCGGACACCCTCACAAAGGGTGGCCAGGCGGCCCGGTCCGGGTTTTTTCTTCTTTTCTTCTTTCTTTCACACGCCTGGTGGGCGGTGCCACCCGATCACAAGGGCTGGCAAGGCTTTCGGAGCCTGGGGAGCGGACACCCTCACAAAGGGTGGCCAGGCGGCCCGGTCCGGGTTTTTTCTTCTTTTCTTCTTTCTTTTACGCGCCTGGTGGGCGGTGCCACCCGATCACAAGGGCTGGCAAGGCTTTCGGAGCCTGGGGAGCGGACACCCGCACAAAGGGTGGCCAGGCGGCCCGGTCCGGGTTTTTTCTTCTTTTCTTCTTTCTTTCACACGCCTGGTGGGCGGTGCCACCCGATCACAAGGGCTGGCAAGGCTTTCGGAGCCTGGGGAGCGGACACCCTCACAAAGGGTGGCCAGGCGGCCCGGTCCGGGTTTTTTCTTCTTTTCTTCTTTCTTTCACACGCCTGGTGGGCGGTGCCACCCGATCACAAGGGCTGGCAAGGCTTTCGGAGCCTGGGGAGCGGACACCCGCACAAAGGGTGGCCAGGCGGCCCGGTCCGGGTTTTTTCTTCTTTTCTTCTTTCTTTCACACGCCTGGTGGGCGGTGCCACCCGATCACAAGGGCTGGCAAGGCTTTCGGAGCCTGGGGAGCGGACACCCTCACAAAGGGTGGCCAGGCGGCCCGGTCCGGGTTTTTTCTTCTTTTCTTCTTTCTTTCACACGCCTGGTGGGCGGTGCCACCCGATCACAAGGGCTGGCAAGGCTTTCGGAGCCTGGGGAGCGGACACCCTCACAAAGGGTGGCCAGGCGGCCCGGTCCGGGTTTTTTCTTCTTTTCTTCTTTCTTTCACACGCCTGGTGGGCGGTGCCACCCGATCACAAGGGCTGGCAAGGATTTCGGAGCCTGGGGAGCGGACACCCACACAAAGGGTGGCCAGGCGGCCCGGTCCGGGTTTTTTCTTCTTTTCTTCTTTCTTTCACACGCCTGGTGGGCGGTGCCACCCGATCACAAGGGCTGGCAAGGATTTCGGAGCCTGGGGAGAGGACACCCGCACAAAGGGTGGCCAGGCGGCCCGGTCCGGGTTTTTTCTTCTTTTCTACTTTCTTTCACGCGCCTGGTGGGCGGTGCCACCCCATCACAAGGGCTGGCAAGGCTTTCGGAGCCTGGGGAGCGGACACCCGCACAAAGGGTGGCCAAGCGGCCCGGTCCGGGTTTTTTCTTCTTTTCTTCTTTCTTTCACACGCCTGGTGGGCGGTGCCACCCGATCACAAGGGCTGGCAAGGCTTTCGGAGCCTGGGGAGCGGACACCCTCACAAAGGGTGGCCAGGCGGCCCGGTCCGGGTTTTTTCTTCTTTTCTTCTTTCTTTCACACGCCTGGTTGGCGGTGCCACCCGATCACAAGGGCTGGCAAGGCTTTCGGAGCCTGGGGAGCGAACACCCGCACAAAGGGTGGCCAGGCGGCCCGGTCCGGGTTTTTTCTTCTTTTCTTCTTTCTTTCACACGCCTGGTGGGCGGTGCCACCCGATCACAAGGGCTGGCAAGGCTTTCGGAGCCTGGGGAGCGGACACCCTCACAAAGGGTGGCCAGGCGGCCCGGTCCGGGTTTTTTCTTCTTTTCTTCTTTCTTTCACACGCCTGGTGGGCGGTGCCACCCGATCACAAGGGCTGGCAAGGCTTTCGGAGCCTGGGGAGCGGACACCCTCACAAAGGGTGGCCAGGCGGCCCGGTCCGGGTTTTTTCTTCTTTTCTTCTTTCTTTTACGCGCCTGGTGGGCGGTGCCACCCGATCACAAGGGCTGGCAAGGCTTTCGGAGCCTGGGGAGCGGACACCCGCACAAAGGGTGGCCAGGCGGCCCGGTCCGGGTTTTTTCTTCTTTTCTTCTTTCTTTCACACGCCTGGTGGGCGGTGCCACCCGATCACAAGGGCTGGCAAGGCTTTCGGAGCCTGGGGAGCGGACACCCTCACAAAGGGTGGCCAGGCGGCCCGGTCCGGGTTTTTTCTTCTTTTCTTCTTTCTTTCACACGCCTGGTGGGCGGTGCCACCCGATCACAAGGGCTGGCAAGGCTTTCGGAGCCTGGGGAGCGGACACCCGCACAAAGGGTGGCCAAGCGGCCCGGTCCGGGTTTTTTCTTCTTTTCTTCTTTCTTTCACACGCCTGGTGGGCGGTGCCACCCGATCACAAGGGCTGGCAAGGCTTTCGGAGCCTGGGGAGCGGACACCCTCACAAAGGGTGGCCAGGCGGCCCGGTCCGGGTTTTTTCTTCTTTTCTTCTTTCTTTCACACGCCTGGTGGGCGGTGCCACCCGATCACAAGGGCTGGCAAGGCTTTCGGAGCCTGGGGAGCGGACACCCTCACAAAGGGTGGCCAGGCGGCCCGGTCCGGGTTTTTTCTTCTTTTCTTCTTTCTTTCACGCGCCTTGTGGGCGGTGCCACCCCATCACAAGGGCTGGCAAGGCTTTCGTAGCCTGGGGAGCGGACACCCGCACAAAGGGTGGCCAGTCGGCCCGGTCCGGGTTTTTTCTTCTTTTCTTCTTTCTTTCACACGCCTGGTGGGCGGTGCCACCCGATCACAAGGGCTGGCAAGGATTTCGGAGCCTGGGGAGCGGACACCCACACAAAGGGTGGCCAGGCGGCCCGGTCCGGGTTTTTTCTTCTTTTCTTCTTTCTTTCACACGCCTGGTGGGCGGTGCCACCCGATCACAAGGGCTGGCAAGGCTTTCGGAGCCTGGGGAGCGGACACCCGCACAAAGGGTGGCCAGGCGGCCCGGTCCGGGTTTTTTCTTCTTTTCTTCTTTCTTTCACACGCCTGGTGGGCGGTGCCACCCGATCACAAGGGCTGGCAAGGCTTTCGGAGCCTGGGGAGCGGACACCCTCACAAAGGGTGGCCAGGCGGCCCGGTCCGGGTTTTTTCTTCTTTTCTTCTTTCTTTCACACGCCTGGTGGGCGGTGCCACCCGATCACAAGGGCTGGCAAGGCTTTCGGAGCCTGGGGAGCGGACACCCTCACAAAGGGTGGCCAGGCGGCCCGGTCCGGGTTTTTTCTTCTTTTCTTCTTTCTTTCACACGCCTGGTGGGCGGTGCCACCCGATCACAAGGGCTGGCAAGGATTTCGGAGCCTGGGGAGCGGACACCCACACAAAGGGTGGCCAGGCGGCCCGGTCCGGGTTTTTTCTTCTTTTCTTCTTTCTTTCACACGCCTGGTGGGCGGTGCCACCCGATCACAAGGGCTGGCAAGGATTTCGGAGCCTGGGGAGAGGACACCCGCACAAAGGGTGGCCAGGCGGCCCGGTCCGGGTTTTTTCTTCTTTTCTACTTTCTTTCACGCGCCTGGTGGGCGGTGCCACCCCATCACAAGGGCTGGCAAGGCTTTCGGAGCCTGGGGAGCGGACACCCGCACAAAGGGTGGCCAAGCGGCCCGGTCCGGGTTTTTTCTTCTTTTCTTCTTTCTTTCACACGCCTGGTGGGCGGTGCCACCCGATCACAAGGGCTGGCAAGGCTTTCGGAGCCTGGGGAGCGGACACCCTCACAAAGGGTGGCCAGGCGGCCCGGTCCGGGTTTTTTCTTCTTTTCTTCTTTCTTTCACACGCCTGGTTGGCGGTGCCACCCGATCACAAGGGCTGGCAAGGCTTTCGGAGCCTGGGGAGCGAACACCCGCACAAAGGGTGGCCAGGCGGCCCGGTCCGGGTTTTTTCTTCTTTTCTTCTTTCTTTCACACGCCTGGTGGGCGGTGCCACCCGATCACAAGGGCTGGCAAGGCTTTCGGAGCCTGGGGAGCGGACACCCTCACAAAGGGTGGCCAGGCGGCCCGGTCCGGGTTTTTTCTTCTTTTCTTCTTTCTTTCACACGCCTGGTGGGCGGTGCCACCCGATCACAAGGGCTGGCAAGGCTTTCGGAGCCTGGGGAGCGGACACCCTCACAAAGGGTGGCCAGGCGGCCCGGTCCGGGTTTTTTCTTCTTTTCTTCTTTCTTTTACGCGCCTGGTGGGCGGTGCCACCCGATCACAAGGGCTGGCAAGGCTTTCGGAGCCTGGGGAGCGGACACCCGCACAAAGGGTGGCCAGGCGGCCCGGTCCGGGTTTTTTCTTCTTTTCTTCTTTCTTTCACACGCCTGGTGGGCGGTGCCACCCGATCACAAGGGCTGGCAAGGCTTTCGGAGCCTGGGGAGCGGACACCCTCACAAAGGGTGGCCAGGCGGCCCGGTCCGGGTTTTTTCTTCTTTTCTTCTTTCTTTCACACGCCTGGTGGGCGGTGCCACCCGATCACAAGGGCTGGCAAGGCTTTCGGAGCCTGGGGAGCGGACACCCGCACAAAGGGTGGCCAAGCGGCCCGGTCCGGGTTTTTTCTTCTTTTCTTCTTTCTTTCACACGCCTGGTGGGCGGTGCCACCCGATCACAAGGGCTGGCAAGGCTTTCGGAGCCTGGGGAGCGGACACCCTCACAAAGGGTGGCCAGGCGGCCCGGTCCGGGTTTTTTCTTCTTTTCTTCTTTCTTTCACACGCCTGGTGGGCGGTGCCACCCGATCACAAGGGCTGGCAAGGCTTTCGGAGCCTGGGGAGCGGACACCCTCACAAAGGGTGGCCAGGCGGCCCGGTCCGGGTTTTTTCTTCTTTTCTTCTTTCTTTCACACGCCTGGTGGGCGGTGCCACCCGATCACAAGGGCTGGCAAGGCTTTCGGAGCCTGGGGAGCGGACACCCGCACAAAGGGTGGCCAGGCGGCCCGGTCCGGGTTTTTTCTTCTTTTCTTCTTTCTTTCACACGCCTGGTGGGCGGTGCCACCCCATCACAAGGGCTGGCAAGGCTTTCGGAGCCTGGGGAGCGGACACCCTCACAAAGGGTGGCCAGGCGGCCCGGTCCGGGTTTTTTCTTCTTTTCTTCTTTCTTTCACACGCCTGGTGGGCGGTGCCACCCGATCACAAGGGCTGGCAAGGATTTCGGAGCCTGGGGAGCGGACACCCACACAAAGGGTGGCCAGGCGGCCCGGTCTGGGTTTTTTCTTCTTTTCTTCTTTCTTTCACACGCCTGGTGGGCGGTGCCACCCCATCACAAGGGCTGGCAAGGCTTTCGGAGCCTGGGGAGCGGACACCCTCACAAAGGGTGGCCAGGCGGCCCAGTCCGGGTTTTTTCTTCTTTTCTTCTTTCTTTCACACGCCTGGTGGACGGTGCCACCCCATCACAAGGGCTGGCAAGGCTTTCGGAGCCTGGGGAGCGGACACCCTCACTAAGGGTGGCCAGGCGGCCCGGTCCGGGTTTTTTCTTCTTTTCTTCTTTCTTTCACACGCCTGGTGGGCGGTGCCACCCGATCACAAGGGCTGGCAAGGCTTTCGGAGCCTGGGGAGCGGACACCCTCACAAAGGGTGGCCAGGCGGCCCGGTCCGGGTTTTTTCTTCTTTTCTTCTTTCTTTCACACGCCTGGTGGGCGGTGCCACCCGATCACAAGGGCTGGCAAGGCTTTCGGAGCCTGGGGAGAGGACACCCTCACAAAGGGTGGCCAGGCGGCCCGGTCCGGGTTTTTTCTTCTTTTCTTCTTTCTTTCACACGCCTGGTGGGTGGTGCCACCCCATCACAAGGGCTGGCAAGGCTTTCGGAGCCTGGGGAGCGGACACCCGCACAAAGGGTGGCCAGGCGGCCCGGTCCGGGTTTTTTCTTCTTTTCTTCTTTCTTTCACACGCCTGGTGGGCGGTGCCACCCGATCACAAGGGCTGGCAAGGCTTTCGTAGCCTGGGGAGCGGACACCCGCACAAAGGGTGGCCAGGCGGCCCGGTCCGGGTTTTTTCTTCTTTTCTTCTTTCTTTCACACGCCTGGTGGGCGGTGCCACCCGATCACAAGGGCTGGCAAGGCTTTCGGAGCCTGGGGAGCGGACACCCTCACAAAGGGTGGCCAGGCGGCCCGGTCCGGGTTTTTTCTTCTTTTCTTCTTTCTTTCACAGGCCTGGTGGGCGGTGCCACCCGATCACAAGGGCTGGCAAGGCTTTCGTAGCCTGGGGAGCGGACACCCTCACGAAGGGTGGCCAGGCGGCCCGGTCCGGGTTTTTTCTTCTTTTCTTCTTTCTTTCACACGCCTGGTGGGCGGTGCCACCCGATCACAAGGGCTGGCAAGGCTTTCGGAGCCTGGGGAGCGGACACCCGCACAAAGGGTGGCCAGGCGGCCCGGTCCGGGTTTTATCTTCTTTTCTTCTTTCTTTCACGCGCCTGGTGGGCGGTGCCACCCGATCACAAGGGCTGGCAAGGCTTTCGGAGCCTGGGGAGCGGACACCCTCACAAAGGGTGGCCAGGTGGCCCGGTCCGGGTTTTTTCTTCTTTTCTTCTTTCTTTCACGCGCCTTGTGGGCGGTGCCACCCCATCACAAGGGCTGGCAAGGCTTTCGTAGCCTGGGGAGCGGACACCCGCACAAAGGGTGGCCAGTCGGCCCGGTCCGGGTTTTTTCTTCTTTTCTTCTTTCTTTCACACGCCTGGTGGGCGGTGCCACCCGATCACAAGGGCTGGCAAGGATTTCGGAGCCTGGGGAGCGGACACCCACACAAAGGGTGGCCAGGCGGCCCGGTCCGGGTTTTTTCTTCTTTTCTTCTTTCTTTCACACGCCTGGTGGGCGGTGCCACCCGATCACAAGGGCTGGCAAGGCTTTCGGAGCCTGGGGAGCGGACACCCGCACAAAGGGTGGCCAGGCGGCCCGGTCCGGGTTTTTTCTTCTTTTCTTCTTTCTTTCACACGCCTGGTGGGCGGTGCCACCCGATCACAAGGGCTGGCAAGGCTTTCGGAGCCTGGGGAGCGGACACCCTCACAAAGGGTGGCCAGGCGGCCCGGTCCGGGTTTTTTCTTCTTTTCTTCTTTCTTTCACACGCCTGGTGGGCGGTGCCACCCGATCACAAGGGCTGGCAAGGCTTTCGGAGCCTGGGGAGCGGACACCCGCACAAAGGGTGGCCAAGCGGCCCGGTCCGGGTTTTTTCTTCTTTTCTTCTTTCTTTCACACGCCTGGTGGGCGGTGCCACCCGATCACAAGGGCTGGCAAGGCTTTCGGAGCCTGGGGAGCGGACACCCTCACAAAGGGTGGCCAGGCGGCCCGGTCCGGGTTTTTTCTTCTTTCTTTCACACGCCTGGTGGGCGGTGCCACCCGATCACAAGGGCTGGCAAGGCTTACGTAGCCTGGGGAGCGGACACCCTCACAAAGGGTGGCCAGGCGGCCCGGTCCGGGTTTTTTCTTCTTTTCTTCTTTCTTTCACACGCCTGGTGGGCGGTGCCACCCGATCACAAGGGCTGGCAAGGCTTTCGGAGCCTGGGGAGCGGACACCCTCACA
This sequence comes from Astatotilapia calliptera, assembly GCF_964374335.1. Taxonomy (NCBI): domain Eukaryota; kingdom Metazoa; phylum Chordata; class Actinopteri; order Cichliformes; family Cichlidae; genus Astatotilapia; species Astatotilapia calliptera. The sequence continues at coordinate 39,754,917 of NC_137426.1, forward strand.
AAGGGTGGCCAGGCGGCCCGGTCCGGGTTTTTTCTTCTTTTCTTCTTTCTTTCACACGCCTGGTGGGCGGTGCCACCCGATCACAAGGGCTGGCAAGGCTTTCGGAGCCTGGGGAGCGGACACCCGCACAAAGGGTGGCCAGGCGGCCCGGTCCGGGTTTTTTCTTCTTTTCTTCTTTCTTTCACACGCCTGGTGGGCGGTGCCACCCGATCACAAGGGCTGGCAAGGCTTTCGGAGCCTGGGGAGCGGACACCCTCACAAAGGGTGGCCAGGCGGCCCGGTCCGGGTTTTTTCTTCTTTTCTTCTTTCTTTCACACGCCTGGTGGGCGGTGCCACCCGATCACAAGGGCTGGCAAGGCTTTCGGAGCCTGGGGAGCGGACACCCACACAAAGGGCGGCCAGGCGGCCCGGTCTGGGTTTTTTCTTCTTTTCTTCTTTCTTTCACACGCCTGGTGGGCGGTGCCACCCCATCACAAGGGCTGGCAAGGCTTTCGGAGCCTGGGGAGCGGACACCCGCACAAAGGGTGGCCAGGCGGCCCGGTCCGGGTTTTTTCTTCTTTTCTTCTTTCTTTCACACGCCTGGTGGGCGGTGCCACCCGATCAGAAGGGCTGGCAAGGCTTTCGGAGCCTGGGGAGCGGACACCCGCACAAAGGGTGGCCAGGCGGCCCGGTCCGGGTTTTTTCTTCTTTTCTTCTTTCTTTCACACGCCTGGTGGGCGGTGCCACCCGATCACAAGGGCTGGCAAGGCTTTCGGAGCCTGGGGAGCGGACACCCTCACAAAGGGTGGCCAGGCGGCCCGGTCCGGGTTTTTTCTTCTTTTCTTCTTTCTTTCACAGGCCTGGTGGGCGGTGCCACCCGATCACAAGGGCTGGCAAGGCTTTCGTAGCCTGGGGAGCGGACACCCTCACGAAGGGTGGCCAGGCGGCCCGGTCCGGGTTTTTTCTTCTTTTCTTCTTTCTTTCACACGCCTGGTGGGCGGTGCCACCCGATCACAAGGGCTGGCAAGGCTTTCGGAGCCTGGGGAGCGGACACCCGCACAAAGGGTGGCCAGGCGGCCCGGTCCGGGTTTTTTCTTCTTTTCTTCTTTCTTTCACGCGCCTGGTGGGCGGTGCCACCCGATCACAAGGGCTGGCAAGGCTTTCGGAGCCTGGGGAGCGGACACCCTCACAAAGGGTGGCCAGGCGGCCCGGTCCGGGTTTTTTCTTCTTTTCTTCTTTCTTTCACACGCCTTGTGGGCGGTGCCACCCCATCACAAGGGCTGGCAAGGCTTTCGTAGCCTGGGGAGCGGACACCCTCACAAAGGGTGGCCAGGCGGCCCGGTCCGGGTTTTTTCTTCTTTTCTTCTTTCTTTCACACGCCTGGTGGGCGGTGCCACCCGATCACAAGGGCTGGCAAGGATTTCGGAGCCTGGGGAGCGGACACCCACACAAAGGGTGGCCAGGCGGCCCGGTCCGGGTTTTTTCTTCTTTTCTTCTTTCTTTCACACGCCTGGTGGGCGGTGCCACCCGATCACAAGGGCTGGCAAGGCTTTCGGAGCCTGGGGAGCGGACACCCTCACAAAGGGTGGCCAGGCGGCCCGGTCCGGGTTTTTTCTTCTTTTCTTCTTTCTTTCACACGCCTGGTGGGCGGTGCCACCCGATCACAAGGGCTGGCAAGGCTTACGTAGCCTGGGGAGCGGACACCCTCACAAAGGGTAGCCAGGCGGCCCGGTCCGGGTTTTTTCTTCTTTTCTTCTTTCTTTCACACGCCTGGTGGGCGGTGCCACCCGATCACAAGGGCTGGCAAGGCTTTCGGAGCCTGGGGAGCGGACACCCGCACAAAGGGTGGCCAGGCGGCCCGGTCCGGGTTTTTTCTTCTTTTCTTCTTTCTTTCACACGCCTGGTGGGCGGTGCCACCCGATCACAAGGGCTGGCAAGGCTTTTGGAGCCTGGGGAGCGGACACCCTCACAAAGGGTGGCCAGGCGGCCCGGTCCGGGTTTTTTCTTCTTTTCTTCTTTCTTTCACGCGCCTTGTTGGCGGTGCCACCCCATCACAAGGGCTGGCAAGGCTTTCGGAGCCTGGGGAGCGGACACCCGCACAAAGGGTGGCCAGGCGGCCCGGTCCGGGTTTTTTCTTCTTTTCTTCTTTCTTTCACGCGCCTGGTGGGCGGTGCCACCCGATCACAAGGGCTGGCAAGGCTTTCGGAGCCTGGGGAGCGGACACCCTCACAAAGGGTGGCCAGGCGGCCCGGTCCGGGTTTTTTCTTCTTTTCTTCTTTCTTTCACACGCCTTGTGGGCGGTGCCACCCCATCACAAGGGCTGGCAAGGCTTTCGTAGCCTGGGGAGCGGACACCCTCACAAAGGGTGGCCAGGCGGCCCGGTCCGGGTTTTTTCTTCTTTTCTTCTTTCTTTCACACGCCTGGTGGGCGGTGCCACCCGATCACAAGGGCTGGCAAGGATTTCGGAGCCTGGGGAGCGGACACCCACACAAAGGGTGGCCAGGCGGCCCGGTCCGGGTTTTTTCTTCTTTTCTTCTTTCTTTCACACGCCTGGTGGGCGGTGCCACCCGATCACAAGGGCTGGCAAGGCTTTCGGAGCCTGGGGAGCGGACACCCTCACAAAGGGTGGCCAGGCGGCCCGGTCCGGGTTTTTTCTTCTTTTCTTCTTTCTTTCACACGCCTGGTGGGCGGTGCCACCCGATCACAAGGGCTGGCAAGGCTTACGTAGCCTGGGGAGCGGACACCCTCACAAAGGGTGGCCAGGCGGCCCGGTCCGGGTTTTTTCTTCTTTTCTTCTTTCTTTCACACGCCTGGTGGGCGGTGCCACCCGATCACAAGGGCTGGCAAGGCTTTCGGAGCCTGGGGAGCGGACACCCGCACAAAGGGTGGCCAGGCGGCCCGGTCCGGGTTTTTTCTTCTTTTCTTCTTTCTTTCACACGCCTGGTGGGCGGTGCCACCCGATCACAAGGGCTGGCAAGGCTTTTGGAGCCTGGGGAGCGGACACCCTCACAAAGGGTGGCCAGGCGGCCCGGTCCGGGTTTTTTCTTCTTTTCTTCTTTCTTTCACGCGCCTTGTTGGCGGTGCCACCCCATCACAAGGGCTGGCAAGGCTTTCGGAGCCTGGGGAGCGGACACCCGCACAAAGGGTGGCCAGGCGGCCCGGTCCGGGTTTTTTCTTCTTTTCTTCTTTCTTTCACACACCTGGTGGGCGGTGCCACCCGATCACAAGGGCTGGCAAGGATTTCGGAGCCTGGGGAGCGGACACCCGCACAAAGGGTGGCCAGGCGGCCCGGTCCGGGTTTTTTCTTCTTTTCTTCTTTCTTTCACACGCCTGGTGGGCGGTGCCACCCCATCACAAGGGCTGGCAAGGCTTTCGGAGCCTGGGGAGCGGACACCCGCACAAAGGGTGGCCAGGCGGCCCGGTCCGGGTTTTTTCTTCTTTTCTTCTTTCTTTCACACGCCTGGTGGACGGTGCCACCCGATCACAAGGGCTGGCAAGGCTTTCGGAGCCTGGGGAGCGGACACCCTCACAAAGGGTGGCCAGGCGGCCCGGTCCGGGTTTTTTCTTCTTTTCTTCTTTCTTTCACACGCCTGGTGGGCGGTGCCACCCGATCACAAGGGCTGGCAAGGCTTTCGGAGCCCGGGGAGCGGACACCCGAACAAAGGGTGGCCAGGCGGCCCGGTCCGGGTTTTTTCTTCTTTTCTTCTTTCTTTCACACGCCTGGTGGGCGGTGCCACCCGATCACAAGGGCTGGCAAGGCTTTCGTAGCCAGGGGAGCGGACACCCTCACAAAGGGTGGCCAGGCGGCCCGGTCCGGGTTTTTTCTTCTTTTCTTCTTTCTTTCACACGCCTGGTGGGCGGTGCCACCCGATCACAAGGGCTGGCAAGGCTTTCGGAGCCTGGGGAGCGGACACCCTCACAAAGGGTGGCCAGGCGGCCCGGTCCGGGTTTTTTCTTCTTTTCTTCTTTCTTTCACACGCCTGGTGGGCGGTGCCACCCGATCACAAGGGCTGGCAAGGCTTTCGGAGCCTGGGGAGCGGACACCCTCACAAAGGGTGGCCAGGCGGCCCGGTCCGGGTTTTTTCTTCTTTTCTTCTTTCTTTCACACACCTGGTGGGCGGTGCCACCCGATCACAAGGGCTGGCAAGGATTTCGGAGCCTGGGGAGCGGACACCCACACAAAGGGTGGCCAGGCGGCCCGGTCCGGGTTTTTTCTTCTTTTCTTCTTTCTTTCACACGCCTGGTGGGCGGTGCCACCCGATCACAAGGGCTGGCAAGGATTTCGGAGCCTGGGGAGCGGACACCCACACAAAGGGTGGCCAGGCGGCCCGGTCCGGGTTTTTTCTTCTTTTCTTCTTTCTTTCACACGCCTGGTGGGCGGTGCCACCCCATCACAAGGGCTGGCAAGGCTTTCGGAGCCTGGGGAGCGGACACCCGCACAAAGGGTGGCCAGGCGGCCCGGTCCGGGTTTTTTCTTCTTTTCTTCTTTCTTTCACACGCCTGGTGGACGGTGCCACCCGATCACAAGGGCTGGCAAGGCTTTCGGAGCCTGGGGAGCGGACACCCTCACAAAGGGTGGCCAGGCGGCCCGGTCCGGGTTTTTTCTTCTTTTCTTCTTTCTTTCACACGCCTGGTGGGCGGTGCCACCCGATCACAAGGGCTGGCAAGGCTTTCGGAGCCTGGGGAGCGGACACCCGCACAAAGGGTGGCCAGGCGGCCCGGTCCGGGTTTTTTCTTCTTTTCTTCTTTCTTTCACGCGCCTGGTGGGCGGTGCCACCCGATCACAAGGGCTGGCAAGGCTTTCGGAGCCTGGGGAGCGGACACCCGCACAAAGGGTGGCCAGGCGGCCCGGTCCGGGTTTTTTCTTCTTTTCTTCTTTCTTTCACGCGCCTGGTGGGCGGTGCCACCCGATCACAAGGGCTGGCAAGGCTTTCGGAGCCTGGGGAGCGGACACCCTCACAAAGGGTGGCCAGGCGGCCCGGTCCGGGTTTTTTCTTCTTTTCTTCTTTCTTTCACGCGCCTGGTGGGCGGTGCCACCCGATCACAAGGGCTGGCAAGGATTTCGGAGCCTGGGGAGCGGACACCCTCACAAAGGGTGGCCAGGCGGCCCGGTCCGGGTTTTTTCTTCTTTTCTTCTTTCTTTCACACGCCTGGTGGGCGGTGCCACCCCATCACAAGGGCTGGCAAGGCTTTCGGAGCCTGGGGAGCGGACACCCGCACAAAGGGTGGCCAGGCGGCCCGGTCCGGGTTTTTTCTTCTTTTCTTCTTTCTTTCACACGCCTGGTGGGCGGTGCCACCCGATCACAAGGGCTGGCAAGGGTTTTGTAGCCTGGGGAGAGGACACCCGCACAAAGGGTGGCCAGGCGGCCCGGTCCGGGTTTTTTCTTCTTTTCTTCTTTCTTTCACACGCCTGGTGGGCGGTGCCACCCGATCACAAGGGCTGGCAAGGCTTTCGGAGCCTGGGGAGCGGACACCCGCACAAAGGGTGGCCAGGCGGCCCGGTCCGGGTTTTTTCTTCTTTTCTTCTTTCTTTCACACGCCTGGTGGGCGGTGCCACCCCATCACAAGGGCTGGCAAGGCTTTCGGAGCCTGGGGAGCGGACACCCGCACAAAGGGTGGCCAGGCGGCCCGGTCCGGGTTTTTTCTTCTTTTCTTCTTTCTTTCACACGCCTGGTGGGCGGTGCCACCCGATCACAAGGGCTGGCAAGGCTTTCGTAGCCTGGGGAGCGGACAATTTCACAAAGGGTGGCCAGGCGGCCCGGTCCGGGTTTTTTCTTCTTTTCTTCTTTCTTTCACACGCCTGGTGGGCGGTGCCACCTGATCACAAGGGCTGGCAAGGCTTTCGGAGCCTGGGGAGCGGACACCCGCACAAAGGGTGGCCAGGCGGCCCGGTCCGGGTTTTTTCTTCTTTTCTTCTTTCTTTCACACGCCTGGTGGGCGGTGCCACCCGATCACAAGGGCTGGCAAGGCTTTCGGAGCCCGGGGAGCAGACACACGCACAAAGGGTGGCCAGGCGGCCCGGTCCGGGTTTTTTCTTCTTTTCTTCTTTCTTTCACACGCCTGGTGGGCGGTGCCACCCGATCACAAGGGCTGGCAAGGCTTTCGTAGCCTGGGGAGCGGACACCCTCACAAAGGGTGGCCAGGCGGCCCGGTCCGGGTTTTTTCTTCTTTTCTTCTTTCTTTCACACGCCTGGTGGGCGGTGCCACCCGATCACAAGGGCTGGCAAGGCTTTCGGAGCCTGGGGAGCGGACACCCGCACAAAGGGTGGCCAGGCGGCCCGGTCCGGGTTTTTTCTTCTTTTCTTCTTTCTTTCACACGCCTGGTGGGCGGTGCCACCCCATCACAAGGGCTGGCAAGGCTTTCGTAGCCTGGGGAGCGGACACCCTCACAAAGGGTGGCCAGGCGGCCCGGTCCGGGTTTTTTCTTCTTTTCTTCTTTCTTTCACACGCCTGGTGGGCGGTGCCACCCGATCACAAGGGCTGGCAAGGCTTTCGGAGCCTGGGGAGCGGACACCCTCACAAATGTTGGCCAGGCGGCCCGGTCCGGGTTTTTTCTTCTTTTCTTCTTTCTTTCACACGCCTGGTGGGCGGTGCCACCCCACCACAAGGGCTGGCAAGGCTTTCGGCGCCTGGGGAGCGGACACCCGCACAAAGGGTGGCCAGGCGGCCCGGTCCGGGTTTTTTCTTCTTTTCTTCTTTCTTTCACACGCCTGGTGGGCGGTGCCACCCGATCACAAGGGCTGGCAAGGCTTTCGTAGCGTGGGGAGCGGACAATTTCACAAAGGGTGGCCAGGCGGCCCGGTCCGGGTTTTTTCTTCTTTTCTTCTTTCTTTCACACGCCTGGTGGGCGGTGCCACCCGATCACAAGGGCTGGCAAGGCTTTCGGAGCCTGGGGAGCGGACACCCGCACAAAGGGTGGCCAGGCGGCCCGGTCCGGGTTTTTTCTTCTTTTCTTCTTTCTTTCACACGCCTGGTGGGCGGTGCCACCCGATCACAAGGGCTGGAAAGGCTTTCGGAGCCTGGGGAGCGGACACCCGCACAAAGGGTGGCCAGGCGGCCCGGTCCGGGTTTTTTCTTCTTTTCTTCTTTCTTTCACACGCCTGGTGGGCGGTGCCACCCGATCACAAGGGCTGGCAAGGCTTTCTTAGCCTGGGGAGCGGACACCCTCACAAAGGGTGGCCAGGCGGCCCGGTCCGGGTTTTTTCTTCTTTTCTTCTTTCTTTCACACGCCTGGTGGGCGGTGCCACCCGATCACAAGGGCTGGCAAGGCTTTCGGAGCCTGGGGAGCGGACACCCGCACAAAGGGTGGCCAGGCGGCCCGGTCCGGGTTTTTTCTTCTTTTCTTCTTTCTTTCACACGCCTGGTGGGCGGTGCCACCCGATCACAAGGGCTGGCAAGGCTTTCGTAGCGTGGGGAGCGGACACCCTCACAAAGGGTGGCCAGGCAGCCCGGTCCGGGTTTTTTCTTCTTTTCTTCTTTCTTTCACACGCCTGGTGGGCGGTGCCACCCGATCACAAGGGCTGGCAAGGATTTCGGAGAATGGGGAGCGGACACCCACACAAAGGGTGGCCAGGCGGCCCGGTCCGGGTTTTTTCTTCTTTTCTTCTTTCTTTCACACGCCTGGTGGGCGGTGCCACCCGATCACAAGGGCTGGCAAGGCTTTCGGAGCCTGGGGAGCGGACACCCTCACAAAGGGTGGCCAGGCGGCCCGGTCCGGGTTTTTTCTTCTTTTCTTCTTTCTTTCACACGCCTGGTGGGCGGTGCCACCCGATCACAAGGGCTGGCAAGGCTTACGTAGCCTGGGGAGCGGACACCCTCACAAAGGGTGGCCAGGCGGCCCGGTCCGGGTTTTTTCTTCTTTTCTTCTTTCTTTCACACGCCTGGTGGGCGGTGCCACCCGATCACAAGGGCTGGCAAGGCTTTCGGAGCCTGGGGAGCGGACACCCGCACAAAGGGTGGCCAGGCGGCCCGGTCCGGGTTTTTTCTTCTTTTCTTCTTTCTTTCACACGCCTGGTGGGCGGTGCCACCCGATCACAAGGGCTGGCAAGGCTTTCGGAGCCTGGGGAGCGGACACCCTCACAAAGGGTGGCCAGGCGGCCCGGTCCGGGTTTTTTCTTCTTTTCTTCTTTCTTTCACGCGCCTTGTGGGCGGTGCCACCCCATCACAAGGGCTGGCAAGGCTTTCGGAGCCTGGGGAGCGGACACCCGCACAAAGGGTGGCCAGGCGGCCCGGTCCGGGTTTTTTCTTCTTTTCTTCTTTCTTTCACACACCTGGTGGGCGGTGCCACCCGATCACAAGGGCTGGCAAGGATTTCGGAGCCTGGGGAGCGGACACCCGCACAAAGATTGGCCAGGCGGCCCGGTCCGGGTTTTTTCTTCTTTTCTTCTTTCTTTCACACGCCTGGTGGGCGGTGCCACCCCATCACAAGGGCTGGCAAGGCTTTCGGAGCCTGGGGAGCGGACACCCGCACAAAGGGTGGCCAGGCGGCCCGGTCCGGGTTTTTTCTTCTTTTCTTCTTTCTTTCACACGCCTGGTGGACGGTGCCACCCGATCACAAGGGCTGGCAAGGCTTTCGGAGCCTGGGGAGCGGACACCCTCACAAAGGGTGGCCAGGCGGCCCGGTCCGGGTTTTTTCTTCTTTTCTTCTTTCTTTCACACGCCTGGTGGGCGGTGCCACCCGATCACAAGGGCTGGCAAGGCTTTCGGAGCCCGGGGAGCGGACACCCGAACAAAGGGTGGCCAGGCGGCCCGGTCCGGGTTTTTTCTTCTTTTCTTCTTTCTTTCACACGCCTGGTGGGCGGTGCCACCCGATCACAAGGGCTGGCAAGGCTTTTGTAGCCAGGGGAGCGGACACCCTCACAAAGGGTGGCCAGGCGGCCCGGTCCGGGTTTTTTCTTCTTTTCTTCTTTCTTTCACACGCCTGGTGGGCGGTGCCACCCGATCACAAGGGCTGGCAAGGCTTTCGGAGCCTGGGGAGCGGACACCCTCACAAAGGGTGGCCAGGCGGCCCGGTCCGGGTTTTTTCTTCTTTTCTTCTTTCTTTCACACACCTGGTGGGCGGTGCCACCCGATCACAAGGGCTGGCAAGGATTTCGGAGCCTGGGGAGCGGACACCCACACAAAGGGTGGCCAGGCGGCCCGGTCCGGGTTTTTTCTTCTTTTCTTCTTTCTTTCACACGCCTGGTGGGCGGTGCCACCCGATCACAAGGGCTGGCAAGGATTTCGGAGCCTGGGGAGCGGACACCCACACAAAGGGTGGCCAGGCGGCCCGGTCCGGGTTTTTTCTTCTTTTCTTCTTTCTTTCACACGCCTGGTGGGCGGTGCCACCCCATCACAAGGGCTGGCAAGGCTTTCGGAGCCTGGGGAGTGGACACCCGCACAAAGGGTGGCCAGGCGGCCCGGTCCGGGTTTTTTCTTCTTTTCTTCTTTCTTTCACAGGCCTGGTGGACGGTGCCACCCGATCACAAGGGCTGGCAAGGCTTTCGGAGCCTGGGGAGCGGACACCCTCACAAAGGGTGGCCAGGCGGCCCGGTCCGGGTTTTTTCTTCTTTTCTTCTTTCTTTCACACGCCTGGTGGGCGGTGCCACCCGATCACAAGGGCTGGCAAGGCTTTCGTAGCCTGGGGAGCGGACACCCTCACAAAGGGTGGCCAGGCGGCCCGGTCCGGGTTTTTTCTTCTTTTCTTCTTTCTTTCACACGCCTGGTGGGCGGTGCCACCCGATCACAAGGGCTGGCAAGGCTTTCGGAGCCTGGGGAGCGGACACCCTCACAAAGGGTGGCCAGGCGGCCCGGTCCGGGTTTTTTCTTCTTTTCTTCTTTCTTTCACACGCCTGGTGGGCGGTGCCACCCGATCACAAGGGCTGGCAAGGCTTTCGTAGCGTGGGGAGCGGACAATTTCACAAAGGGTGGCCAGGCGGCCCGGTCCGGGTTTTTTCTTCTTTTCTTCTTTCTTTCACACGCCTGGTGGGCGGTGCCACCCGATCACAAGGGCTGGCAAGGCTTTCGGAGCCTGGGGAGCGGACACCCGCACAAAGGGTGGCCAGGCGGCCCGGTCCGGGTTTTTTCTTCTTTTCTTCTTTCTTTCACACGCCTGGTGGGCGGTGCCACCCGATCACAAGGGCTGGCAAGGCTTTCGGAGCCTGGGGAGCGGACACCCTCACAAAGGGTGGCCAGGCGGCCCGGTCCGGGTTTTTTCTTCTTTTCTTCTTTCTTTCACACGCCTGGTGGGCGGTGCCACCCGATCACAAGGGCTGGCAAGGCTTTCGGAGCCTGGGGAGCGGACACCCGCACAAAGGGTGGCCAGGCGGCCCGGTCCGGGTTTTTTCTTCTTTTCTTCTTTCTTTCACACGCCTGGTGGGCGGTGCCACCCCATCACAAGGGCTGGCAAGGCTTTCGGAGCCTGGGGAGCGGACACCCGCACAAAGGGTGGCCAGGCGGCCCGGTCCGGGTTTTTTCTTCTTTTCTTCTTTCTTTCACACGCCTGGTGGGCGGTGCCAGCCGATCACAAGGGCTGGCAAGGCTTTCGTAGCGTGGGGAGCGGACAATTTCACAAAGGGTGGCCAGGCGGCCCGGTCCGGATTTTTCTTCTTTTCTTCTTTCTTTCACACGCCTGGTGGGCGGTGCCACCCGATCACAAGGGCTGGCAAGGCTTTCGGAGCCTGGGGAGCGGACACCCGCACAAAGGGTGGCCAGGCGGCCCGGTCCGGGTTTTTTCTTCTTTTCTTCTTTCTTTCACACGCCTGGTGGGCGGTGCCACCCGATCACAAGGGCTGGAAAGGCTTTCGGAGCCTGGGGAGCGGACACCCGCACAAAGGGTGGCCAGGCGGCCCGGTCCGGGTTTTTTCTTCTTTTCTTCTTTCTTTCACACGCCTGGTGGGCGGTGCCACCCGATCACAAGGGCTGGCAAGGCTTTCGTAGCCTGGGGAGCGGACACCCTCACAAAGGGTGGCCAGGCGGCCCGGTCCGGGTTTTTTCTTCTTTTCTTCTTTCTTTCACACGCCTGGTGGGCAGTGCCACCCGATCACAAGGGCTGGCAAGGCTTTCGGAGCCTGGGAAGCGGACACCCGCACAAAGGGTGGCCAGGCAGCCCGGTCCGGGTTTTTTCTTCTTTTCTTCTTTCTTTCACACGCCTGGTGGGCGGTGCCACCCGATCACAAGGGCTGGCAAGGCTTTCGGAGCCTGGGGAGCGGACACCCTCACAAATGTTTGCCAGGCGGCCCGGTCCGGATTTTTTCTTCTTTTCTTCTTTCTTTCACACGCCTGGTGGGCGGTGCCACCCCATCACAAGGGCTGGCAAGGCTTTCGGAGCCTGGGGAGCGGACACCCGCACAAAGGGTGGCCAGGCGGCCCGGTCCGGGTTTTTTCTTCTTTTCTTCTTTCTTTCACACGCCTGGTGGGCGGTGCCACCCGATCACAAGGGCTGGCAAGGCTTTCGGAGCCCGGGGAGCGGACACCCGCACAAAGGGTGGCCAGGCGGCCCGGTCCGGGTTTTTTCTTCTTTTCTTCTTTCTTTCACACGCCTGGTGGGCGGTGCCACCCGATCACAAGGGCTGGCAAGGCTTTCGTAGCCTGGGGAGCGGACACCCTCACAAAGGGTGGCCAGGCGGCCCGGTCCGGGTTTTTTCTTCTTTTCTTCTTTCTTTCACACGCCTGGTGGGCGGTGCCACCCGATCACAAGGGCTGGCAAGGCTTTCGGAGCCTGGGGAGCGGACACCCGCACAAAGGGTGGCCAGGCGGCCCGGTCCGGGTTTTTTCTTCTTTTCTTCTTTCTTTCACACGCCTGGTGGGCGGTGCCACCCGATCACAAGGGCTGGCAAGGCTTTCGTAGCATGGGGAGCGGACACCCTCACAAAGGGTGGCCAGGCGGCCCGGTCCGGGTTTTTTCTTCTTTTCTTCTTTCTTTCACACGCCTGGTGGGCGGTGCCACCCGATCACAAGGGCTGGCAAGGCTTTCGGAGCCTGGGGAGCGGACACCCTCACAAAGGGTGGCCAGGCGGCCCGGTCCGGGTTTTTTCTTCTTTTCTTCTTTCTTTCACACGCCTGGTGGGCGGTGCCACCCCATCACAAGGGCTGGCAAGGCTTTCGGAGCCTGGGGAGCGGACACCCGCACAAAGGGTGGCCAGGCGGCCCGGTCCGGGTTTTTTCTTCTTTTCTTCTTTCTTTCACACGCCTGGTGGGCGGTGCCACCCGATCACAAGGGCTGGCAAGGCTTTCGGAGCCTGGGGAGCGGACACCCTCACAAATGTTGGCCAGGCGGCCCGGTCCGGGTTTTTTCTTCTTTTCTTCTTTCTTTCACACGCCTGGTGGGCGGTGCCACCCGATCACAAGGGCTGGCAAGGCTTTCGGAGCCTGGGGAGCGGACACCCGCACAAAGGGTGGCCAGGCGGCCCGGTCCGGGTTTTTTCTTCTTTTCTTCTTTCTTTCACACGCCTGGTGGGCGGTGCCACCCGATCACAAGGGCTGTCAAGGCTTTCGAAGCCTGGGGAGCGGACACCCTCACAAATGGTGGCCAGGCGGCCCGGTCCGGGTTTTTTCTTCTTTTCTTCTTTCTTTCACACGCCTGGTGGGCGGTGCCACCCCATCACAAGGGCTGGCAAGGCTTTCGGAGCCTGGGGAGCGGACACCCGCACAAAGGGTGGCCAGGCGGCCCGGTCCGGGTTTTTTCTTCTTTTCTTCTTTCTTTCACACGCCTGGTGGGCGGTGCCACCCGATCACAAGGGCTGGCAAGGCTTTCGGAGCCTGGGGAGAGGACACCCTCACAAAGGGTGGCCAGGCGGCCCGGTCCGGGTTTTTTCTTCTTTTCTTCTTTCTTTCACACGCCTGGTGGGCGGTGCCACCCCATCAAAAGGGCTGGCAAGGCTTTCGGAGCCTGGGGAGCGGACACCCTCACAAAGGGTGGCCAGGCGGCCCGGTCCGGGTTTTTTCTTCTTTTCTTCTTTCTTTCACACGCCTGGTGGGCGGTGCCACCCGATCACAAGGGCTGGCAAGGCTTTCGGAGCCTGGGGAGCGGACACTCTCACAAATGTTGGCCAGGCGGCCCGGTCCGGGTTTTTTCTTCTTTTCTTCTTTCTTTCACACGCCTCCTGGGCGGTGCCACCCCATCACAAGGGCTGGCAAGGCTTTCGGAGCCTGGGGAGCGGACACCCGCACAAAGGGTGGCCAGGCGGCCCGGTCCGGGTTTTTTCTTCTTTTCTTCTTTCTTTCACACGCCTGGTGGGCGGTGCCACCCGATCACAAGGGCTGGCAAGGCTTTCGGAGCCTGGGGAGCGGACACCCTCACAAATGGTGGCCAGGTGGCCCGGTCCGGGTTTTTTCTTCTTTTCTTCTTTCTTTCACACGCCTGGTGGGCGGTGCCACCCCATCACAAGGGCTGGCAAGGCTTTCGGAGCCTGGGGAGCGGACACCCGCACAAAGGGTGGCCAGGCGGCCCGGTCCGGGTTTTTTCTTCTTTTCTTCTTTCTTTCACACGCCTGGTGGGCGGTGCCACCCGATCACAAGGGCTGGCAAGGCTTTCGGAGCCTGGGGAGAGGACACCCTCACAAAGGGTGGCCAGGCGGCCCGGTCCGGGTTTTTTCTTCTTTTCTTCTTTCTTTCACACGCCTGGTGGGCGGTGCCACCCCATCACAAGGGCTGGCAAGGCTTTCGGAGCCTGGGGAGCGGACACCCGCACAAAGGGTGGCCAGGCGGACCGGTCCGGGTTTTTTCTTCTTTTCTTCTTTCTTTCACACGCCTGGTGGGCGGTGCCACCCGATCACAAGGGCTGGCAAGGCTTTCGTAGCCTGGGGAGCGGACACCCTCACAAAGGGTGGCCAGGCGGCCCGGTCCGGGTTTTTTCTTCTTTTCTTCTTTCTTTCACACGCCTGGTGGGCGGTGCCACCCGATCAGAAGGGCTGGCAAGGCTTTCGGAGCCTGGGGAGCGGACATCCGCACAAAGGGTGGCCAGGCGGCCCGGTCCGGGTTTTTTCTTCTTTTCTTCTTTCTTTCACACGCCTGGTGGGCGGTGCCACCCGATCACAAGGGCTGGCAAGGATTTCGGAGCCTGGGGAGCGGACACCCACACAAAGGGTGGCCAGGCGGCCCGGTCCGGGTTTTTTCTTCTTTTCTTCTTTCTTTCACACACCTGGTGGGCGGTGCCACCCGATCACAAGGGCTGGCAAGGCTTTCGTAGCCTGGGGAGCGGACACCCGCACAAAGGGTGGCCAGGCGGCCCGGTCCGGGTTTTTTCTTCTTTTCTTCTTTCTTTCACACGCCTGGTGGGCGGTGCCACCCGATCACAAGGGCTGGCAAGGCTTTCGGAGCCTGGGGAGCGGACACCCTCACAAAGGGTGGCCAGGCGGCCCGGTCCGGATTTTTTCTTCTTTTCTTCTTTCTTTCACACGCCTGGTGGGCGGTGCCACCCGATCACAAGGGCTGGCAAGGCTTTCGTAGCCTGGGGAGCGGACACCCTCACAAAGGGTGGCCAGGCGGCCCGGTCCGGGTTTTTTCTTCTTTTCTTCTTTCTTTCACACGCCTGGTGGGCGGTGCCACCCGATCACAAGGGCTGGCAAGGCTTTCGTAGCCTGGGGAGCGGACACCCTCACAAAGGGTGGCCAGGCAGCCCGGTCCGGGTTTTTTCTTCTTTTCTTCTTTCTTTCACACGCCTGGTGGGCGGTGCCACCCGATCACAAGGGCTGGCAAGGCTTTCGGAGCCTGGGGAGCGGACACCCTCACAAAGGGTGGCCAGGCGGCCCGGTCCGGGTTTTTTCTTCTTTTCTTCTTTCTTTCACACGCCTGGTGGGCGGTGCCACCCGATCACAAGGGCTGGCAAGGCTTTCGGAGCCCGGGGAGCGGACACCCGCACAAAGGGTGGCCAGGCGGCCCGGTCCGGGTTTTTTCTTCTTTTCTTCTTTCTTTCACACGCCTGGTGGGCGGTGCCACCCGATCACAAGGGCTGGCAAGGCTTTCGGAGCCTGGGGAGCGGACACCCTCACAAAGGGTGGCCAGGCGGCCCGGTCCGGGTTTTTTCTTCTTTTCTTCTTTCTTTCACACGCCTGGTGGGCGGTGCCACCCGATCACAAGGGCTGGCAAGGCTTTCGTAGCCTGGGGAGCGGACACCCGCACAAAGGGTGGCCAGGCGGCCCGGTCCGGGTTTTTTCTTCTTTTCTTCTTTCTTTCACAGGCCTGGTGGACGGTGCCACCCGATCACAAGGGCTGGCAAGGCTTTCGGAGCCTGGGGAGCGGACACCCTCACAAAGGGTGGCCAGGCGGCCCGGTCCGGGTTTTTTCTTCTTTTCTTCTTTCTTTCACACGCCTGGTGGGCGGTGCCACCCGATCACAAGGGCTGGCAAGGCTTTCGGAGCCTGGGGAGCGGACACCCGCACAAAGGGTGGCCAGGCGGCCCGGTCCGGGTTTTTTCTTCTTTTCTTCTTTCTTTCACACGCCTGGTGGGCGGTGCCACCCGATCACAAGGGCTGGCAAGGCTTTCGTAGCGTGGGGAGCGGACACCCTCACAAAGGGTGGCCAGGCGGCCCGGTCCGGGTTTTTTCTTCTTTTCTTCTTTCTTTCACACGCCTGGTGGGCGGTGCCACCCGATCACAAGGGCTGGCAAGGCTTTCGGAGCCTGGGGAGCGGACACCCTCACAAAGGGTGGCCAGGCGGCCCGGTCCGGGTTTTTTCTTCTTTTCTTCTTTCTTTCACACGCCTGGTGGGCGGTGCCACCCGATCACAAGGGCTGGCAAGGCTTTCGTAGCGTGGGGAGCGGACAATTTCACAAAGGGTGGCCAGGCGGCCCGGTCCGGGTTTTTTCTTCTTTTCTTCTTTCTTTCACACGCCTGGTGGGCGGTGCCACCCGATCACAAGGGCTGGCAAGGCTTTCGGAGCCTGGGGAGCGGACACCCGCACAAAGGGTGGCCAGGCGGCCCGGTCCGGGTTTTTTCTTCTTTTCTTCTTTCTTTCACACGCCTGGTGGGCGGTGCCACCCGATCACAAGGGCTGGCAAGGCTTTCGGAGCCTGGGGAGCGGACACCCTCACAAAGGGTGGCCAGGCGGCCCGGTCCGGGTTTTTTCTTCTTTTCTTCTTTCTTTCACACGCCTGGTGGGCGGTGCCACCCGATCACAAGGGCTGGCAAGGCTTTCGGAGCCTGGGGAGCGGACACCCGCACAAAGGGTGGCCAGGCGGCCCGGTCCGGGTTTTTTCTTCTTTTCTTCTTTCTTTCACACGCCTGGTGGGCGGTGCCACCCCATCACAAGGGCTGGCAAGGCTTTCGGAGCCTGGGGAGCGGACACCCGCACAAAGGGTGGCCAGGCGGCCCGGTCCGGGTTTTTTCTTCTTTTCTTCTTTCTTTCACACGCCTGGTGGGCGGTGCCAGCCGATCACAAGGGCTGGCAAGGCTTTCGTAGCGTGGGGAGCGGACAATTTCACAAAGGGTGGCCAGGCGGCCCGGTCCGGATTTTTCTTCTTTTCTTCTTTCTTTCACACGCCTGGTGGGCGGTGCCACCCGATCACAAGGGCTGGCAAGGCTTTCGGAGCCTGGGGAGCGGACACCCGCACAAAGGGTGGCCAGGCGGCCCGGTCCGGGTTTTTTCTTCTTTTCTTCTTTCTTTCACACGCCTGGTGGGCGGTGCCACCCGATCACAAGGGCTGGAAAGGCTTTCGGAGCCTGGGGAGCGGACACCCGCACAAAGGGTGGCCAGGCGGCCCGGTCCGGGTTTTTTCTTCTTTTCTTCTTTCTTTCACACGCCTGGTGGGCGGTGCCACCCGATCACAAGGGCTGGCAAGGCTTTCGTAGCCTGGGGAGCGGACACCCTCACAAAGGGTGGCCAGGCGGCCCGGTCCGGGTTTTTTCTTCTTTTCTTCTTTCTTTCACACGCCTGGTGGGCAGTGCCACCCGATCACAAGGGCTGGCAAGGCTTTCGGAGCCTGGGAAGCGGACACCCGCACAAAGGGTGGCCAGGCAGCCCGGTCCGGGTTTTTTCTTCTTTTCTTCTTTCTTTCACACGCCTGGTGGGCGGTGCCACCCGATCACAAGGGCTGGCAAGGCTTTCGGAGCCTGGGGAGCGGACACCCTCACAAATGTTTGCCAGGCGGCCCGGTCCGGGTTTTTTCTTCTTTTCTTCTTTCTTTCACACGCCTGGTGGGCGGTGCCACCCCATCACAAGGGCTGGCAAGGCTTTCGGAGCCTGGGGAGCGGACACCCGCACAAAGGGTGGCCAGGCGGCCCGGTCCGGGTTTTTTCTTCTTTTCTTCTTTCTTTCACACGCCTGGTGGGCGGTGCCACCCGATCACAAGGGCTGGCAAGGCTTTCGGAGCCCGGGGAGCGGACACCCGCACAAAGGGTGGCCAGGCGGCCCGGTCCGGGTTTTTTCTTCTTTTCTTCTTTCTTTCACACGCCTGGTGGGCGGTGCCACCCGATCACAAGGGCTGGCAAGGCTTTCGTAGCCTGGGGAGCGGACACCCTCACAAAGGGTGGCCAGGCGGCCCGGTCCGGGTTTTTTCTTCTTTTCTTCTTTCTTTCACACGCCTGGTGGGCGGTGCCACCCGATCACAAGGGCTGGCAAGGCTTTCGGAGCCTGGGGAGCGGACACCCGCACAAAGGGTGGCCAGGCGGCCCGGTCCGGGTTTTTTCTTCTTTTCTTCTTTCTTTCACACGCCTGGTGGGCGGTGCCACCCGATCACAAGGGCTGGCAAGGCTTTCGTAGCATGGGGAGCGGACACCCTCACAAAGGGTGGCCAGGCGGCCCGGTCCGGGTTTTTTCTTCTTTTCTTCTTTCTTTCACACGCCTGGTGGGCG
The DNA here is from genome assembly GCF_964374335.1 of Astatotilapia calliptera. Lineage (NCBI taxonomy): Eukaryota > Metazoa > Chordata > Actinopteri > Cichliformes > Cichlidae > Astatotilapia > Astatotilapia calliptera. The sequence continues at coordinate 39,772,664 of NC_137426.1, forward strand.
GTGCCACCCGATCACAAGGGCTGGCAAAGCTTTCGGAGCCTGGGGAGCGGACACCCTCACAAAGGGTGGCCAGGCGGCCCGGTCCGGGTTTTTTCTTCTTTTCTTCTTTCTTTCACACGCCTGGTGGGCGGTGCCACCCCATCACAAGGGCTGGCAAGGCTTTCGGAGCCTGGGGAGCGGACACCCGCACAAAGGGTGGCCAGGCGGCCCGGTCCGGGTTTTTTCTTCTTTTCTTCTTTCTTTCACACGCCTGGTGGGCGGTGCCACCCGATCACAAGGGCTGGCAAGGCTTTCGGAGCCTGGGGAGCGGACACCCTCACAAATGTTGGCCAGGCGGCCCGGTCCGGGTTTTTTCTTCTTTTCTTCTTTCTTTCACACGCCTGGTGGGCGGTGCCACCCGATCACAAGGGCTGGCAAGGCTTTCGGAGCCTGGGGAGCGGACACCCGCACAAAGGGTGGCCAGGCGGCCCGGTCCGGGTTTTTTCTTCTTTTCTTCTTTCTTTCACACGCCTGGTGGGCGGTGCCACCCGATCACAAGGGCTGGCAAGGCTTTCGGAGCCTGGGGAGCGGACACCCTCACAAAGGGTGGCCAGGCGGCCCGGTCCGGGTTTTTTCTTCTTTTCTTCTTTCTTTCACACGCCTGGTGGGCGGTGCCACCCGATCACAAGGGCTGGCAAGGCTTTCGGAGCCTGGGGAGCGGACACCCGCACAAAGGGTGGCCAGGCGGCCCGGTCCGGGTTTTTTCTTCTTTTCTTCTTTCTTTCACACGCCTGGTGGGCGGTGCCACCCGATCACAAGGGCTGGCAAGGCTTTCGGAGCCTGGGGAGCGGACACCCTCACAAATGGTGGCCAGGTGGCCCGGTCCGGGTTTTTTCTTCTTTTCTTCTTTCTTTCACACGCCTGGTGGGCGGTGCCACCCCATCACAAGGGCTGGCAAGGCTTTCGGAGCCTGGGGAGCGGACACCCGCACAAAGGGTGGCCAGGCGGCCCGGTCCGGGTTTTTTCTTCTTTTCTTCTTTCTTTCACACGCCTGGTGGGCGGTGCCACCCCATCACAAGGGCTGGCAAGGCTTTCGGAGCCTGGGGAGCGGACACCCGCACAAAGGGTGGCCAGGCGGCCCGGTCCGGGTTTTTTCTTCTTTTCTTCTTTCTTTCACACGCCTGGTGGGCGGTGCCACCCCATCACAAGGGCTGGCAAGGCTTTCGGAGCCTGGGGAGCGGACACCCGCACAAAGGGTGGCCAGGCGGCCCGGTCCGGGTTTTTTCTTCTTTTCTTCTTTCTTTCACACGCCTGGTGGGCGGTGCCACCCGATCACAAGGGCTGGCAAGGCTTTCGGAGCCTGGGGAGAGGACACCCTCACAAAGGGTGGCCAGGCGGCCCGGTCCGGGTTTTTTCTTCTTTTCTTCTTTCTTTCACACGCCTGGTGGGCGGTGCCACCCCATCAAAAGGGCTGGCAAGGCTTTCGGAGCCTGGGGAGCGGACACCCTCACAAAGGGTGGCCAGGCGGCCCGGTCCGGGTTTTTTCTTCTTTTCTTCTTTCTTTCACACGCCTGGTGGGCGGTGCCACCCGATCACAAGGGCTGGCAAGGCTTTCGGAGCCTGGGGAGCGGACACTCTCACAAATGTTGGCCAGGCGGCCCGGTCCGGGTTTTTTCTTCTTTTCTTCTTTCTTTCACACGCCTGGTGGGCGGTGCCACCCCATCACAAGGGCTGGCAAGGCTTTCGGAGCCTGGGGAGCGGACACCCGCACAAAGGGTGGCCAGGCGGCCCGGTCCGGGTTTTTTCTTCTTTTCTTCTTTCTTTCACACGCCTGGTGGGCGGTGCCACCCGATCACAAGGGCTGGCAAGGCTTTCGGAGCCTGGGGAGCGGACACCCTCACAAATGGTGGCCAGGTGGCCCGGTCCGGGTTTTTTCTTCTTTTCTTCTTTCTTTCACACGCCTGGTGGGCGGTGCCACCCCATCACAAGGGCTGGCAAGGCTTTCGGAGCCTGGGGAGCGGACACCCGCACAAAGGGTGGCCAGGCGGCCCGGTCCGGGTTTTTTCTTCTTTTCTTCTTTCTTTCACACGCCTGGTGGGCGGTGCCACCCCATCACAAGGGCTGGCAAGGCTTTCGGAGCCTGGGGAGCGGACACCCGCACAAAGGGTGGCCAGGCGGCCCGGTCCGGGTTTTTTCTTCTTTTCTTCTTTCTTTCACACGCCTGGTGGGCGGTGCCACCCGATCACAAGGGCTGGCAAGGCTTTCGTAGCGTGGGGAGCGGACAATTTCACAAAGGGTGGCCAGGCGGCCCGGTCCGGGTTTTTTCTTCTTTTCTTCTTTCTTTCACACGCCTGGTGGGCGGTGCCACCCGATCACAAGGGCTGGCAAGGCTTTCGGAGCCTGGGGAGCGGACACCCGCACAAAGGGTGGCCAGGCGGCCCGGTCCGGGTTTTTTCTTCTTTTCTTCTTTCTTTCACACGCCTGGTGGGCGGTGCCACCCGATCACAAGGGCTGGCAAGGCTTTCGGAGCCTGGGGAGCGGACACCCTCACAAAGGGTGGCCAGGCGGCCCGGTCCGGGTTTTTTCTTCTTTTCTTCTTTCTTTCACACGCCTGGTGGGCGGTGCCACCCGATCACAAGGGCTGGCAAGGCTTTCGGAGCCTGGGGAGCGGACACCCGCACAAAGGGTGGCCAGGCGGCCCGGTCCGGGTTTTTTCTTCTTTTCTTCTTTCTTTCACACGCCTGGTGGGCGGTGCCACCCCATCACAAGGGCTGGCAAGGCTTTCGGAGCCTGAGGAGCGGACACCCGCACAAAGGGTGGCCAGGCGGCCCGGTCCGGGTTTTTTCTTCTTTTCTTCTTTCTTTCACACGCCTGGTGGGCGGTGCCAGCCGATCACAAGGGCTGGCAAGGCTTTCGTAGCGTGGGGAGCGGACAATTTCACAAAGGGTGGCCAGGCGGCCCGGTCCGGATTTTTCTTCTTTTCTTCTTTCTTTCACACGCCTGGTGGGCGGTGCCACCCGATCACAAGGGCTGGCAAGGCTTTCGGAGCCTGGGGAGCGGACACCCGCACAAAGGGTGGCCAGGCGGCCCGGTCCGGGTTTTTTCTTCTTTTCTTCTTTCTTTCACACGCCTGGTGGGCGGTGCCACCCGATCACAAGGGCTGGAAAGGCTTTCGGAGCCTGGGGAGCGGACACCCGCACAAAGGGTGGCCAGGCGGCCCGGTCCGGGTTTTTTCTTCTTTTCTTCTTTCTTTCACACGCCTGGTGGGCGGTGCCACCCGATCACAAGGGCTGGCAAGGCTTTCGTAGCCTGGGGAGCGGACACCCTCACAAAGGGTGGCCAGGCGGCCCGGTCCGGGTTTTTTCTTCTTTTCTTCTTTCTTTCACACGCCTGGTGGGCAGTGCCACCCGATCACAAGGGCTGGCAAGGCTTTCGGAGCCTGGGAAGCGGACACCCGCACAAAGGGTGGCCAGGCAGCCCGGTCCGGGTTTTTTCTTCTTTTCTTCTTTCTTTCACACGCCTGGTGGGCGGTGCCACCCGATCACAAGGGCTGGCAAGGCTTTCGGAGCCTGGGGAGCGGACACCCTCACAAATGTTTGCCAGGCGGCCCGGTCCGGGTTTTTTCTTCTTTTCTTCTTTCTTTCACACGCCTGGTGGGCGGTGCCACCCCATCACAAGGGCTGGCAAGGCTTTCGGAGCCTGGGGAGCGGACACCCGCACAAAGGGTGGCCAGGCGGCCCGGTCCGGGTTTTTTCTTCTTTTCTTCTTTCTTTCACACGCCTGGTGGGCGGTGCCACCCGATCACAAGGGCTGGCAAGGCTTTCGGAGCCCGGGGAGCGGACACCCGCACAAAGGGTGGCCAGGCGGCCCGGTCCGGGTTTTTTCTTCTTTTCTTCTTTCTTTCACACGCCTGGTGGGCGGTGCCACCCGATCACAAGGGCTGGCAAGGCTTTCGTAGCCTGGGGAGCGGACACCCTCACAAAGGGTGGCCAGGCGGCCCGGTCCGGGTTTTTTCTTCTTTTCTTCTTTCTTTCACACGCCTGGTGGGCGGTGCCACCCGATCACAAGGGCTGGCAAGGCTTTCGGAGCCTGGGGAGCGGACACCCGCACAAAGGGTGGCCAGGCGGCCCGGTCCGGGTTTTTTCTTCTTTTCTTCTTTCTTTCACACGCCTGGTGGGCGGTGCCACCCGATCACAAGGGCTGGCAAGGCTTTCGTAGCATGGGGAGCGGACACCCTCACAAAGGGTGGCCAGGCGGCCCGGTCCGGGTTTTTTCTTCTTTTCTTCTTTCTTTCACACGCCTGGTGGGCGGTGCCACCCGATCACAAGGGCTGGCAAGGCTTTCGGAGCCTGGGGAGCGGACACCCTCACAAAGGGTGGCCAGGCGGCCCGGTCCGGGTTTTTTCTTCTTTTCTTCTTTCTTTCACACGCCTGGTGGGCGGTGCCACCCCATCACAAGGGCTGGCAAGGCTTTCGGAGCCTGGGGAGCGGACACCCGCACAAAGGGTGGCCAGGCGGCCCGGTCCGGGTTTTTTCTTCTTTTCTTCTTTCTTTCACACGCCTGGTGGGCGGTGCCACCCGATCACAAGGGCTGGCAAGGCTTTCGGAGCCTGGGGAGCGGACACCCTCACAAATGTTGGCCAGGCGGCCCGGTCCGGGTTTTTTCTTCTTTTCTTCTTTCTTTCACACGCCTGGTGGGCGGTGCCACCCGATCACAAGGGCTGGCAAGGCTTTCGGAGCCTGGGGAGCGGACACCCGCACAAAGGGTGGCCAGGCGGCCCGGTCCGGGTTTTTTCTTCTTTTCTTCTTTCTTTCACACGCCTGGTGGGCGGTGCCACCCGATCACAAGGGCTGGCAAGGCTTTCGAAGCCTGGGGAGCGGACACCCTCACAAATGGTGGCCAGGCGGCCCGGTCCGGGTTTTTTCTTCTTTTCTTCTTTCTTTCACACGCCTGGTGGGCGGTGCCACCCCATCACAAGGGCTGGCAAGGCTTTCGGAGCCTGGGGAGCGGACACCCGCACAAAGGGTGGCCAGGCGGCCCGGTCCGGGTTTTTTCTTCTTTTCTTCTTTCTTTCACACGCCTGGTGGGCGGTGCCACCCGATCACAAGGGCTGGCAAGGCTTTCGGAGCCTGGGGAGAGGACACCCTCACAAAGGGTGGCCAGGCGGCCCGGTCCGGGTTTTTTCTTCTTTTCTTCTTTCTTTCACACGCCTGGTGGGCGGTGCCACCCCATCAAAAGGGCTGGCAAGGCTTTCGGAGCCTGGGGAGCGGACACCCTCACAAAGGGTGGCCAGGCGGCCCGGTCCGGGTTTTTTCTTCTTTTCTTCTTTCTTTCACACGCCTGGTGGGCGGTGCCACCCGATCACAAGGGCTGGCAAGGCTTTCGGAGCCTGGGGAGCGGACACTCTCACAAATGTTGGCCAGGCGGCCCGGTCCGGGTTTTTTCTTCTTTTCTTCTTTCTTTCACACGCCTGGTGGGCGGTGCCACCCCATCACAAGGGCTGGCAAGGCTTTCGGAGCCTGGGGAGCGGACACCCGCACAAAGGGTGGCCAGGCGGCCCGGTCCGGGTTTTTTCTTCTTTTCTTCTTTCTTTCACACGCCTGGTGGGCGGTGCCACCCGATCACAAGGGCTGGCAAGGCTTTCGGAGCCTGGGGAGCGGACACCCTCACAAATGGTGGCCAGGTGGCCCGGTCCGGGTTTTTTCTTCTTTTCTTCTTTCTTTCACACGCCTGGTGGGCGGTGCCACCCCATCACAAGGGCTGGCAAGGCTTTCGGAGCCTGGGGAGCGGACACCCGCACAAAGGGTGGCCAGGCGGCCCGGTCCGGGTTTTTTCTTCTTTTCTTCTTTCTTTCACACGCCTGGTGGGCGGTGCCACCCGATCACAAGGGCTGGCAAGGCTTTCGGAGCCTGGGGAGAGGACACCCTCACAAAGGGTGGCCAGGCGGCCCGGTCCGGGTTTTTTCTTCTTTTCTTCTTTCTTTCACACGCCTGGTGGGCGGTGCCACCCCATCACAAGGGCTGGCAAGGCTTTCGGAGCCTGGGGAGCGGACACCCGCACAAAGGGTGGCCAGGCGGACCGGTCCGGGTTTTTTCTTCTTTTCTTCTTTCTTTCACACGCCTGGTGGGCGGTGCCACCCGATCACAAGGGCTGGCAAGGCTTTCGTAGCCTGGGGAGCGGACACCCTCACAAAGGGTGGCCAGGCGGCCCGGTCCGGGTTTTTTCTTCTTTTCTTCTTTCTTTCACACGCCTGGTGGGCGGTGCCACCCGATCAGAAGGGCTGGCAAGGCTTTCGGAGCCTGGGGAGCGGACATCCGCACAAAGGGTGGCCAGGCGGCCCGGTCCGGGTTTTTTCTTCTTTTCTTCTTTCTTTCACACGCCTGGTGGGCGGTGCCACCCGATCACAAGGGCTGGCAAGGATTTCGGAGCCTGGGGAGCGGACACCCACACAAAGGGTGGCCAGGCGGCCCGGTCCGGGTTTTTTCTTCTTTTCTTCTTTCTTTCACACACCTGGTGGGCGGTGCCACCCGATCACAAGGGCTGGCAAGGCTTTCGTAGCCTGGGGAGCGGACACCCGCACAAAGGGTGGCCAGGCGGCCCGGTCCGGGTTTTTTCTTCTTTTCTTCTTTCTTTCACACGCCTGGTGGGCGGTGCCACCCGATCACAAGGGCTGGCAAGGCTTTCGTAGCCTGGGGAGCGGACACCCTCACAAAGGGTGGCCAGGCGGCCCGGTCCGGGTTTTTTCTTCTTTTCTTCTTTCTTTCACACGCCTGGTGGGCGGTGCCACCCGATCACAAGGGCTGGCAAGGCTTTCGTAGCCTGGGGAGCGGACACCCTCACAAAGGGTGGCCAGGCGGCCCGGTCCGGGTTTTTTCTTCTTTTCTTCTTTCTTTCACACGCCTGGTGGGTGGTGCCACCCGATCACAAGGGCTGGCAAGGCTTTCGGAGCCTGGGGAGCGGACACCCTCACAAAGGGTGGCCAGGCGGCCCGGTCCGGGTTTTTTCTTCTTTTCTTCTTTCTTTCACACGCCTGGTGGGCGGTGCCACCCGATCACAAGGGCTGGCAAGGCTTTCGGAGCCCGGGGAGCGGACACCCGCACAAAGGGTGGCCAGGCGGCCCGGTCCGGGTTTTTTCTTCTTTTCTTCTTTCTTTCACACGCCTGGTGGGCGGTGCCACCCGATCACAAGGGCTGGCAAGGCTTTCGTAGCCTGGGGAGCGGACACCCTCACAAAGGGTGGCCAGGCGGCCCGGTCCGGGTTTTTTCTTCTTTTCTTCTTTC